>NC_081844.1:101473093-101830470 GCF_963259705.1 Myotis daubentonii | reverse complement strand
AAAGTCCTTCACACCCTGAAATCTCAAGTCTTCTTCTCTCAAGTCTGCTGGCACTTTTTCTACCCTGTCTTCTCTCATTAGTAGTAAAAACTGATCTTTCTAGATGTATGTTCTCCCTCTCTTAGGACACTCTGAAAGTCATTTCCACAACCCTCTTCCACAACCCTCCATTCTCCTAATTTTGTATCACAAACGATTCTGAAACCAGGCTGGGAAGCACTTTGCTTTAATTGAAGTTGGGGAACAAGAGGAGAGGGGAAGACAGTTATTATCAAACAATAATACACCCTATTTTATTGCACCAATAATAAGGACAGGGGTCCCAAACTTTCCTGGCAGGTTACTCTTCGTTTTGTAGTAACAAATGGTTCCCAGCAACCAGCTGCTTCTAAAGCTCCTGAACACCATCATTGTGTCCCCCAGAGACGCCAGCAGTACCTGTGCATCCCCCTTTCCTCCTCAAAGGTCTGGCTCTGTGGGACCCTGAGAAATAGCACCAGGTGGGCAGCTCGACCCTCACAGGTCTGAGTCCCAGTTTTGGGGAGATCTGCTTCCAGCTGTCCTAGTTTTGATAAACACAACCACTTTCTCTGTTCCCCCAGCTCACGAGGGAGGTAGTGGCTACATCCTGCAGTTATGATGTCTGGATGGCCTAGTGGCCCTTTGTGTGGATTTAGTCCTTTAGTATCTGCATAAGCGTTGCCTGTATTGGATTCTCCCTGTGAAACACCTAGTGTGGTTCCTGGTTTCCTCTTTGGAACTGGATTGAGATAGGGCTGGGAAGCTGAATGTGTAAGTCACTGGGCTGTTACTAGAAAAGCTTCCCAGTTTGTACGTGGAGGAGAAACACTATATGTTCTGATTTGTAATTCAAGGCAGAATCTTGAAAATTATTGTTAAAAAGTTAACAAATTCTGAATTCAAATGAAGGTAGTTTAAATTACTAAGCAAAATGAAATCTCACCCTAACCCGTTTGGCTCAGTGGATGGAGCGTCGACCTGCGGACTCAGGGGTCCCAGGTTCGATTCCGGCCAAGGGCATGTACCTTAGTTGCGGGCACATACCTAGTAGGGGGTGTGCAGGAGGCAGCTGATCGATGTTTCTCTCTCATCGATGTTTCTAACTCTCTATCCCTCTCCCTGCCTCTCTGTAAAAATATCAATAAAATATATTTTTTAAAAAATCTCAATTTGTTAGATATTTCTACATTTTGAGTGTTTTTAAGAGATGGCATTGTATTGCTGTGCATTAAAGGATTACACATTATTGAAATATATCATATTTTATGCAAAACTTTATAACTTATCTACAGAGCCCTAAAATTGAGTCCAGGTGGCTCCCAAGAGAGAAATTTAAGGTAAACCATTCCTTCATATTTTGTTATCTCTTTTTGCATCTCAGGGAAGACCAGTAATTTTTGAGGCTTTTTGCAAATCTACTTATAACATCAATAACAGCTAAAGCCATATTGTTTTGTGTTTTATCTCCTGGAAAACAAATAATGTGTGGAAAATGACTCTCATTTTATGTGTTTTGCTAATTGGATACTTATAATATCACTTTATGTTTGAATAGAGCTTTATGATGCACAGAATAATTTTGTAGTTCTTACCAGCCATATTCTTTTCCAAAAGTACATATCAGATATTCTGGACATTTTTCCTTAAGAGAAACTTGAACTCAGGGTTCGAGCATTTACCCAAAGTTCTAGAGTAAAAGGAGGAACCTGATGTTACCCCTACATTTCAGAACTTTTTGTCTATCTACCACTTCATTTTGTTGCATTTTTGACTTGCCTCTTCCATAAAAAATTGTTATCAAATGAGATAAATTGTTATCAAAAACTTGTTATCAAAAAATTGTTATCAAATTGTTATCTCATGATGGCCAACTAGATTGAAAACCCACAAATTAACAATGTTGACAAAAACATTATCACACTTTTTGTGTAGCCTATGTTATTTATTACTGTGTTTAACAGAAGGTTTATCAGCGGTAGGGCTCAAAGAAACCACCTGGAAGGTATAATTACCTTCAGGGTTATTTTATTATTAAAAGGTATAATGAGAGGTACTATAAGGGTAGATTAAACTATTAGGGAACCTGCCACAAGTGACTTCGTAATTTGAAAGATCATTTATCATTTTCAATCATGACTTTCAGTTCATTTCTCTGGGTGATTTTCAAAATACTCAAAAAAGTCTCTCTGTCTCTCTCTGTCTCTCTCTCTCTCTCTCTCTCTCTCTCTCTCTTTCTCTCTCTTTTAATTGTTCATAGATAAATTGGTCCTCTTTTTTATCAGAGAAAATAAAGGTACATTTGATAATTAATCTAGTTATACATGTCCCATTTAAATTTATACAGCATCTTTAAAATTTATCTTTGTATGAAATTATTGGATGTTCAATTGTTCTTACTTTAGAAATCTGTCCCTATGGCCTGAATTTACTTTATCTCTTGGTCTTTTTAAACTTGCCAAAATAGTTGTAAACCATTGTCAATTCTTGATCTGAAAGTGAACTAAACAAAGAAAAACAAATAATTTAGACCTACTTAAAAATACTTAATGTATGTATCTATATCTATATCTCTATATTAGGAGCTTTAGTCAAAAGGCACTGATAATGTCACACACACACTCACACACACACACTGATTTGGTTGAAACTGCTGATTTCCTACTCAATATCAACCCCACCAGTTCCTTACAAGGGTGAACCTATATTGCCAGAAGCAGCAGTATATCCAGCTAAAACTTACATTTCCAATCATCCTGAACAAATATGGGCAGCCAATGATGTGTAAACAACCCTTTGGTGGGGCTTCCTAAAATGTTATCTTTTAGGAAAGTTTTTTCCGGTGGCAGGTTTTTACAATTTTAGAAACCTGTTTTTCTTCTTTTATTCTGACTCATTAAGGTGGATGGAGTTATGATGGCTGGTGCTACAGTATCCATAGTGTGTGCGGTACACAGGCAACTGTAAAGAACAAAGCCATATTCTAAAAAGAACAAATCAGATTGACAGGAGGATCATGGGCCATTGATTAATATGTGGATGTCATATATCTCTGAAGTGTTTTCTGAAATTTTTATTGTTTGTTTGTGAGTAAAAGAACCCACTGTAACTTCAGCTCTTTCACTAGTGACCACAAATAATTCCCTAATTAACATACAAAACTTTTAAGATAATGAGGTGTTCTTATGGAAGTTTGGTGGGAGTATGTACTGCTATACAGGTTAGAAGATAAATCAGCATGCAACATCAAAAGTCTGTACATGCAAATATATTTTGACTTAGCAATTGCCTATCTAATAATTTATCTAAAGAAAATAAACTTGAGTATAATATGTACTGATAGTGATGTTTAACCCAATATTGCTTATATCTGTTGGGATTTTTGAACCAACATAAAGGCTCAATAAAAATAAAAATTATTAACTAAAATACAGTAATATTGTACACAATTCAGATACTAAGAATAATTTGTGCAATCTTGTTACGTGGAAAAAATATTTACAACATTGTGAACTATTTTACTATGGTATCCTATGTTTAATTAAAATTTTTAAAAGTACATTAAGTATACAAGATGTATATTATGATACCGATAATGTCCATCATAAAAAATTATACATATGCATAGAAAACTTATCTGCATGGTCACCCACCCAAAAGTTGATTCAGTTATCTCAAGGATTTCAGTATTGGGTAACTTATGTTTGAGCTTATCTTTTAGAGAAACTCAAAATAAACAAATATCTCTCATATATTAAGAGAAAACTATGTTGAAAACTTAAAAAGCTTGGTGTCATTAATACGGGAGCTTGATTAGCATGTCTAAGTTAGAGAATTGAAGTCACTAGGATTCCTCTGCAGATTCCTAATATATATGTAAACTACCTCAATTTCTGTCAGTATACATGAGGAGAAGTCTGAAAAGTTTCCTAATGAAATGAAGACAGATTATTTTTTACTTCCTTTTGACAAGGATTTAAACAATGCGGCTGCACTTACTCATTCCAGGTGAACAGCATGTGGCAATAGTAGGTGTGTTCCTATTAAAAATTACGATGCCTCAACTTGCCTATGAAAGCATTGAGAAAATAACGTGGCTTTCTTGGCCTTCATCCCCAGTGTCTGGCACACAGTAGTCTTTGAGTACATGACAGTTGCTTGTATATGCAATTGCCTCCACCTGTTTTCAGTCCCGGGATATTGCCATAGTCTTTCTTTGGTATGTCTTTTTAAGAATACTTTTTCTTATTCTTGGTCCAGCCCATAACAACTCTGTTTGATGAAATTTGAAAAATAAAACATACATAGGAAAATCATATATCTGAGCCAGATAGCCCATTCATTCATGTAGAAAATTGTTGAACAGCTGTAGTAGGCATTAGTGCAGTTTGACAAATATTTCCAGTTCTTAACCACTTCTAGGTACATGACAGGAAAGCACTTTCTGGGGCCCTTTTTGTTAGGGCCATATTATTAGGACTGGCCAATGAGTGCTGAGCTGACGTGACCTGTTGTCTAAGCATTTAGTTGCTCATGCGGGACTCTCTGAAGCTCTCTTTCTCTCTCCTCTTTAGGATGGTAATCAACAGTTTTCTAGATATGAATTGTTCTGTCATCTCAGATCCCTAATGACTACAGTGAGTAGGTTTTCAGCAAATGTATAGTGTAATCAAGATATAAATTTTTCATTATTATCCACAAATAAGTGAGATCATGTGATATTTATCTTTCTCTGACTGGCTTATTTCACTTAGCATAATGCAGCTCCACCCATGCTGTTGCAAATGGTAAGAGTTCCTTCCTTTTTATAGCAGCATAGTATTCCATTGTGTAGATGTACCACAGTTTTTTAATCCACTCATCTGCTGATGGGCACTTAAGCTGTTTCCAAATCTTAGCTATTGCTAATTGTGCTGCTATGAACATAGGGGTACATTTATCCTTTCTGATTGGTGTTTCTATTTTCTTGGGATATATTCCTAGAAGGGATCACTGGGTCAAATAGAGAAAAAAAATTCTACAATAAAAAAAGATATAAATTTTTGTTATTTTTAAGCAACAGATATTTTGGAGTTGTTTGCCACTATAAGATAATCTAGACAATTCTGATTATATACAATACATTTTGCTATGTAAAATACATTTAAAATTTTAAATTATACCCTTGAACTCAGCAATGACATGTGACTCCATTAAATACATTTTTAAATGGATTTAGTTTTGAAAGAAAAAATATGTGTATATCTGTATGTGTTTGTATTTATATATATATATATATATATATATATATATATATATATGTATTTACACATACATATACATGTTTTTCATTATAAGAAGTCAAGACCATATTCAAAAGAATGGATGTGGGCATACACATGTGCAAAACAATTTTGAAAAAATCAACTGGATGCCACCACTTAGAAATAGCTTATACTACATTTATGTAAATGCAAATTGAATATCCCTTTATTCCTATTTTCCCATAAAAAGATAAACAGATAGGCAGAAATACATAGAAACAAACAATTTCAAATGGTATTAAAGAAGTCATTATATGATTCTAATTGAATATCAAAAGAAAAAGTAAAATTGAAATAAAATTTACATTCAAAAATATTATTGATTTTTAGGGAAAAATGTATTGTCCTTTTGTTTTGTTTTTACCAGGGATTCTAGTTCCCTTTTGAGTGTATTGAATATATTTGCTGATATTAAAGAATGATTAAGTTTAAGTTATGAATGCTTTATAGGATTATGCTAATGAAAAGGGCTTTCATGTCTTACATTTACATATTAAAATTATTAATGGTTCAATTATATCATGTCTTCTGTCACTACAACTTATTTGAAAAAGGATATGAATGCAAAAGTAGATGGGGTGGAGCTGTCCACGGGTGGATGCATGGGGCACTGGGTAATGGGTATAGGTGGGTTTATTATAATAGTTTGCCTACTTTTTTCCTCTAAGACTTTGTATTCTTATTAGAGCAGTTTTAGTTCATAGAAAATTTGGGAGGAAGGTGAAGAGATTTCCTACAGATCCTCTGTCCCCAGACATACATAGTCTATCTACTTTAAAGTATATTTGTCATTCTCCATAATATAAAATTTTAAAAAGAGATTCCGGTTTCTCAAATGTAAGCTTGTTTGAAACAACCTGGGTGCCTCACTAAAGGGTCCCTCCTGAACACATGCTTGACAGGCAGGCTGAAGCGTAAGGTAAAGGCTTTGAGTGAGTGGACAGACACCCATTAGGAACTGGTATAACAGTGCTAAAAACATTGTCACTTGTGACCCAGCTTTCTGAATTTTCATAAGCGAGCAGCAACACTCCAAACCCAATTATCCTGCCTTCTGCTCTGCAGGCTGGCCATTGGATTGATGATAGAGCAAAGGTAACAAAATTAAACAAAACAGGGATTTCATGTAAAAGGGATTTCTCTCCGCCTTTGTGATAAGGTGGTATTATCATCATCATAAAAGGTTTTAACTAAGTGAGGCATTTTATATTACCTGTAAAATACATTTTAAAGTGCTAACCTTGAGAAGAATAACCCTGATTAATTATAGTTCCCAATAATTAATTCACTCTTTTTAAATTTTTTATCCAATTATAATTCTTCTTCCTAGCTGGTTTCCACTGTAATCGCTCATGTTCTGTAAGAACAAAACACTCAGAAATGGACCTAATTCGGCAGCCTGAATATAGCAGCACTAATTATAAAAGTAAACTGTATAGAATGTCAAAAATAATTTGACAGAATTTCTTTTTCCTGTGACAACTTCAAGAACTAATAGGTTCAACTCAAAGGTATCCCGTTTAAGGTTCCACATAGATACTCGCATTGCTGCATACATCTCTCAAGAGCTGCTAGGAGATAAGCTCTTTGAAACTATTAGTATTTTTCCCTATAACCCTTCAAAAAATAAACATTAAAAACCCACATATACACAGAACCCAAACAAACAAAATTTTATATATATATACAAAGAAAAAAATTCTTTGTAAGTTGGAACAGTCAACTCTTGCACAGACTTCAGTGGGAATTTTCTTATATACCGATGGCCAAACTTTACCTTTAAGAGTTTTCGTGATTAGATGAGAACAAACTCACCCTATATAATAAAAGGGTAATATGCAAATTGACCCTAACAACAGAATGACTGGTCACTATGACACACATTGACCACCAGGGGGCAGACGCTCAATGCAGGAGCTGCCCCCTGGTGGTCAGTGTGCTCCCACAGGGGGAGCTCTGCTCAGCCACAAGCCAGGCTGACAGCTCCCACCAGCAGTGGTGGTGGGAGCTTCTCCTGCCTCCTCAGCAGCGCTAAGGATGTCTGACTATAGCTTAGGTCTGTTCCCCGCTGGCAAGTGGACATCCCTGAGGGCTCCTGGGCTGCAAGAGGGATGTCTGACTGCCAGCTTAGGCCCAATCCCCTGGGGAGCGGGCCTAAGTCAGCAGGTGGTCATCCCCTGAGGGGTCCCAGACTGCGAGAGGGCACAGGCCAGGCTGAGGGACCCCCCCCCCCCCCATGAGTGCACAAATTTTTGTGCACTGAGCCTCTAGTAAGGAATAAAGAGAAAGAAGGAACCCAGTCCAATACATTTGAATAGTTCAATTGTTATTGAGGTGGTAGAAACAAAGAGAGCTTTAATTTTTTTTTTTTTTTTTTTTTTGGTTTTTAGTGAAAGCTATGAATTCAAACTGAACAGGTTTTCATTATTGTGATAAAGGCCTTGCTTTAGAAGACTGGAAATTGTGTTAGAAATTACTTGTTCTATCGAGCTAAGACTGGAAGTGTCATATATTAAAGGAAATAATTACAGTAAAGGGATCTGGAGAAAAGAGCCACCCTTTGGTGGCACACCATAGAAATGACTCATCACCATGTGGAATCTGAGATCAGTGGCATGATGTTAATACCAGGGGCTAAAAAATTAGATCCCATATGAGCTCAGGATCTATCCAGGAAGCTGTTCTGTGGAGTTATCCAATTTTTCATCAAGAAGTTGGAAGTGCAGATGCACATAGGCCAGCTGATCTCTTCTGGGATCCAATCCTTGAGACATTCCTAAATGTAGGTACCAAAAGGTGTTCTGAAAGTTGTTACAGAGGATATTTATTTTAGGCTCCCAGAGCAATGATCTCATTTAGCAAACCAACTTGCAGAAGTTTGAAATAATGAGAACTAAAAGCCAGAGAGTCCATCAATGGAACTAAGCAAAGTGGAAGATGATAAGACATTTGGAAAATTAGAGAGGAGAATCTGGATACCATAAAATTATATATTTCTATCAGATGATACCTGTTTTTATCTGATCCTAGTGTTTCAGCAATTATTCCTTGGAAAAATACCATCTGGATTTCCAAGACTTGTGAGTGGAAAGCGGAATCCACACCTAGTAAATTGGGAAAATCTAGGGATTGAATTATCTCTAGAGAACCAATGTGATACCCCAGTTTGGTGACTGAGATGGATACCTTAAAAAAAGCCTGTTCAAAGAAGAAGGAATAAAAATGAGGGATAAAATTGGGGAGGGGGAGGGAGTGGGAAAATGAAGCCCATTAGTTCCTTTCTATCAAGGCCATTCCCTTCACTAACTGATACGTATAACAAGTAGAGAAATCTGTACTCCGAGGTCAGTGGTCAGCAAACTCATTAGTCAAAGAGCCAAATATCAACAGTACAACGATTGAAATTTCTTTTGAGAGCCAAATTTTTTAAACTTAAACTATATAGGTAGGTACATTGTTAATAACTTAATTAGGGTACTCCTAAGGCTTAGGAAGAGCCACACTCAAGGGGCCAAAGAGCCGCATGTGGCTCGCGAGCTGCAGTTTGCTGACCACGGTCCTAGGTGTACCATCTTTTGTTCAATTTGCCCCAGAGAAGAGGCACATGCCATACTAGTTTCAATCTGGGGCTATAAAGAAGAGAAGAAGGATATAGATGTAGAGAGAGAATATTGTAATATACAAGAACCTCTCCCCTCAAGATCAAGAGCAAAGCATTCATATTGCCTTCCCATCTAAAGTTTGTAATCCAGAGATAGGAAACACACATATCAATATCATGCATATTTTATGTATTTATATGCTGAGAGATATCAGGTTTTTGTGGCTTTATTGAGGAATATGACCATATAGTTGTATTATTTTTCCACTAACAAAAGTCTTACGTTATGCCATTATTATCTCTCACTTGCAGCTGAGGAATCCAATTCTTGCTGCCTGCTCTCTGTCTTCACTGGATCTGTCAACTCTTCTTGATCTTCTTGCCTTTGAACCTTTCACACAATACAGCAACTAACTCATATTGAGTCCTTGGCTAAAAAAGATTGGAATCCTGATTGTCCTTTGAGAAGGCTCTTCTGAATATGGTCCTTCTTATTCATGGCTCTGGTTAATTACTCTTTAAATCCACTTACCTATTCTGACAAGTCTCTACTCAGATATGAATCTCTTCAGTTTCTGAATGCCTATTCTCTCTTGGCAGCCTAATCCTATTGCTCTCTGAGTCTTGTTCCACATAAGGCAAAGAGAGAGAAGGAGCCGTGATCAGTATATCAAGGTAAAAACTATGGTAATGTATCTACCTGGTGACAAATCAATCAGCAAGAAAAATAAGCACTGCAAGAATACTTAAACTCTCAGGAGTGTCTAAACACCCTCCACATGTGTTTTGGTTCTGAGTTGTCTACTGGCCAGTTGACAATCAGCGTATCCCTGGAGTGTGGCTGAAACAACTCTTGGCACTTCAAATTGATGACACCATTCTCTGTGTGACTTTTGAAAACAGAAAAGTGTGTTTCATATTTATTCCCTTAATATTAAAGCAAAGAGTATGATGTAGATATCTAAGATGTTTCAGAATGGTAACCTAAATTCTCACTGGTCAGTCATCAAATTGTTAGATGTTAATACAGATTCTAAACATTCCTTATTTGTGTGTGTGTGTGTGTGTGTGTGCATACTTGTCCTCTAGTAGAGAACTAATTTGAATCTCTGAACTCTCTTGTTTCAATGTCCAAAATGTTTTTATTGTGTTTCAAAGCAAAAGAGCAATCAGAAGGTATCCTTCCTATAAAGGATATTTAAGTTCATGCAAGTGGGGTTGTGATATATAAAATAAAATTATAAACTTTGAAATCACACCTCAGATTCAGAAGACTTTAAAATTTTTTTCACCATATAAGAGATGGGTAGTGGTCAAAGTGAGTACCTCTGTGATGAGTGGTGGACTCAAGAAGAGTTAACAGAAAAATTCTATACCCAGTTTCCATTTCGCTCTGTTGGGAAACTGGACTAAACAATGATGTTGTTCTTGGAGATGAGCATAGCATCTGAAGCCAATGTCTGGATGGGGGTATTTAAGCCACAAACAGAAACTGTCAGAATAGAAAGGGCCACTGGCTGAATTACCAGCTGAAAGCACTCTTTATAGAAAACATATACAGAGTCCCTAACACATTATTGATGGGCACATGATGCACCACCATCCAGCAGGCACCAAATCCATTCCACTAATTCCCCTGGCCACAAGAAAAGACACTAACCCAGAATGGAGCCAATCAGCTAAGCCAAGGTTTGCAGTGAAAGCTGTACATACCAGCAAACCCATAAATGTATTGTAATTTGACATAATCTCTTCATTGAGAGAAGGAAAAACATTTTGAAAAATTATATTATTTATCAAAGAACTATAGAGATTATAAGAAAGCTAATTTTATCAATCTAATATATTTTCATGTAAAATTTAAGTTAATAATAATATTATTTACTGAGTGTTCATATCATTTATATGACTGTAATACATTTATTATTTGTATGTACTAATAATATGAATGTTGCAATGGCCTATATACCAGAAATGTTTAATATACACCCCAATCGTCAAGAAAGGAGAGGCCAGTGACTGCAGTAACTATAGGACCATTGCTCTATTTCCCACCCAAGTAAAGTGATGCTCAAGGTGATGCAACAAAGGCTTCTACCTTGCACGGAGCAAGAAATGCAGGGTGCTCAAGCTTGATTCAGAAAAGGAAGATGCATTAGAGATCTAACTGGGAACATTCATTGGAGTGCTCCAAAGACTTTCAAATGAAGGTTAATAGACTACACTAAAGCCTTTGACTGTATGGATCATGAAAAGCTATGGGTTTTTCTGAAAGAAATGGGTATGCCTCAGCACTTGATTGTCCTGTTGTGTAACCTGTATTGTGGGCAGGAATCCACTGTCAGGATAGAATATGGAGAGAAAGGTTTCCTATGAACAAAGGTGTTAGATGAGGGTACATTTTCATCTATTTGTTTCATCTGTATGCAGAACATAAGATATTAAAACTGGGCTAGATTTAGAGAGGAAGGATGAGTAAAAATTGGTGGAAGAAATCTCAGTAACTTAAGATACTCCAATGACATTATCCTATGGACAGAAAGTAGCAGTAATTTGAAACAACTTCCGATGAAAGAGAAATAAGAAAAATTGCCAAAATGGGGCTGCATTTGAACATTAAGAAAACAAAAATCATGACTACAGAATAAATACATACCTGTAACCTGGACAACGAAGACATCAAAAAAGTTAAAGATTCTGCTCACCTTAGTTCAGTCATCAATCTGAATGGCGATTGCAGCCAAAATAACAACAGAAGGCTGAAACTCGGAAGGGCAGCAATGAAAGAATTAGAAAAGATCACCGTGAGCAAAGATGTGCCACTAGATGCCAAGGCTAAGAAGATCCACATCCTCATATGCCCAGTTATATATACACAGCAAGTGCAGAACAATGAAGAAGACTGATAGGGGGAAAACGATTCATGTGAAATAACTGTTGGAGTAGAGCTCTGCGGGTGCCCTTGAACAACAGAAAGATGTACAATTGGGTCCTAGAGCAAACTAAGCCTGAAACATTTCTGGAGGCAAAAATGACAAAACTGAAGCTGTCCTTGGGCCTATCGGGAGAAGGCAGGTTTCTCTGGAAAATATATTGGTGGTGGGAAAAACAGAGAGCGGTGGCAAGAAAGGAAGACCAAATATGAGATGGATTTGTTCCACAAAAGAAGCCGGAGGCATGAGTCTACAGGAGCTGAGCAGGGCTGTTGAGGACAGGACTGTGGACAACATCCATTCATAGGGTTTCCAGGAGCCAGAGCTGACTCAACCACAGGTAACACGCATTCATGCTCTTTGCATGAATACATTATTTAATTTAATTATATTTGACTCTCACGCTGTCTATTTGGGTGTAAATTATCTCCATTTAATAAATGAAATAGCTGAAGCTCAGGTGGTACAGTGACATGCCATGCTTCCCACAGTTGCACATACTGAAAAGAAAAAGACTCAGTCTAATAACAAATTCCTCTTTCGACAGCAGTGGGCATGTGGATGAAAGAAACTGAGACCCAGATTAATGCTTTTTCCTTATATCTAATTTATAGGATAATTTAGGCATCTAAATTCTTTAAGTTAATCCTGGTTTTTCTGATGATCCAACTATCACTATTTTTGAAAGGGAAGTAATCAGGAAAAACAACAAGGAAGACAAGTAGTAAAACATCTAAGAGAAAAGCCAATTATGTCAATGTTTATTCACTCATTTATTAAAAAAATGTGTTGAACTTCATAAAGTACTGTGCTACGTAAGCAGGTTTTTTCTAAGCAATGCACAGGCATTCTATTTTCACCCCACAAGAATAAAGTATATTCACTGCAAAATTAACTGGGGTTTTTTCCCCCTGAAGTGAATTATAGGTATCATGATAACAAATAACATCCAGATTTTTAAGCGAGCCCCAATACCAAAAGTAAACAAAAAAACACACCAAAAAACTCCATTTAGTATGAAAGGGAAATGGACAATTAGCCCATTAACTCTTGATTAGATTGATGGAAGGTTAATGGATAACTCAATGGTTTTAAGCGTAACAATGGCACTCTGTTCGCTCAGAAAGTAGAACCAACAGGATCATTTACTTAGAAAAAAAATCACAGATAAGTCACTTCTAAGAGTCGCTAGTTGGGAGAAAAAAAAAAGAGGAAAATTTGGGCCAAATTTTACCGAGCTACAGAATTATTATCAGTATTAGTTTTATGTTCCAAACTGTGTTCAGTCAAAATTCATGTGCTGAAGTCCTAACCTCTAGTACCTCATAATGTAACACTACTTGGAGGTAGGATTTTTAAGGAGACAATTGAGTTAAAATGAGGTCATTACAGTGGAGTCCAATATGAGTTGTGTCCTTATAAGGTGAAATGAGGACACATACAGAAACAGAGAAAATACATGTGAAGACAAAGGGTAAAGACAGCCATCTCGAGCCAAGGAGGAAAAGAAAGTTCTCAGTAGACACTAAGCCAGCCGTGGGCAAACTACGGCCCGCGGGCCGGATCCGGCCTGATCGGCTGTTCTATCCGGCCCGCGGAGCCGAAAGAGTGGAGGGTTCTCTTGCTCTCCCCTCCGCTCCTTCACCAGCAGCAGTGTTAACATGGCAACGTCAGGAAACACGGCCGCAGCTCCTTCTTCTGAGTCCAGTTTAAGAACCCATTGTGGCCCTCGAGTCAAAAAGTTTGCCCACCCCTGCAAGCCCACTGACACCTTGATCTTGGACTTCTAGTCTCGATAACTGTGAGAAATAAATTTATGTTGATTAAACCACACGCATACACACATACAAATAAAAGTCACTTGCTGAAATTAAAAAAAAAAATCTCTAGACATCTTATTTTGACAGCTTCTAGCCAACATGTAAAACTCTGGAGCAGCTTACAGCATCTGCTCCCTGCCAGGAGCATGGAATAAAGACCCAAACAGAGGAATCCTATGAATCAGAAGTTTTCACCACAGTATGACCATAAGTAAGGCACCTCGTAAACAGACTATTACTTTGAGCTGAAGATGCTCTAACACCTATTTTCTCTTTATCCTTATAAAAACAGCTTAATCCCTTAAGAAAACTCTTGCTATTTATTTCATGAGAAGTGTAAAAAATTATTGTTCCAGGCTAAAATGATGTCATATTTCCAGACATTCCATAAGAATCATGCTCTAACTTCACTTCTTTGTTCAATTTAAGTTATACTGATTCTGGTGGAGAATCACTGAGCATCATTAGAAGACTGTGATGTGTGTAAAGATCTATAGACAAAACACTGAGCAACAATTAGAAATGTCAACAAAAATTGCATGATTCTTTGCCAGTTTACTACATTAGAATCTGAGGCATTTTAAAAAGGAAAGAGGTTCTGGTCTGCATGGCTTTATGGTTAGAGCAGTGGCCCACTCACTGAAGAGTCAAGGGCATGTACTTGGGTTGCAGGTTTGATCCTTGGCCCAGGTCAGGGTGTGTGTGGGAGGCAACCAATCAGTGTATCTCTCTCACATTGATGTTTCTCTTTCTCCTCTGTCTCTCTCTCCATCCTTTCCTCCTCCCCACTCTCTCTGAAAAGCGATGAAAAAAATATCCTCAGTTAAGGATTAAACAAAAAAAAAAAAGGAAAGAAGAGCTTGGCTTGTGTGACTTAAGTTGGTTGAGCATTGTCCCATGAACCAGGATGTCATGGTTCAATTCCTGTCAGGACACCTGTCCAGGTTGGGACTTGATCCCCACAAAGGGGCATGCAGGAGGCAGCTGATAGATGTTTCTCTCTCATTGATGTATCCATCCCTTTCTCTTCCTCTCTGAAATCAATAAAAACATATTTTAAAAACAATCTCTTAAAAAAAGGAAATAGGAAAAATAAGATTTTTAACAAGGTCAGTCATACAGTTCTTATCCATGTGGTTAATTAATCAATTCATGTATCCATTATTGCATTAATACAAGTACTAATAATCTACTGTGTGCCAAAAACTGAGTTAGGCAATGTGAATATAGTGGTTAACAGGACACAGTACCTTCCCTTTAAAGTTAAATTTAAAGTGATTAAATTTAAAATGGAAAAGATACATAAGGAAGCATATGATCACAATGTAATGATACATCTGCTAATTTAAGGGCATTTTTTGCTTAGGTGGGAGATGGGATTCAATACTGCTTGTGCTAGGACCTGCATCATACCAATTTTAATTCACAGGATTTCATTCAGTGCTAAAATGCTGCTGAGAGAAGAGGTGATTACCTTTATTCAATGACACAAACTTCATCTAGTATGTAATTTAATCAATGAAAATTGGGTGGAGTGTAAAAACCAAAAGTCTAAAGCATTTCTGATTGAAAACTTAGCAGCAGCTTGAGTCAACATTTATTATCTCCCACAGTTCTGATCCCACTCAGTTCACAAGAACCTGCAATCACTTCAGCTGAGTGGTTCTGGTTCAGGCTCTCTCAAAAGGCTGTGGTAATAATGTTGACCAGAAATAGAGTTAATCTGAGGGTTTGAATAGGGCTGCAGAATGTGCCTCTACATTGGTCACCCACCTGCCATGCAGTTTAGTGCTGGTTGTTGAAAGGAGGCCTCAGTTCCTCTCATGGGGACCTCACTCTAAGGTTACTTGAATGTCCTCAGGACAGTAGTTTGTTTGCCCCAGAGCTAGGGACCCAACAGAGCAAACAGGACCCAGACATGAAAGTCAAAACCCATCATTTCTGCAGTAACTAGGGATCACAGAGCTACATTATTCAATGTGAAGGGACTACACAGGGGTATGAATTCTAGGAGGCAAAGCTCACTGGGGGATATCTTGGAGGCTAGCTATGACAAAGGAAAAATATGAAGATATTTGTTGATCTATTGTTTGGATATGAGAAAGAATGGGGAAATCAAGTATGAAAGTCAGGAGTCTGGTTTTGACTGTATCATTGCTGTTGTTTAGAAGTGTTTTGCATTTGCACTTTCCTGCTGCGTATTTGTTAACTGTATACATGACAACTATTATTTCTCTAGGGCAGGTCGTTGGTATGATGTGTGAGATCACAGTGAGGTTGTTAATTGGTATCATCTCCAGTAGAAAGTAAGGGAAAGTATTCTAGGCACTGTTCTAAAATCAACTATTTCAACCAATTAATGAAATCAGAATGTCTATATCTCTAAGGTATATCAAAGGTTTAGAAAGTAAAATTGGTTAGTAGTCCTTAGTGCCAGATTGTACAATATGAAATCTGCTGTTTTTCTCTAAATCAAACTTTAGTAAACTTTGTACTATTGGCATTTTGGGCTGGATTATTTTGTTATCTTTTGTCATGGAGGGCTTTCCCTGTATTGAACAATCTTTAAAAGCATTCCTTACCTCTATGCTTTAGATGACAGTTGCACTTCTATTGCGAAGGCAACTTGCTTCTAGGCATCAACAATGTCCCTTTGGGGTAGGGAACATGGATGGTATGGAACCCCACTTAGTTAAGAACCACTGTTTTAAGCATTTTTTTTTTAATTTTGAAAAAAATCTTTTGGTTAAAGTTTTGGAAAAAATATGTTGAAATAAATTGGACTCTGGTGAAATCTTGTGATTAACTCACTGGCTCAAAAGTTAGTGCTTGCCGTAAAAAATATAATAATAAAAAAGTATCTCGAATTCGATTGAAAATACATAGTTTTTCTAATCTGAAAAATTCATTCAGATAAAAAGAAAAACAATATTTTAGGTCATTCCAGACCTCAAAAATTGAATTCCTTCTCTCCAGACCTTCTAATAATTCAGATTTAAATTTTTGTTGTTGAAAAAAAGAACCTTCTGTTCTCCTTTATGACTGAACTAAAGTAAGCATCAAATTGCCTCCTGGGACAGAATAGAGATCCATCCTATGGGGAGCTTTGCCTGGGGGTAGTAATATTTATGAGAAAAGTCAAGTGTCTTTATCCCTATCCTTATTTGTAGAAGGCATAACAAAGACATTATTTCCTTCTGTATTGAGTAAGGCAGACTGAACAATAGCCAGTTGATTTCATCCAAAATGTACAGCATTAAAATTATTTTGTACATTGATAAAATTTATTATTGAAAAGTGAAGTATAGAATGGCTTTTAGAATGTAAGTGCAAGGAACAACACAAGCCATCTTCCCAGCAAAGCAACCATAACTAGTGAAAACAACAACACAACAAATACAACATAACAAATAATAACCATACAATGTCTCTGAAAATTGTCTAAGGGCATACAGTAAAACAAAAACCCAAGTACAATATCATAGGCTGTTAGCCTCCTTGTGATTGTCAAGTTTAAAGCTTTTGTGTTGGCTAAAACCCATGAACAACACACTTTTGTCAGCTTAAATCCTAATCCAAGAAAAAGTACAGTCTTTAAAAAACACTCTCTATGCCAGGGTAGTATCAGACATAAGCTATACTTTATAATAAAAAATCTGATGCTATAGAACTAAATCTATAATAATAAAAGGGTAATATGCTAATTAGACCAACTGTCCTTCAGGGCATCATTCCTTCATCCTTCTGAACAACGCAGTCTGGGTCCCGGCTGCCGTAGAGAAGCTGGTGCAGGCAGCCGGGGGAAGGAAGGCCTACTCTTGCACAAATTTTCATGCACTGGGTCTCTCTCTCTCTCTCTCTCTCTCTCTCTCTCTCTCTCTCTCTATATATATATATATATATATATATATATATATATATATTATATATATATGTGTGTATATATATATATTTCTTTTTGTTCATCTTTTCAGTTTAAATAGAATAAGGTCAGAAGGCAAGGACCATCCTTCCTTGTATTCTATACCAGGAACAAATCGTGTCCAATATAAAAACATTAATTGAATGAATGAACTTTGTATTTTAAAAACTTCTACTGCTGCTATGCTTTAAGGCTATGCAACTACTAAAAAATGACTTGTTTTTTTACATTCCAGTGGTGAGTCCACACAATATCACTAGAGGAATTAGAATTTTAAAAGCTGTGTGAGAAAATGTACATAGAAAACTTTGCTCAATTCTATTCAGTCATCTCAACTAATTGGAAACATTGGTTCAAGTCAAGTTTTTCATATAATTCCTGAAGACTCCTGTACTGCCTAACAAAATTTACTACTAAACAGTCAGTGTTTATAAAATACCCAACCTTATTTTAGGTGATACAGCTGATAATAATCATGGACCAGACCCTGCCGATAAGGGCTCAAGAGCTAAAATTGATAGGAAGGCTGGCAAAACCTAAACAAACGAATTGCAAAAGTGGATGCCTCCAACCATCTGCTCAGCTTGCTTCTTCTCTTGTTTTGCCAGGAGCCTTTTGAGAAGACACAGAACCATGCTGATGCCCTCCATCAGATGCTCTCTCTCCTTCCCATCTGTGATGCCCTGTCCTCTGCTCAATGACATTGCTTTCGCTTTGCCCTTCCCAATTGAAATACATGAGATAAAAGAAAAGAAAGGGGCTTCATGATGACACAAACATGTTGAGAATGAGAACAGACTGGGATGTTGAGCAGGTTCTACTCTTTAGGAAGCCACATGATGAAAAAAAAATAAAACAAGGTCTAAAATACAATAGGCCACGTGGACACATTTATTCAATAAACATTTACTAAATACTTGATGTGTGCCACATATGGTCATAGATTCTGGAGATTAGGGGTGGTGGTGAAGAGAATGGGGGAGAAAAAGCCTAATCTTGACTTTAAGGAATTTATAGTTTAGAAAAGGAGGCAGAGAACAGATACATAAAATAATTATAAATTATTGTATCAGCTGCACCCAAAACACTCTCAAAGCTTAGATACAGAATAATGGAGTGGGGAATCCCTAGCCAGTTTTGCTCAGTGGATAGAGCATCGATCTGAGGACTGAAGGGTCCCTGGTTTGATTCTGGTCAAGGGCACATGCCCTGGTTGTGGATTCCATCCCCGGTAGGGGGTGTGCAGGAGGCAGCCAATTGATGATTCTCTCTCATCATTGATATTTCTATCTCCCTCTCCCTTCCTCTCTGAAACCAATAAACATACATACATATATATATATATATGTATATATATATATATATATATACATATATATATATATATGTATATATATATATATACATACATACATATATATATATATATATATATATATATATATATATATATATATATTTTAAAAAAGAATAATGCAGTGGAGGAAACTGCCATGAAAGGGTTGGTTGAGACAGACTTCAATGGGGCAGTGACATTTAAGCTAAGACCTGAGTGGTGAGAAGCAGCCCAGTAAACAGTTAAAGGTAAGAGTGGGGAGAGAGGCAATTTGAGCAAAGGTTTGGGGAAAGAAAACCTTGAGAAGAAAGCAAGCCAGTGTTCCTGGAACATGAGTGAGAGGAAGAGCAGTGCAAGAGGAGCCACATGATGCAGAGGTAAGTACTGATCATGCCCAGCTGTGGGGCTGTGCTGAACAGCCCCGATTTTATCCTAAACACTTATGGGAGTCACTGGAAATTCTTATTAAGGAGGTGATACAATCTTTACATTTTAAAAATATATTTTTATTAATTTCAGGGAGGAAGGGAGAGGGGAAGAGAGAGGGAAACATCAATGATGAGAATCATCAATTGTCTATCTCCTGCAGCCCCCTACTGGGGGAGCCTGCAAACCCGGCATGTGCCCTGACTGGGAATCGAACCATGACCTCCTGGTTAATAGGAGACCACTCTCACTGTTGTGTCCAGAGCCGACTGTAGGGAACCAAGTCGATTACAGGAGAAATGACTTGTTGGATGGGATTTTAAAGAAGAGAAATAAGAATGATGATAGAGTTTAAATAAGGGACTAAGCACAAAAGGTGGTCGTGTTACCATAGTCGCCTCTGGCCATGGCAAGATGCTGCCAGCGTGGCAGGATGGCCGAGTTTGGGTGGGAAATGTATGTTGTTCATGACAACACATTTATGAGTCCCTTGGGGGAGTGCTGGCTACTTGTACTGTCTTGTCCGAGTGACCTGAATTCCGCAGTCTGATTCTCCTACTTATATTTCTTGACAAATATTTGCCCACTTCTAAACAGGAAGCATTGAATATGTCCAGAAGATCATGATAGTGGCTGGGATGGCAGCCTGTGGGTCCTGATTATTTGCTATTGCTGTTTCTGATGCTATCGTCCTGAGGTCAAACATGCTGGACGGATATTGCGGCCCTCGTTCCCTTGCGTTATAAGATAGCAAGTGCCGGCTTTCCTTGCTCAGTGCCACCGACCACGGCATTACAAACGGCGCCCATGCAAAGGCCTTGTACAACATCGCAGGGGGAAAGCTACCGATTTCTCAGAGCTGAGAAGCAGCGCTGTGTATCTGCTCATTAATAAAAAGGGAGACCGTGTTTCACAAAATATGGTCTTGTGGGCTAAAGCTGTCTCTCTCTGTTCCTTGCAACAGCCAAGTGTGGCTTTACATCTCAGGCCAATTATCTCTCACTGTTTTTCAGAAACTGACAAAACCTGTGAAATGAGCAATGATATGAAGACAGCAGACCATTCTGCAGTTTACTCGGCACCCTGAATTTGCATTTGATTTTGGTGTCTCTCTGCCTGGGGTGGGAGGCGGGGGGAGGATGATGTGGGGGGGGGGGGGATTGTGAATCTCACTATAGGAATCGAAGATTTCCAAATAGGAAAACAACAAACAGACAAAACAAGTAGCTATTAATTTCAGCTCCCTCTCATCTCCCTGCTGGACAGCTCCCCTCAAGAAGGGGGCGGGGTCTTTGATCTAAATCCAACTTTAATTTCCTCCTGAGAAACTAGAATTAGCCCGGAGCGAAACTGCACACTGCTCCCCTTAAAGAAACCTTCACTCTAGCCTGGGTTTGAGGGATGGAACCTTCGTTTTCACTAAGAACTGCTAGGGCTTGACGGGCAAAACAAACCATAGGGCACGTGGAGTTATTTCCTTCCAGCTTGCTCTCCCTCACAGGGGAAGAGCTAAGAGGCAGAGAGGGAAATGTATCGTCACTCCCCACTAAGGGGGCTCTGTGCCCCCGACAGGGGAATGCTCCTGTTGGCCCCTGAAACCCAGGGAAGCCCAAGACGCTGGGTGAGCACTTGCCAGGGAGAAGACAGTACAGGAAGTGCAGGTTAGAAATCAAAATGGGGCTGAATAAGAGATGCGAACATTTTCTAATTGTTTATGTCATTTCCAGAACACAAGCAGAATTCACTTAGAGTATACCCATAATAAAAAGAGAAATGATCTGAGGGATGTAGACTAGAGCTCGCTGAAAACTGATTTTTCAGATACTGGGTAATGTTCTGCAAGAGAAAACATTTTGTCAAATATGAATTAAATTTGAACAACAGCCTTTCAAATGCAAATCCTTCAGAAGGGATGTCATTGCTATACAACCTCTAAAAACCTTCCAAAAGAAATAAAGTGGGTAAATGTGATAATTACAATCTCTATTTATAGGAAAATGATCTGAATACATTTGTTCAGAAATGTTTTTGTACCTGCAACATGGAGGGCAGATGTAAAAAAAGTGAGGATCGATTCTGAAATTTGCTGGTTGGAGGTGAAAATGGAATGATAGCTCGCCTGACACAGGCAAGGACTTTCCTCTAGGATGCTAAGGGCCATTATTATACACCCGCAATTGCCAAGGTCCGCTCTGGCCTCCATTCACTCTTTCAGCTCTCCCTACAACACCTGCCTCTCTCTGCCTCATGCAAGGTGGAAGCTACATGCTCTCTGAGGCAGTATTCTGCTAAGCATTGTACTGATGGGAAGCTGCCTGCCCTTCTTGAAAATACAAGGAGTGCTGTTTCACATTGAGTTTTTGGGACACAGTGTCACAGGGGCAGAATTGGGCAGGAGGAACAGATGACTGACAATGTGATTGTAAATGATCCTCAGCTCATCCTAAAACAAAGGGGATGTGAGGTCTGGAGCAGGTCTGGTTCTCTGGAGTTGTCACACACTGAGAAAGGTGTGTGTGTGGCGGGGGGCGGGGTGGGGGGGGGAGGCGGTGGTAGTGGTGGTGAAGGGCTTTGCATTCCTGCATCTACCAATCTTTGGCCACATCTGTCGCTGGGGAAGGGTTTCCTTAGGTGAAACTGACCTCTTAGGTCAAGGGCATTTCCTAGTGAGAGATGCAGCTGTAGGTACATAGTCCCAGAAACTGGGTGGTGGGTGAGAAGACCCAAGTGTGGTGCAAGAGCACCCAACACAGTTGTATAGATGATGGGATTTAAGAAGGCCCTATCCATGGGATCCTCCATCACCAGTTGGACATTATTACTTCCTTTTTATTTATATTTTTACTACAATTTATTTTTAGTTATTTTTAACTTGAATTTATTGGGGTGAAATTGGTTGATACAATTCTATAGGCTTCAGGTATACAATTGTACAATATATCATCTGTATGTTGCATTGTGTGTTCATCACCCCAAGTCAAGTCTCCTTCCATCATCACCCTTTACCCTTTACTACCTCCCTCCACCCCCCTTCCCTCTGTCAGTAACCTGACAGTTGTCTGTGTCTATGAGTTTTTCTTTTTTATTTCTTTGTTAATCCCTTCACCATTCTCACCCAATCCCCAAACCCCTTCCCTCTGACAGATGCCAGTCTGTTCTCTGTATCCATGAGTCCGTCTCTACTTTGTTTGTTAGGTTACTTTGTTCATTAGATTCCACATAAAAGTGAAATCAGATGGTATTTGTCTTTCTATGCCTGGCTTATTTCACTTAGCATAATACTCTCTAGGTCCATTCATGTAGAAAGCAGTATGAAGATACTTCAAAAAATTTAAAATGTAACTGCCTTATCATCCAGATATTCCACTTCTGAGAATATACCCAAAGAAACCTGAAACACTAATTCAAATGAATATATGTACCCCTATGTTCATCACAGCATTATTTATAATAGCCAAGATTTGGAAGCAGCCCAAGTACCCATTAGGAGATGAGTGGATTAAAAAAAATCTGTGGTACATTTACACAATGGAATGCTACTCAGCCATAAAAAAGAAGGAAATCTTACCTTTTGCTTCCTTTTTATTAATAAATTATTCTCCCTCAAGGGCCTTTACCTCAGAAGAGAAAACACATGAAGCTGTTTTCTAAAATGTATACCCAATAATGAATTGCTTTATCATGTCCTTTCCAACTATAATGCTAAGAACATATTTGTGGCTGAGTGAGGAGAAAAACCCAGGACACTGATGCTGAGAGACATACTTGGTTTAGAAACCCCGACTAGTCACAGTAGATAAAGAGTGTGCCTAGAATCTAGAAGAGCATCTTATCACGCATGCCAATGAGAGGATGCTAAGAGAATAAAGTAGCTACTGGACCTTGTCCATGGTCAGCTCCATATCTTTATAGGAGAAGTAATGAAGATGGAGTGAAGAGATGAAAAGGGAGCAGAGGCTTCTGTGAAAACTTACACCCACTCTTTCCTCTTTGAGTTTTGTAGCCTTACCCTTTCTAAGCAACTAGGAGTGGAAAAGTCAGGAAACAAGGACAACACAATATCCTTTGGGTGACAATGTTGCTGCACCAGCTCTTGAGCATTCTGTCGTTCTATGTTTGTGTTTTCTAATCCCAGTCATCTGTGACTTTGTCAGCCCTTCTATTGTTTTGTTTCTTGACCCATTTCTATTTTAAGTACTGTGTACATCAGTCATGCCTCCATTCATACCCCCATTTTCTTTGGACAAACAGTAGATAAAACCTGGGCAAGCTGCCTATCACAGCATTTAAAGCACACTTTTCCTTGTCATCTGCCTGGACCTGCCTGCATTGCTGATTGTATTTTTTTCCTGGCCAGATTTGTTAGTGAAGTGGCCAAAAGTTCCAAGGACCATTTGCTCTTGTGAGATTTCTTTCGGCTGGTTCTCCACATTGATGAAGTTCAGAGGGTTTAGGAAACCCTCTGAACTCTTGGGGATTTTATTTGAACCAAAACCCAAACTTTGAACCGTTTTTGGCTTTACACATCACAAGTAAATGTGCCCCCTGCCTTGACATTATTCCCTCTGGTTCCCTCCTGACTCTTTGTCCCCGGAATAAAACTGAACAGTTAGTTGGAGATCAAACCTTGATCCAAGGGTCACCTCTGATGATGACCTTCTCTCTACAACAACCACTTTAATTAAAGACGACACTGACGAGCAGCCACGTTTCCATGGGCCCTTGGATGTGTTCTTAAGACACATTTTTTTCTGTTCCATAGCAGCCGCATCCCCTTGCTCTAAAGCGTAGCAAGTCCCAGAGGATCACAGATCTTAACCCCACGACAGGCCAACCTATTTATGCTGGCTACTAATAATGACTTATGTTTATAATGGTGCTATTCATCCTAGAGGCGCGTGCCCAGCACTCCACTGACCACATGTGTGCCCTTTATGTGGGCATGTGTCTATATACAACAACATATCACAACTACACAAAGGTCTTGACTGCTGTGGCTTTAATCAGCCCTTTCTTCCTTTTGCTCAGATTCAGGGTCGGATCTCTGAGATTAGGGGAACCAGAGCAGACTCCTCTTTATCACTAGGTTGAGAGGGGGAAAAAAAGATTTGAACAATTGGGAGTCCAGCTTTGTTGCTTATTAGGGTCTGTGTATACCAGCCATGATGCTGCGAAGCAAGTTGAGAGAGACCTTCTGAAATACATATTTAATAGTGGGAACTCTCCTCCCATTTTATCTCTTCCCCTTCTCTCCTTCCATTTAATGAACCAATTATCCTGACAAGGAGGAGAATGCTCCCTTCCCAGCTCCCTCTCACTCTGAGCCTTTATTCCCTGCTTCTCTAAAGTGCTGCCTAATTTGGCATAAGACCCCATTGTAGGTTATTTTTATATTCACCATGAATTGTGTAAAATTGTTGCAGCACTTTGGAAATTTTTCTTTTAAAGCAGGAGATATTATTTTATCCCCACTTGAGTGACAGATAAGATGTGATGGTAAGAAAATGTCCAAACCTGAATATACACTTAATTGTCTTCTTTTCATTTAACAACATCACAGTTTGTTTTCTCTAAAAGATTCAACACAAAGAAAAACATGTAGACTGCATATTAATGGGTTTCCACTTCTGTTTTTGTTGAAATGTTTAAAATGTAGCAAATCTAGTTTTCTTATTGAAGAGTTTGTAGCTATTCATTAGGCATGATGAAGCATGATATAACTTTATAAATTTGCACATTTACTTTATTTATATGTATAAAAATCTATGGATTGCTAAATGTTTTGAGGATAAAAATGGAAGCAGATTTCAATAGTGCTATCAACATAATTATTCTTAAGAATTTTATGTTCTCTATTTGGTAAATACCTTGATTATTTATCTATTTTGCATAGTGTAATTTGAATTACATAATGGTTGTTCTTGTGCTTATATGCAGGGTGGAGCAAAAATAAGTTTACAGTTGTGAGTACACAAAACACAGAATTTTTCTTGTATTATTATTACTTACTAGAGGCCTAGTGTATGAATTTGTGCACGGTGGGGTCCGTCCAGCCCGGCTCCAATTGGGGTGGATTGGGCCGGGCCTGTTGAGGGGAGGAGATGGCAGGAGGTTAGCTGGCTGACCTGCCCTGATCAGGGCCGGATCAGGGCTGGGCTGGCTGGGGGGAGGGGCCAAGGGTTTTTGGCCATCAGGCCCTGCCCCTGATTGGGTTGGGGGGTCTGATTTGGGGGCCCAGCCATGGGGAGGATCTGTGGACAGTAGATTGGCCTGCCCCACCCCTGAATGAGGTCGGGGGGGCTGATCTGGGTTGGGGCCTGGTGGGAAGAGGGGCTGCAGGAGGTTGGCCACCCAACCCTGCCCTCTATTGGGATGGGGGGGTCAATCAGGGGTGGGGCAGGCCAGGGGAGGGGCTGAGGGCAGATTGGGGTAGTGTGGGCCCGTAGGGGGTGGGGCCGGCTGGGAGGGGCTGTGGGCCAATGAGGGTTGTGAGGGCCCATGGTAGGTGGGGCTGACTTGGGGGAGGGGCTCCAGGAGGTTGGTTGGCCGGCCTCACCCCCTATTGGGGTAGGGGGGGGCCATAAGGGGTGTGGCCAACTGGGGAAGGGGCTGTGGGCCAATGGGTGGGTGGGGCCCATTGGGGACAGGGCCAGCCAGAGGGAGGGGCCGTGCCACCCCCTGATCAGGTGGTTCTCTGGCCCACAGTTGGCATCATAACAACTGGTTGTTCTGGTTGTTACAGCATTCCAGTTGCTGGCTTTTTATATGTGTAGATTTATTATTGTGTTATTTTCCATACAAAAAACTGTAAACCCACTTTTGTAACACCCTGAAGATTTAAAACTTTATTTTCTCTATAGATAAATTGAACCGAGTGACATTTGTTGTGATATCTTTAATTAGAAGAACTGTGATCAGCTTAATTTATAATCAGTAATGTGTACTAGGCACTCTGATAGATGATAGTTTCAATAAAATGTAAAAAAATACAGCCTCTGTCCTTAAGATGATTCTAGACCAGTGGGATGACAGTGTTTCTGAACTTACAGATATCATTGGAGAAATATGGAAGATACACCTGCTTTTTTTTTTGCAGTCCCAACATTCCTTATTTTAGTAACAATAGTTAGATTTACTTTTAAAGAATTGCTTGCTCTTCTAACATCATTCTAAGTAATTAGGAAGGAATTGATTCTACTTTCTTCTTCTAATAGTCAGCTTATGTCCCAGTCCTGGCCAATCAGATCATTCCATTCTCCTAGCCACAAAAATGGATAAATATCACAACAACCAATCAGAATGTGTTCTGGGAATTTTTCTAGAGCTAGTGAAAAAAATCATGCTCTTCTAACTGAGTATGCTAGGTCAACAGAAGATAAATGTGAGGTCCTTGGTGCATACATTTCAAGATTAAGCCACTATGGCAAAAGCACTGTTGAGAGTTAGAGAATCCTAATGACATCACTTAAATATTTGGACCTAGCCCAGGGGTGGGCAAACTTTTTGACTCAAGGGCCACAATGGGTTCTTAAACTGGACCGGAGGGCCGGAACAAAGGCCTGGATGGAGTGTTTGTGTGAACTAACATAAATTCAAAGTAAACATCATTACATAAAAGGGTACGGTCTTTTTTTTCAATAGTTTTATTCATTTCAAACGGGCCGGATCCGGCCCACAGGCCGTAGTTTGCCCATGGCTGATCTAGCCATAACTGCAGCCATAAATTCTATGAACTTTTTATTAGATTAGCTAAAGCATATACATATGCGTGTTTTTTATTTGATATAGTTTGAATTAGTACCATAGATGGCAAATAAAAGAATTTCCAAGAAGTTGGGGCCAAAGAGGAGGCAGTAAAAGATTTCTGGAAGATATTTCAGATTTTTTATGTTCTACTAAAAGCACAAGTGGAGATGTTGATTTCATTTAAGTATAGAGATCAAGGGTGTTTTTTTTGTTTTGTTTTGTTTTTTATATCTAAGAACCAGTTTTACAATTTAAACTAAAGACCATGGAATATTTTTACTGGAAAATTTGTATGCAATATTCCTGTTCTTATATACCTGCTTCCTATTTATTGAGTTCTTAGTCATCAAATAACTTTTTAAGTGAGACTTTGATAAGCTCAGAGCTGCTAAATTACATTTAGTAGACACAAAAATATATGCTGAATGTATTCTTACTATCCAAGAAATTACATAAAACTTTGCTCTAAAAAGTAATTGTTCCAATTGACTATATTTAAATGTCAAGACAATGAACTATTTGTTGTGAATTAGCACTTCAGGACAGCTAAAGACTAAGTGACATTTCATGATCCCTTCTATCTCTGCAATCCCTTAAGACTATAAGGCTGTCTTCCTTTCCCTAGGACATTACTAACTAAGGTTACCACATGAGCAGTTCTGAGCTTAGGTAAGTAAGCCATGCTCGGAACTTGAGGGTACCTGTTATTCTAAAATAGAAGATTCTCTTCCTTTTGTGTTTCATGGGCTTCACCGTCAGAAGTATGGAATGAAGCATAAAACTGAAAGGTGTAATATAATGAGCCCTGAAAGTGGACCTCTCATATTCCATCCAAATCCTCTTGAACCTGTCTGTTTCTCCACGGTGACCAGCTGAGCAAGCTTGGCCAGCTTTGTGCAGATGCAGCCAGAAGGGGCTTGCTCTGAGCATTCACACTGGCATTCCTCTTGCTTCTTGTTCTGGGGAGTTTGTGGGAACCATTTCAGTGTTCATACTTGTGCAAACAGAAAGTGTAGGGAACTTGACAACAGGAGACAAATGTAGGTGAACACATGCTTCCCCTTTCTTGGTCCAGGAATATAGTTCTGAGAAGCACTTCTTATGGCTACTCAGATCATAAGGGAGATAAAATTTCCCATAGCCATTGAGCTCTATACCAATTTGACAAACATTCTAGCAATTCTTTTTTCTTTCTGTGTCCCACCACTCCATCTTCACAACTTTGTGGTTTTGGGGTTTTTTCCCCCCCTAAAAGAACAACCTACACATAAATCTTTGCCACATTTTCTGCTTTGGGAATCAGGGAGAACCCAGGCTTTAGCTAACAGTATTTTTTTCTTTAGAAGTCATCTAAAGACACCTGTTTCCAAATGACAGAATTCTTATAACTACTTTGGTATTCTGCAATCAATAAAAGCTAAACGGAGGGGAGAAATTGGAAGAGAACTATGTGCTTTACAAACACCCTTTGAACGACAACATCAAACACCTCAATTAAAAAAAATATTGGCAAAAATGACCTGGTTCTAACCAAAATCCCACAAGACTTATTATATCCTAGTGAAATTCAACATTATATCCTAGTGAAATTCATTTCACCAAAAACCTAAAATTCATAGAATCTTAGAAGTCGTATCCATACGATTCAGTATGTGCATATATCATTGCACGATGATGCTCATCTCTGTTGGAACACTCCCAGTAATCTGATTATTGTTAGGTTCTACAAGGCAAAAATACAAAGAAATTTAAAAAGAGTGTCATTTACTGACATAACTTCCCTTTAGAAAGAAGTTGACTTTGGAAATCTTATTCAAAATCATATTTTAAACATGACATCACGGGTTCTATTGTTAGACTTCCTAGGTCTGACTCCCTGCTTTAACTTTTACTAGCTTTGTGACCCTGGACAAGAAATTTAACTTCTCTAAGCTCCAGGTTTCTCTTCTGACATATGGCTATTGAAAAACCTACTTCCAGGGGTTCTCTCTTCTTTTAATATATTTTATTGATTTTTTACAGAGAGGAGAGGAGAGGGAGAGAGAGTTAGAAACATCGATGAGAGAGAAACATGGATCAGCTGCCTCCTACACACCCCCGACTGGGGATATGCCCGCAACCAAGGTACATCCCCTTGACCAGAATTGAACCTGGGACCCTTCAGTCCACAGGCCGATGCTCTATCCACTGAGCCAAACCAGCTCGGGCTCAAGGGGTTCTCTTAAACTATGTTTGTCATAGCTGGCACTAAATAAATGTGATATATTTTCCAAGCCAGAAGATAGGGTTTGATTTTATACTTTAAAGAATAATAATAAACTGTACCTTTGCAAAATGGAATAAGAAAGTAAAAATTAGATAAAAGATGTCAGGCATTTTACTCTAGATGGAAATGTTGCAACTTTAAAAGGGTGGTGTCTATTATTGTTCATAAGTTTATAATGGTCTTTATTATCCATGAATGAGTGAGATCATGTGGTATTTTTCCTTCATTGACTGGCTTATTTCACTTAGCATAATGCTCTTGAGTTTCATCCATGCTGTTGCAAATGGTAAGAGTTCCTTCTTTTTTACAGCAGCATAGTATTCCATCATGTAGATGTACCACAGTTTTCTAATCCATTCATCTACTGTTGGGCACTTAGGTTGTTTCCAGATCTTAGCTATGGTGAATTGTGCTGCTATGAACATATGGGTGCACATATCCTTTCTGATTGGTGTTTCTGGTTTCTTAGGATATATTCCTAGAAGATACAGAGGCAGAGCTGCCTCAAACTGATTGTCAAACTGCAGCGGGAAGGCCAGGGAGGGTTGGGGGCAGGAGGGGGGGGAAGAGATCAACCAAAGGACTTGTATGCATGCATATAAGCATAACCAATGGACATAAGACACTGGGGGGTAGGGGAGGCCAGGGGATTGTCAAGGGCGGGGGGGAAAAAAAGGACACATATGTAATACCCTTTGTAATACTTTAAGCAATAAAACAATTTAAAAAAAGGGTGGTGTCTAAATAAAGTATATTTGGTGTTCAAATAACTTAAACTCATTTCTTTAACTCATCTATTATAAGCATTATATTGCTATAAATATATAGGTTTTAATCCCAGATTCCCTTAATATGTTACAACATTCCGCCTGCCTTTGCATTGCATATACAAAACACATTCACACACAGAAACCAACAACAAACAAAAACAAAACAAAACAAACAAACAAAAAAACAGAAAACAGGTTTGAAAAACGTTTTACGGAGAGATACACATTCATCTCCTATCAGAAAGCATAGCTAATTGGCTTGAAATCTTAGCTAATGGAAATAAAATCAAAGTTAAAAGTGGAGAAAGAATAATATTTAAATCATAGTAGAGAGAACCCAGTAGAGAAGTTGCAGTAGAAGATTCAATGGCTGTTCTAAAGTCCCTCACTAGTAATACGGATAGCCTTCGGCAAGCCACTTAATTGCTCTAGGGTTCAATTTCCTCTAGCTCAATCTAGTCTAAAACAAATGGGGTGGACTTGATTATCTCTGAGAAATTTTTCAATTCTAAAATGTCATGATTCTATAAGTTTATGTTTCCTTTTTACAGGATAGATCAAAGCATAGGCAAGCTGGTAAACATTGCTTTGCCCACAAGAATGATCATGCAGCAAAATCATTTTTTCCTGACCTTGATCTTGACACAAATAAAAATTCTATCAGAATCATAGAAAAATCAGAGTCCAGTTCATTATGAGGCATGCTGTGTTTCTTTTGAAAAAGACACATGACATTTGACATTTGGTTTGGGTTTCCTGAAGCTGTAATAACATCAAAACCTGTAGTAGAACTTCACTAATGAGGCTTTAGGGTTGAGAAAGGAGGAAAGGAAAAATACAAGAAAGTTTTGTAATTAGCACATCAATTATTTGCATGTGAGATGGAGCTCTTGAAGTGTTTTAAAAGGAGCTTGAAAATGAATATTCTCATAAATGTGTCCAGCACTTACTTGCTACTGGTTTATACCTTTAAACATACTAACATTGGAGAAAAAAGTTACTGCTTAAAGACAAATGGTTCTTCAAAATTTTCAAATTCATTTTTTGGAGACATCTAAATAAATTGGTTTGGGCTATACATTTAAAATATTGTTCAATGATATGTTCATAATTAAATAAACAGTAAGCAAAATGATGCTTTTGAAAAGAAATAGAGCCAGTGAAGTGCTCTATTTTTCTCTCTCAGAAAAATAATTAATCTTTGCAGTAAAAGGAAGAGAGGTAATAATATCTGAGATGGCTTTCCTAACAGCAAAATGGCTTCTTACCACAGTGAATGGAAAAATTATTCAACACATTTAGGCAACGTCTCCACAAGGCTAAAAGATCAGATTTCTAACTATTACCTGCCTAATTTTATCTAAAGTAACTTTGAAACGTTGGCAAAGTCTTTTATGAAATAATAATATAAAATGAACTTGGAGGTTATAGAAGGAACAGATGCCACCTATTGTTTGATTAATTAGACAAATTAAACTCATGAATTAGTGGAAAAAAGACCTTCTAAACTCTCACATCCCTACCCTGGGAAGATGAGTTCTGCTATCATGATAGGGGAAATAATTAATTGGTAATTACTTAAGAAAATTTGATGACTTAGGAATATTGTTTTTATAATGCCATGGTTGGCTACTTTATGGTATCACAGAAAAGTAAATATAATTACAACATAAACTGTCAACATTTTAAAATTTTTGCACAAAGAAATTATGCACAATGTGAAAAGCATGTATGATGTTACCTCTGTAATGCCCCACAATTGGAACTCCAATCTTGGTATATAATCATCTAAGTACAGATCTCTTTAAATCAACTTGTTTCAATTTAATAGCATCTCATAATTTATAATCAGAATTTCTTTAATAAAATGAAAATCACCTCAAAGGCAAGGGGTATGTCATGCAGAACCCAAAATAGAATTTGTATTAAACTGAAAATTGGTTTATGCTTCACCACACACTAATTTGACTTAAAGAAGACATTCCTATTTTCAAAGCCACAAGATGTGAGTTCAGGCAATAAAAAACATTTGGGTAGCACAATGTGGAATAGATTCTATAATGTAAAGATGTCTCTGTCAATTCCCATGTAACAAAATACAGAAATCCATGGGTTAGCGGTATTAGTATAGGCTCTCAACAACTGAACTCTGACAATAGGAAGGGTAAACAACAACAACAACAAAAACCGCTAGTGAAACAAGATGTCTCATTGCACTTGGTACTCCATTTCCTGCTAAGTAATTTGTGACATTACTGAGGTTAAAAGGGACCTCAAATTGAGTTCCAATGCACGCGGGTCCTATGAGGCATTTCTTCCACTCTTGGGTCATAGACCAACACTGTTTGAAATGTGCACTTAAGTGGTGGAAGAAAACAGATTGACTTTGCTGGTGGTGAGGAGAGAATGTAGCCCATTGAAGAGACAAGTGGTAGACACTCCTTTAACTTTTATTACAGAGTGGAATCTGGAAGCTGTAGTGAAAACACATGGAAAAGGAAAGAAATCCAGAAAAGTCTGATGAATTGAGTGCCTTTAAGAGAATCAGCATGTAATTAGCTTTTATTTACCATTCACTACACGTAAATCAAGTATTCCATACTAGCTTTTTTTTTTAATGCATTGTGCAACAAAACAGAAAATTTGCTATCCATGGAAATAAGAACAGAGCCATATCTTATGAAATGATAACGCCTTGTCAACCCAGCTTCCCCTCTGTTGCCTGGTAATAAGAGAGTTTGACACCACCTGACACATCACACTCAAACATATCATACAAGAGATTCACAGATCAACGCCCAACTCCATGAAACCATTAGAATGGAATAGAAAAGACACTTTCAATGGGCCCAGAAGAGCAGAACAGAACTAAATGTAATTCTTTTTTCCCCACCTGTACTGGAGTTGGTGCCTAAGGAGGAAGGTCAGACGATTAGTGGTAACTTTGAAGATGGTAGATCTGACATTGTACCACAATCCAGTCCATTCTTCACACACTTAGATGCAATACTGATAAACATCATTTTAGAGATGACCTTGATTAAAACAAAAATCAAAAAAAAATGGCCTCCTGCCCTACTGGCATGGCTCAGTGGTTGAGCATCGACTCTGAACCAGGAGGTTGTGGTTCGATTCCAGATCAGGACACATGCCCAGGTTGCGGGCTCAGTTCCTGGTTGGGGCATGTAGGAGGAAGCCAATCAATGATTCTCTCTCATCACTGATGTTTCTATCTCCCTCCTCCTCTCCCTTCCTCTCTGAAATTAATAAAAATGTATTTTGAAAAAATAAAAATTAAAAGAAAACACTGACTTTCTTCCACAAACACCTGCATGAGCCATGCCATAGGGCTGACTGAATGTAGCCCATTGAAAACAAATGACTTATTCAATATTAAGTTCAGAATGTTTTCTTTGGTGTCACAAAATCCAATATACTGTTACCTATTTTAGGTGTAGCTCATAGGAACTTAAGGAAAATAAAGTATTCTTTGGCTATAGGGCATATACTGGTAATTCTATAATTAAACACAAAACTTAGAAAAACATACTCTAGTGTCATGGGACATTATTGGAAAATTCATTGCTAGGCATTCCCCTGACAGAAAATTTACCAATATTTTCCCAAGGCATGATTTCTGGAATCCATTAATAGGTGTAAAAGTTGTAAACAAATTGTTTTAAAGTACTATTTTGAAAGGTGAATGGGCTGGAATGGTTTAAATATTCAAATACCATGAATTCAGTTACAAGAGAGTATTTTTTAATTGGGTGATCTGTTAACTACAGATGCTGAGATTGCTGTTTGTAAGTATATGCAAACAGGCGTGGGTTCTATCTTTAAATGAGGTGAACTGCACTGGTTGTGATTGTCAATGAGGTAAAAATAAATACCCTGTCTCCAGTGCCTAGCATGGGTCTGTAAGTGAGAAAGACAGTGTTGGTATCCAGAAGCAATACTCACCACAAAAGAGGGGGCTATTTTGCTTGAATCTGAATTGTAAACAGATCCATGAGAGCTCATTATAGCTATTTATTTATTTCTTAGCAGGAGTGGTCCACTATGGTAGGAATGCACACATCCTTCCCAGTGGGAGAATGACTCCTGAGTGGTGACTGGTGTCTACCTGAATGTCTCACTGTCTCTGAACATGCTCTCTAGTATCATTTCTCTGCATTTCTGTTCATTTTAAGGCCTCACAGGGAAATATTTGGAGCTCTACCTGTGGTAGCAATCTTATTTGTACACGTACAACCAAAGTCCTGGTTATTTTGGACAAAAGGTAGTAGCTGTAGCCAACATTCAAAAGTCAGAGTATCTCAGTCTGAATCTTTATTCTGAAAAAAAAAAAGTCTTTATGTGCAAGTCTCTGGTGTACTCATGCAAGAGTTTTTCAAAAGCATATATACCAACTAGTCATATTGCTTGACTGAGGATATACAAATGTTCAACTTCACTGCTTAAAGCTACCATACTAATTTCCAAAGTAGTTGTACAGTAGAGATGAATACCGCTTTGGGATGAAAGTACCTACTGTCCTATATCTTTGACAATCCTTGATGTTGCCTCACTTTTTAATTTATACTCACTGGGAGGAAATGATAGTTTTAATATAACGTGGTCAATGTGGTTGAGCACCTTTTCGTATGTTTTGGGGCCATTTGTGCTTCATTTTTATGTAATTACCACTCATTTCTTTTCCTCATTTTTCTGTTTCATTCCTTGCCTTTGTCTTACTGAATCATTTGAGTTCTTTACATATTAGATAATTTCCTCTAACTTCTAGGAGCTCAGTTTCCTTCCATTAAAATAAGGGTAATATCAAAATTTAATTAATCGTTATGAAGCATCGTGAGCTAATTGATTTTAAAATGGTTAAAATACTGCTTGGCATAGACTAAGAGCCAGTCAGTATAATATTGCTAAATATTTTTGTTATGACTAATTATCTTTCATGAGACAGATTAGATGAACTATCAATTAGTAGTTAAAGTTATGTTTTGTGAAAATGCCACTATACCAGCTCTGTCTTTCCAGGCACTTTAATTAGGCTACCAGCAATGATTAGAGCTTGGATAGGCAGAGGGTCAAGGTTCTGAAGAGCTAAAATTTAACTTCTATCCTTTCTTCTTTAGCTTGAGTGAAGTTCAGAAGATGGGATGTCTGTGTGTTTCAGAACAGAAAGTGAAAAAAAATCACTGTTTTAGGAAAGCATTTATAAAGGTGTAATTTCCTAAGTTTTTGTTTTGTTTTGTTTTTGATTTTGTTTTTGTTTTTTGTTTTTAATGGTGGGTCTTTCTCCCCCTTGTGGATGTAATAACCAATTTGAAAAAAAGCAGTTGAACTAGTTTCAGGTTAATAGTACTCATGTCTCACGTGCCTTGGAAGTAAAATGTGGGGGTTCAAATAAATGCATTCAGCTGCCATCATATAAAAGAAGTTTTTTGTGTGTGTTTTTTTACCCTCAAATGACCGCCATTAAAGTGAAATGTTTACCACTTATGAGATACTCATTTCTTCACTCATTGGTGGTAGGTGTGGCTAATGGGCACTAGGTTAATAAAACTGGGAAGGATGCCACCCTCCATTCCCACACACACACACACAAATATGTATCCTTATCTACGGATCAGCAAACATCTTTTCCCTTCAGTGTCAAATGCAAATACTATTAGGAGAGGCTTTCTCATCCATTTAGTAACTGCAGTTTAGCAGGAATAGTTTGTTCAGACCGCTTTCTCTGGACCACAGAGTCATAGAAACATAAGTGTCCTGGGCTTAGTGCCAGGCCTACTTCTGTGTTGTAAGGATCAAACTAGTTAATAACTGTGCAAGTGCCTTGTATACTCTGAGGTCTATATGACTGATTGTTAACCTTTTGTGACTGTGATGAAAGCCACTTATTATTTATATGGGAAAACCCCACATGTGTACATATCATTGCCACAAGCAGCCACAGAGTTTTATGTGTGATTTCAGAGGATTTGTGGATCGCTCCTAAATAGTTAGGAGCACCCTGGCCCTGAAGTTCTAACCCCCAGGTCTGTAGTAACATAAAAGGTTATTATTTTGAATGGTAGGCAGGAATCTTCTAAAAAGGTAGCACAGAATACAACCCTATATGCTTTCTTTTTCTCTATGTTCAGGGTACCTGATCGCATGCCAGCATTGTTTTCCTTGTTTAATGTCACTTCAGTAAGAACTTTATAATTTTAACAATCATTACTGCCATTGTTACTGAATTTAATTTTATATTTATTATCAACTAGGGGCCCGGTGCATGAAATTCGTGCACTGGGTGTGTGTGTGGGGGGGGGGGGGGAGTGTCCCTCAGCCCAGCCTGCCCCCTCTCACATACTGGGAGCCCTCAGGTGTTGACCCCCATCACCCTCCAATTGCAGGATCGGCCCCTTGCCCAGGCCTGACGCCTCTGACAGAGGTGTCAGGCCTGGGCAGGGGACCCTCATTTCCCCCCATCACTGGTTCTGCCCCCAGCCCAGGCCTGATGCCTCTGACCCAGGCATCAGGCCTGGGCAGGGGACCCCAGACCCCTCCGATTGCTGGCTCTGCCCCTTGCCCAGGCCTGATGCCTCAGCCAGAGGCGTAGACCCCCATCACCCTCTGATCACCTGATCGGCCCCTTGCCCAGGCCTGATGCCTCCGCCAGAGGTGTCAAGCTTGGACAGGGGACCCCCATCTCCCCCCGATCACTGGCTCTGGCCCCCGCCCAGGCCTGAGGCCTCTGGCCCAGGAATCATGCCTGGGCAGGGGACCCCCATCTCCCTCTGATCGCTTGCTCCACCCCCCGCCCAAGCCTGATGCCTCTGACCAAGGCTTCAGGCCTGGGCAAGGGGACCATCATATACCCCCAATCCCTGGCTCAGCCCCCCGCCCAGGCCTGATGCCTCGGCCAGAGGAGTTGACCCTCATCACCTTCCAATCACCAATCACCGGATCGGCCCTTTGACCAGGCCTGAGGCCTCCGACAGAGGTGTCAGGCCTGGGCAGGGGACCCCCAGCTCCCCGCGGTTGCAGGCTCCGCCCCTGCCCAGGCCTAACGCCTTTGGCTGAGGCGTCCGGCTTGGGCAGAGGGGACCCGCAGCTGCAGCGGCCCCGCGATCGTGGGCTCCACTTTAGGCCCAGGCAAGGGACCCCTAGGTCCCGGGACTGCCAGCTTCGACCGTGTCCAGCTCCCATCGCTGGCTCCACCCCTACTTCCTGCTATCACTGGCCAGGGCGGCAAAGGCGCCTGATTCTCCTATCATGGCTGGGGGGCAGGGCAAAGGCGGCCCCAGGGCCGCCTTTGCCCTGCCCCCCAGCTCTTAGCTCCCCCCTGAGTTTCCGATCACTGTCAGTGGCAGGGGGCTTCTTCCTGCTTTCCCTTTCACCTCCCTGCATTGTTCCTACATATGCAAATTAACCGCCATCTTGTTGGCAGTTAACTGCCAATCATAGTTGGCAGTTAATTTGCATATAGCCCTGATTAGCCAATGAAAAGGGTATCGTCGTACGCCAATTACCATTTTTCTCTTTTATTAGTGTAGATGTGTAATATCAAGATTACTTTTATATTGATATATCATTAACTTCCTCAAAATGATGTTGTTAAAATTGATGTTTAATTATTATTTCCATTATCATCATTACTACCACCAAATCATTTGCAAACATCTATCTAAGAATAGGATAATATGCAAATTGGTCAGGACACCATCACATAACGACTGATCAGCAGTCTGCGTCCCCACCCCCTGCACCAGCCCGGGGCCATGAGGCTCTTGTCCCTGCCCCCGGCAATGGGTTCGGGATTTGAGACTAGCATCCCCGCCTCGTCCCAGAGACATGAGGCTGGCATCCCCAACCCTTGCAACAGGCCGCAGGACATGAGGCTTGTGTCCCCGCCCCCTGCGCCAGCCCTGAGACATGAGGCTGGCATCCCCAACCTTGGCAATGGGCCCCGGGACATGAGGCTTGTGTCCCCACCCCCTGTGCTGGCCCGGAGACATGAGGCTCATGTCCCTGACACTAGCAATGGATCCTGGGATGTGAGGCTCGGGTCCACAACACCGGCAACAGGCCCTGGGATGTGAGGCTCACATCCCTGAACCCAGCAATGGGAAAGGGCAAAATAGCACTCTTAAAATATTTCCTCTAATTAATTCCCTTTTAATGTGCACAAATTTCATGCACAGGGCTACTAGTTTTAAAATAAACAACAAGATTTAGAAGCTTGAATTCATTGATTTAACATTTTAGTTATATAAATATTATTTTCCATTCTTACCTATTATCAAACATCTGGGAAATATTTTTATTGATGATTACTTAAAAAAAAAAAAAAGACCTGGGAGTTTGAGCCTGCATTTAAAAATATCAGATTCTTTGAACAGCCAATAGATATATGAAAAAAATGTTCAACATCACTGGCAATTAGGGAAATTCAATCAGAACTACAATGAGATACCACCGCACACCTGTTAGAGTGGCCACTATCAATATGACAAACAATGACAAGTATTGGAGAGGTTGTGGAAAAAAGGGAACCCTCATTCACTGCTGGGGTAAAAATACTAATAGACTTTTACAACCACTATGGAAAGCAGTTTGGCAATGCCTCAAAACATTGAGTAGAGGTACCATACAACCCAGCAATTCCATTCCTGGGTATATACCTGAAAACCTCAAAATCATGTATTCCCAAAGATATATGCACCCTGATCTATGTTCATTGCAGCATTAATCACGGTGGCCAAGACATGGCAACAACCAAAGTGTCCTGTGCTAGAGGACTGGATAAAGAAGATGAGGCTCGTATACACAATGGACTACTAATCAGCCACGAGAAAGAATGAAATAGCACCATCTGCAACAACATGGATGGACCTTGAGAGCATTATGCTAAGTGAAATAAACCAGGCAGTAAAAGCTAAGAACCATATGATTTCACTCATATGTGGGATATAAAACTGAAACTCATGAACACACACAGTAGTGTGGTGGTTGCCAGAGGGAAGGGGATCAGGGGAAAGGTGCTCCTAATATACGATGACAGATTTGCCTATGGGTAGTGAGTACATGATGCAATATACAGATTCTGTAACATAGAAACCCAAAAGTGAAACCTATATATTCATGTTGACCAATATCATCCTAATAAATTTAATTTAAAAAGATAATATTTTTAACTCTTTATCTTCCCTACTCACTCTCTAAGTCCTACATACTAGTGCATCCACCATGATATGGCAGAGTTATATAAAGGGGGAATCCTAACTTAAACTGGGTCAACAATCAAAACAGGTAGATTGGCAACAATCTCAGAAGGGCAGCAATGGTCGCCGTCTTTCCAGTGTGTATGTATTACGTGCTGTGTAGTTGGGTCTGAGTCCTGCAACCCTCTGAATGACTGGTGTCCACGTGTCCTGTCTCAACAGCCCTGCTCATCTCCTGTAGACTCAGCCTATGACTCCTTTTCTGGAGTCAATCCATCTTATCTCCCGTCTTTCTCTTCCGCTGTTGCCTTCTATTTTCCCCAGCACTACTGTCTTTTCCAAAGAACCCTGCCTCCTCATGACATACCTGAAGGAGGACAGCTTCAGTTTTGTCACGTTTGCTTCTGGTGGTGTTTAGGCTTAATTTGCTTTAGGTCACAATTGCTCACCTTTGGGCTGTCCAGGATAGCCACAGAGCTCTCCTCCAACACATATCTTAAAGGCATCATTTTTATTTTCCCTATCAACCTTCTTCCCTATGCACCTTTTGCATCTGAATGTAGAAAGTGAGAATACGAGGGTGTGGATGGTCTTAGACTTGAGCTCTGGCACATCTTTGCTCTTGGTGATCTTTCCTAATTCTGCCATTGCTGCCCTTCTGAGTTTTGCCCTTTTTAAAGCATTAATGAAATCAGACACTTCTTGTTTTGATAGAATATATATTTGACAGCTTTTTAATGTAATTGGAGAATCTTACTAAGAATTCTCAGTAGACATTTCTGCACTTCTGGATTTCAGCTTAAAGCAACCAATCAATCTACCTATTTTGATTAGTGACCCAGTTTAAGTTAAGATTTCTTTATAAAACGCTGCCATTCTCTCCACTATCGCATTTTTATTTTATTTGAAACACAGGGTCAAAAAGTCATAACTTATTACATGCCATTGTGACTGTTGGCTAAGCATTTGGAAAGAAAAATAAAATTGCTATACCAGATCAGCTTCCCCATGTCGTAGGTGGATTAAAAAATCTAAGTGAAGCCCGAGTGGGTTTTGCTCAGTGGATAGAGCACTGGCTTGCAGACTGAAGGGTCCCAGGTTCAATTTTGATCAAGGGAACACACTCAGGTTGCAGGCATGATCCCTAGTAGGGGGCATGCTGGAGGCAATCAATCAATGATTCTCTCTCATCATTGATTTGTTTTTAAAAATATATTTTATTGTTTTTTTACTGAGAGGAAGGGAGAGGGATAGAGAGTTAGACACATCTATGAGAGAGAAACATCGATCAGCTGCCTCCTGCACACCCCCTAGTGGGGATGTGCCTGCAACCAAGGTACATGCCCTTGACCGGAATCGAACCTGGGACCCTTCAGTCTGCAGGCCGACGCTCTATCCACTGAGCCAAACCGGTTAGGGCCATTGATATTTTTTACTCTCTCTCTCCCTCTTCCTTCCTCTTTGAAATCAATAAAAATATATTTTTAAAAAATATAAGTAAAGAAAATAAAATCATAAAATATCAGAGTTTATAGAGTGACCATCAGAGGTTGCTTTTCTAAACATAAGGTTTCAGTTATATTGTTAATTGTGAAAAGCAAGTTGTATAATATCATTTAAATAATATATATATATATATATATATATATATATATATATATATATATAAGAAAACAATGGGTAGGATAATATCAAACTCTTAACAGTGAAATGGGGTTGGCATGGGTAGCAGCAAACATTTATAATATATGTTATACATTTCTACATTGTTTAAATTTGTTAAAATAATATTAATAACATTTATAATTAGAAAACGCTGGTAACAATAACAAAGAAGTAGAGAGTATTCTTTTAAAAAAATGTTTGCTCAATTTTACAAAGTAATACATTTTCCAAATATATTTTTAGCTTTCAGTGTAAATCTTTTCATATTTATTCATGAGAATGATCAGCCTGTCTTGTTCTTATAATATTATTAAATTATTGTATTAAATAATTGGGTATATATATATCCAGTGATATATCTTTGAGCTAGAGGGATAGTCATATGTTCTAGACTGTCTCTCATACACACAGTATATGTAAGGGTGGTACCAACTTTATATATGCAAGACAGTCTTACGGACCATGTGATTTAAGAAATCCAAAACATACTCACAAAGGATCAAAATGAACTTTAGTATCATCCCAGAATTGTAAATGCAGAATTTTACTTAAACTGACATTATTATGTCATTTTCATACATTTTTTCAAGGAATTAAAGATTTCTGACTCTAGATATTTGTTGTCATATATCTAAATGACACCTATGCTATCAAAGACCACAGACAAAAATCAAATAAAACTATGTTAAAATCTTCTAAAAATTAAAAGCTGATGAGATATTTTTGAATACATATAATTTTGATTCTTTAAATAAAAAGGTATCTTAAATAGTTTGATCATTGATGGCATATGCTTGATTTGTCCAGAATATTGAGACTAGATTGGCCGGTTAAATATCTTTATATAACTCAATCCCAAAATGTCTGTCCAACATTGAAATTGATGAACATTGCATTCAGGCAAACGCGACCAGCCCTTGGGGAACAGCACATCTTGGCTTCTGTTTCAATACTGAGAAACTGGATTATGCTAAGTCCAAATCATAAGCCTTTTGGCAGTGGCAATTTCATAGAAAAAAAATGGCTTGGGAAAAATAATTCTAGTACTTTTCCCATAGAAAAATTCATAAACTAAGTAAAGCATCATCTCAGATTATTCACTCCATTGACAATGCTCTCTAGTTATCTATGTATCTGGCTACTTAACTCCCCTTCTTTTAAGACTTATATGTACCTTTAGGGAACCCTGTTCATGTATTTTCAGAATTGCATAGGATACCTGTTTTCAAATACTCAATCTCTTAAGTTTTCAAACTAGCTACTTACAGTTTGTCATATATTTTGGAAAAGCTATAGGCAAAATATTGCCCAGCCAACATACTAATCTGATATTGATAAAGAGCCACAGTTGTGGTACTGGCAGAGGGGATTTGAGTAGGAGGGAGATTGGACTGAGTTACGTGTTTGGTTTTGTGTTGGTTAACCAAGAGTATCAAAGACCTCCTCAACATTTTGCAAAAATCCAAGGAAGAAATATACCTATATCTGAGAGAACTTCCCACTTGATACCCTTAATGAGGATAAAAAAGACTAGGGACCAACTAGAACCCCAGAAAAGAATAAACATTATATTGGTCCATTCCTTGAAGCAAGTATGGCGTTTGGATGAACTATGTATGCACTCAATGGTCACAAATAAACATTGGCATCCGTCCAAATTACCTTAAATTTTTGACCATATGTTTGACCATATAAATCCATGTTCTTTGTTCTTTGAGGTGATTGAAGTATTGAATTTACTAATAGAATTTTTTAATCTACTAATAGAAATAGGTAACATAGAATCTTGTTATAGCTAACACAGCTAATATGTAACATGTAGTAGCTATAGATAAGCTTTAAACTTTCAACCCTTTGTTCTGGCTGTAAAATGTCAGTTGGACCCATTTTGGTACTTTTTATTACTGCATCAAAGCCATGCTGTGAATTTGTAGCTGCCATAAATGCTTAATGTAAGAGCTCATTGTGCAATAAAGTGTCAGAACACTGTTTTTAAACACGTTTTTAAAGCAACATTTTACAGCTTACATTTTTTTTTTGCCATTGCATACTATAAAAAGTACAGATTTTCAATGTCACATTCATAAGAAGCACATAATCATTCCTGGGAAAGCCTAGTACAGTGAAAATTAAAGGATTCCTCTTTAACCTTTTTATAAACCACCCCTTTCTCTCCCCTACCCCTTGGAGATGTAACTTCATCTTCCTCAAAGGAGAAAACTGTAACCTTGGATGAACTCAGTGTATTCAGTTATTAATTTTGGTGCTTTGATCCTCAATTGATTTAAACTTAAACATGAAGATGAACACAAATAGAAATAGAAATATGTGGATCTCCCTTATTTCATCTCAGTTTACATTGCATATCATAAAATAACTTCATTAGGTATTTACCATCCAAAATATCCAAACTCCTTTTTTTTATTGAAATACTCTTTTTCTTCTAACTGTGAGATAAACTTGTATTTTAATTTGAAATATAACTTCCTGCCATCCATCCTACCAATGTCCTTATGCTTTAATACTTTAAAAAAGTACCTTATTTCACCTGCTGTTGTCCTGAATGTCAATACAACCATGAGTATGCCTTGTAAATTTTTTATTTTTCTAATTATTTTCCCATTTTGAATGAACTGGCAGTCCTTATTCCAGAGCCTTTTAGTAGCCAAACAGAAGATCTGGTAGGAATCATTCCCACTGCAAGCCCCAGCTACCTCTTGTTGGGCACAAACTTGTCAATCTTAAACTGTTCCCCTCTGTAATAAGCGTTGTCCTATAACAATAGGTACAACCACATTCTCTGTTTTAGTATCTACCTGGTTGGAGCCAAACAGTTGTTTCTGCAGCTAAATTTTCAGTATATTCATAACCTTCCACAGGGCTGTTAGATGAGAAAACATCCTTCTTGCGGAATGATTCCTGCTTTGCCAGAAAACAATTATATGTAATTCTTGAGGCACAAGAGAATAAATTGGGTCTGTTCTTGCTCATCATTACATTACAGTTTGGCACAAGACTGTGCACTTTGTAGAAACTCAGTAAATATCTGTTGAATATGTGAATAGGTGAGTTTGAATAAATGAATAAAATGTGTTCACACAATCATTATTTTCTCATTAATGTCCAAGAAATTTGATTTAAGGTTAGCAAGTTCTCAAAAGAGCATGATCCTTGACATAATGACACACAAACTTGTCTCAGGATGAAATTTAAATAAAATCTGCAAAATAAACTGGAATTTTGAGTCCAGAAAAAAAATGGCTCAACTCCAACAAGTTTAGGAATATTTTTCTTTGACTAGAATCTGCCTCTCTTTTCCCCCCTGAACCAAACATGAAGTTTTCTTTCTCCCTAATGGAAAAAAATCACAAAATAGAGGAGGCATAAAATAGACAAGAGTTCTTCATGGAGAGAAACCAATTAACTTCTTCGACTATAAACCTAACTAAAAGAATTTACATCTTATAATTACTTTCATAAAGACAGAGTCTGTTGAGGCTAATGCCACCCAGAAAGACACCACTAACTTTTGAGCTACTCTTGGTAAACATGGAAATAAGTTGGTGATTCATTCTTATTCAGAGGAAAGCATTTGATTTTTTTTTGTTTTAAAGCCCAAAGAAAAGTGCCAACTCTAAAATGCCAAAGAGATGAAAAGGAAGTGCAGACATACATGAGAAGGTTTTTAAAAAGTTACTTTTACATTCCAACCATTTTTTTGGCCACATGGCACATATCTGTTTAATATGCATGAAGTTGGCACAAATGTTTTTTCCTACTAGTGACAACCTAAGCATTTGGAATGCACAGCATTTTTCTGTATTTTAAGGTATAACAATTTATTACTCATTTATTTTTTTTTAGAATGTCTCCTAACTGTAGATGTTGAAACTTTGTGGATCCTTAGTACCTCCAGCCACACCAATCACTGCCTGAACTTTGTCATTTATAATTTCCAACAAGCAGTGATGCCAATGAAACACACATACTAGGGACTAAAATAAAGAGACCAAACTATTAAAACTCCCATCAGTTGCTTTAACCTAGCTTCCGTCTGGCTTCTTTTAGAATCCTTAGTATATGAATGAATACACATTTAATAGGGGCACTAATTTAAAAGAATAATATTTGGAATATTTAAATTGTTCTATAAGAGAAAAAAAGAGTTGTTTTTTTCCTCAGGAATCAAACCTGGATTTGCTTTTTCTTCTCTTAAGCTATTTTATTCTATAATTTTATATTATTTGACCTTTAATGTATTGAAATCCCTGCATTGCTTTTATTTGAAGCATCTTTTTGGTTGGTTAGTTGTTCAATCCATGAAATTCTATTTAGGGAGTTAAGGTATTAAAAATGATCAGAAAAAGATTACTAGCTTTGGAAAATTAAATCCTCCAAACTTTCCATTCTGGAGTACTCAGCAGATAAAATTCAATTAAGAGAGTGAAGACAGATTGGCAACAATGTTCTAAATTCTTATTTTCTACTGGGTTATAAATGGTATGTAATATTGTCATCTATTCAACCATCCCATTGGAAGACTCAGCAACACAAAAGGAAAGACAAAAGGAGAACCATGGTAGTGAATGAAAGGACATTTCTCAGGGCACAGCTTATGAAAGGACATTTCTCAGAGTACAGCTTTGGGGTACATTAGGCAGTAGACCTCACTGTCACAAATTAATACACATCTGTAAGATTCCTACTGTTCAAGCACCAAGCATGCTAGAAGAGATCCTGGTAGGTTACTCCATTCTGTACTGATATCAACACAGTAGACAAGTTGTCGTGTGTTGAACCACCCAATGCCCTGAGTGGAGGATATATCAGATATCACACCATTTCTGTAACTACTCCTTTCTCATTTGGTGAGGTTCGTAAATGATTCCATGCTTCTTACAGACATAAAGGCTAAGCTATACTTCCCTTAGTAGAAAAAACAGTATGCATCCAAAACAAAAATTTTACTAAAAACTTTAAACATATATATACTAGTATCCTATCTAATAAAGAGGGAATATGCTAATCGACCCTAATGCTGTCACAAAGATGGTGGTGCCCACAGCCAATAAGGAGGAATATGCTAAATGAATGCCCCGCCTTCAAATATGGTGGCACCCACAGCCAATAAGGAGGGAATATGCTAATAGACTGTCCCGCCCTCTAAGATGGTGGCGCCCAGTCCCCTCAGCCCTGCTGGTGCGGCAGGCACACTGTAAGGCCAGGCACACCCCAGGCGGGCCTGGCCTTGCCGTGCACCTGCCCCCAGAGTCCCCCAGTCCTCTCATCACTGCAGCTGCCCAGGGCAAGCCTGAGGCACAGAAAAGCCTTAGATGGCGGCTGCCCAACTGCCCAGGGCCACCCAAGTCTCAGGTAACCGGGGCTGGCTGAGGCTTGCGATGCTGGCAGTGGCAGCAGCAGAGGTGTGATGGGGGCGTCAACTTCCCCTGATAACCGGGTCACCTCCTGCCCCTGAGGGCTCCCAGAATGTGAGAGGGGGTAGGCTGGGCTGAGGGACCCCCCACCCCCCGCCAGTGCATGAATTTTCATGGACAGGCCCTCTAGTGTATCTATGTGTGTGTGTGTGTGTGTGTGTGTGTGTGTGTGTGTGTGTGTGTGTGTATATATATATATATATATATATATATATATATATATATATGTTATTTTTTTCATTATTGATTAAGGTATTACATATATGTCCTTCCTCCCATTGCTCCTCCCACTCATGCCCTCACCTCCCTGGTGACTGTGTCCATTGGTTAGGCTTATAGGCTTGCATACAAGTCCTTTGGTTGATTTCTTCCCCTTACCCCCACCCTCCCCTACCTTCCCTCTGAGGTTTGATGGTCTGATCGATACTTCTCCGTCTCTGGATCTGTTTTTTTGTTCATCAGTTTATGTTCATTATATTCCACAAATGAGTGAGATCATGTGATATTTATCTTTCTCTGGCTGGCTTATTTCACTTAGCAAAATGCTCTCCAGATCCATCCATGCTGGTGCAAATGGTAAGAATTCTTTCTTTTTTATTGCAGCATAGTATTCCATTGTGTAGATGTATCACAATTTTTTAATCCACTCATCTGCTGATGGGCACTTAGGCTGTTTCCATATCTTAGCTATGGTAAATTGTGTTGCTGTGAACACAGGGGTGCATATATCCTTTCTGATTGGTTTTCTAGTTTCTTGGGATATATTCCTAGAAGTGGGATCACTGGGTCAAATGAGAGTTGCATTTTTAGTTTTCTGAGGAAACTCCATACTGTTCTCTACAGTGGCTGCACCAGTCTGAATCCCCACCAGCAGTGCACGAGAGTTCCTTTTTCTCTGCATCCTCGCCAGCACTTGTCATTTATTGATTTGTTGATGAGCAGCACTTTAAAAGTGGGTAAGTTTATATGAACTGACATGGAAAAACCTCCCAAAATACTGTTTTGTGAGAAAATTAGAACTTGATTTCTTATTCATGTTAAAATTTTACCAAAAAACAACAACACATGCATACACTCTTTCTATATACATATATTTTCATAAAAAGTCTAGAATTTTTGTGAAAAACTGATAAAAGTTATCATCTCTGTGAATAACTTGGGGAGCAAAGAGGAATTTTGCTTTCTGGTGTGCTTTTTTTTTTAAGCTTGAAATATCATAAAAAATAGTCAAAACAAAAATAGATCCTGTCTAAAAACATAGACGTTCTTTATGCTGGATTGCTTGACTAAGACAAAAGCATTTCTGAAAAATGTTTAAATATAAATATATCTGAAATATTACTACCATGTGAATATTCTTACCAACATATGAGTGATTAACCAAACTACCAACAAAGCCATATCACTCTACATATCCACAGAACCTTTGAAATGAGGGACTTGAAACTTTTAAAGGTAATGAAAAACCACATAAAGAGAATGTATTTTAGGATTTAAATACTGCATTTTGGAATTTAAAGGGTAGGAATTTTATACACTTGATCAAAAATATTTGTGATTCTTTTAATATCTAAAGGATGTTATGCATTTCTAGCTTAAGGCTACTTTATTGATAACTATTCAAATTACTAGCTGTTGGCATTGCCACAGAGAGCCCAAGCAATAAGGAGAATGAAAAATGTGGTTCAGTTAAATCACATTAAATAGATGCAAGTTGGGTTCAAGTCTGTTTGCTAGTGCCCTTGAACTTCACATAAGCGGATCTAATTAGTACTTTAGTGCATTTATAATTTCACGACAATGCCAATGGTCAGAACCCTTAATTGTCTTAACATAAGAAATTATATTTACCTGGGGCTTTTATTTGCTAACAAACATTCAAAGAATCCCTGCTGTTTCTTTAAAAACTGGTCATCTTTAGGTTTTTAAAAATCAGCTACTGCCGCCCTGGCCTGGGTGCTCAGTTGGTTGAGCATCCTCCTTCCCCAAGGTCACTGGTTTGTCCCCGTTCAGGACACAGACCCAGGTGGTAAGGGTGGGTGCTGGAGACAACCAATTGATGTCTCTCTCATATGGACGTTTCTCTCCTTCTCCTTCTCCCTTTATCTCTCTCTAAATCCAATAAAAACATACTTTTTCAAAATCAGCAACTGCCAAGTTTTGTGTTCCCACAAGCAGCTTTACGTGGGTGAATTAACACGTATGTGGAGCAAGGCTCAAAGAACTGCTGTTCTTTCATAAAATGTGATCTTTTCATTGGGCAAGAGTGTCCCCAAACTACTCCAAAGCAAAGAGAACAGCTACAGTTGGTTTTAATGAAAACATCTTAGAACAGTCATTGGGGAACCGGGACCTTGGCAAAGCAATGTACAAAAATACTTCCAAGCATTCCGTGTCACTGTTCTATCAATGCAGTGTGGTTGCGCTCGGGTTTCATTTCCTCTCAGACAATCAACAATCCCACGTTCGGTATTCCAATCAGCTATACATCAGCCAGCATTATGACAGTTTAAGGACCGGCTTTAGAGCTTAATAGACCAGTGTTTCAGTACCACGTGTCAGGAAAAGCTGGTGCCCTGTCCGCAAATGGACCTGCTCAAGTGAATGGCTAGACACCGCTACACCAAGCAGGTGGCTGTGCTCGGAAGGAAGTGAGGAACACGCTCCCCAGGGTCTGGGATCAATGAGATCAGGCTGCCTCTTACAGCCGCAGCCACACTGAGTTCTTTTCCAGTGGCGGCTGACCAGAGTCTCTGATAGTGGGGGAGGGCACCGCTCAAGCTCCCCGGCGTTTCTGAGACCAGAGCTGTGCCCAGGGCTTTGCCTTGAATGCCATTTAGAAATGTGTGTGTGGGCACACGCATGTGTGCATGAGTTAATTTTTAGGGAAAATGCCAGAGGTGTCTGATGGGGTGCCCTGGACATGCAAGCCATGGTTTTAGCTTCTAAACACAGATGGTTCTGGAATGTCATTCTGTGATGTGAAACAGGGTCATGAGACTTGTATGTCAGAGGGGCTGAAGTTAGAAAGTTAAAACAAAAAACAAAAAAACCCACCACACCACCCTGAAACCTACAGATCTGAGAGAGCTCTGAGATTCACAGCCCGGCATAGCCACTTGTAGCATCTCAGGGATGTATGCAGGCATTTTGCCGTTGATTGGAGAACTGAGAAAAGACAAAAGGGTAAGAGGAGGAGAAGAGGTACAGGAAGAGGAAGAGAGAAGGACAAATAAGAAAAAATGAATGTAGGAGCAGGAGCGGGAAAGCCTGTCGCCTGCTGCTGCTGCTCCTCTTGAAATATATTTCTTCTCTTCCCCTGTCTCTTGAATTTGATTGGCAGGTTCATCAGGAGAAGAGGAAAATCACCTGCGACATTAAGGCGCTGGTTTCCTAATCAATCAAAGTGACAAATGGAATTGACTATGGCTTGTGTCTGTGGGTTGGTTTGGCAAGACTTCTCTGGGTCAATTTCGTCTCAGTATTTGCAATTAAACGTCAAATGGAATAAGAAAAAGAAATTGCGAGCAGGCATGTAGGTGGATCGACCACCATATTATTTTTCTACTATAATATATTTTAAAAGGATACTCTGAAGAATTATAATCTAAGTGTGTGCAGTATATGCTTTGGCAATACATCAGAGAGAGAGAAAAAAAATGTACAGATACCAGAAAAAAGTTGCACATAACTCTGTAAACCACGCTCTAACATTATTGGCACAGGGGGATATTCAATCCACAGGAAAGACTGACCTCTCACATCAGGCCTGGTAGACTAGTTTATGTACAGGCTGGTCCTAGGCTCAGCTGTGTATGGTGACCAATTTCACTAGAATAACTCGCAAAAAGCAAAAGAGAAAGCTTCCATTTCTCGAGTCATCGTGGACATAAAATCCACACAAGAACTCTTAGAACCCGTGGCACCAAGAGCGAGACAAATTCAATTTCGCCGTAGTCATTCATCATGGGAGAGTACCCAGGAAAGTGCACTATTTTCTTCCCAAACTATTTCTCAGTTTTGACATGGCCTCGTCAGCACTGCTTTCGAAAACATTCTAAAAGACACATTCCTTCCCGCTCCTCCATGGTACAAAGGGTTCTCTGCATACATTATGCAGGGATAAACTCGCTGGTTATTCAGCATTCTGTCAGCCCCGTGGAACTGGCATCTTTCACCAGCAATAGCCCGATTGGCTGAGGTTTTCTTGATGAGATCAAAAGTGTAGCCTCCATTCGGAAAATGGTTTGATAAATGCGTGTTTTCCCATTTTGTTTAAAGGGAACTCATTATGTGGGCAGCTGCCTTTTGAATGATATTAATTCCAAAGTGAGGCTTCATATTACAAAGTAAAATGAAGCCAGCTTTTAATATTAGTCAGAAAAGTATTGTTATGCAGCAGGAGAAGTGACCTTTGACTCCGGCAAGAAAACTGATTTATATAATAAAATGCAGAGAGACAGCCTTTAAAAATGCTAACACCCTCTTTTTCTCCTAGTGACAAAAGCCAGAAAGAATTATATATGTCGCTATAATATCAAACCTACCCCAAGGAGAAATGCCCTCTAAGGAGTCATCCCAGTAAGCGCTTAAACTTTTCTGAAAGTTGGGTGAAAAGGCCAAACCCACGGGGTGGAGGGTGGGCGGGGGGAGGCATATTCCATCAAGGAGCTTGGGCCAGAACCCATCTCAATTTCTTAATGCAAGGACCAGAGAGATCCAGGCAAAGAGGCAAATTAAAGGAAACCATTGCACTCGGTGATCAAATCCTCGCTGGAAACAATGGACACATGCTCACGTGGCTTAGGATGGACTGCAGCAGTGGGGGATTGTGCTGTTATCCCACCAAAATTCTAACGTGTGCAGAGGCCAAGAAGAACTAGGAGGGGGAGGGAGGAGGCTCGCCCCGCAATATGTCAGGATGGACTCTGTACTGAACCACCTTTCCATCAAAATTCCACATGTGAACGTCAGATGACGTGTGCAGTGGTCAGGTCCCAGGCAGCGGAGGCAGATACAGTAATGTGTTGCCAGTGCATCACAGTGTTTTCACTGTGCAGTCCAGAAAGCAGGTGTGTCCTGTGCAGCCACTGTTCTCTTCAGGGGGCTGCATGGCTATGGGAAAGATGGAAACACTCATTGCCCAACGTAAAAAGTGTAGTGCTGGTAATGGATTTTAAAAATGCACTGGAGTCAATTTAAATAATGCGTTCTCTTGAACATACAATACAATTTTCACATCTATGCTATTGAGAATCCTCTAAATTGAAGCAATCGTGGATAAAATGAGAGCCACTTGAATTTGCATTGCTTATCAAACAGAGTGAGATAAGCACTATTGCTTTCAAAATTTTACAGGAGCAGCAATGTTTATCTCTGGCTTTGGACTCGGTTTCCCTAAGATGAGCAACAAATGGTGCTGGATTCTACCCTCTCAGCAGGCTTTGCACACAATCCACAGTGAGAAGAGGGAGCCAAAGATCAAAGTTTGGAGCCTTCGAGGAATGTATTAAAATCTGTTATAAACTCTTACTTTGCAGCATATACAGCATTAAAACCCTACATCAGAGCTTCTGCTCCTTGGTCTAAGTGTTCTCAGCAGCTTAGTACCGATCTGATTTTATAATTTTGAGTTTCCTCAGATTTCTGACTATTATTACGCCGAGTTGCTAACTGAAGTCATAACATTGCCACGAGAAGAGATCACCCAAGTCTATGTCAAAATCCTGTTACATTTTGCCCTGCTTTAGCGACCTACAATCTTTGAATGCCTTCTAATTCAGATGACGTGAGACAGAATCAGGGCCATCCAAGTTTTGGGTGTTTTTTTTTGTCTCTGCCAATGCCCGTTCTCTCTTGGTGCTGTTCACCATCATTGAAGAGAAAGATGTGTGTAAAAATGGAGAAACTGACTAATGAGCTCAATTCTGATACATCACTTATTTTACCATTATGTCATCTTCCTGGCTTTGGATGAACCTTCCGTCCTTGCTAAATATTCAATATCCCTCAAGAGACATCATTATTAAAGGAGAGATCATATATAAAATGCTTAATACTCAGTGATTATTGCCTTCACAGAATATAGCTACTTCTCTTTGCAATTAAGGGGAAGTCTGTGCTATTTGATTTTTCCTACATTTGGAGGTCCTGGTATAAATTTTCCAGGAGGACCAAAGAAGGAGTTATTTCTGTTGCTGTTTTTGTTTTTTTGTAAACTTAGTTTTGTAAATGTTTAGGAACAATTCTTTTTCTAGTACTTCCACTCTAGGACCCCTGGAACTCTTGTGTTTAGGGCCTACCTAATCTCCTGCATTTGTCCACATGGCTCAGGGCCATGTGGACTCTACATCCAATGAACTAATAATGGACTGCAGCTAGCCTGATAGTGGATTGGACCTGGCTTCAATATGGAACAGAATCTCTGAGCACTGGCTTTGCTTCTAGCTTTACTATAACCCCAGCTACACTTCTTCTATGACTGGGCTAAGGGAAAGGGAAATTTAGAAACACGGAGATGTAACTACACACAAATAAAAATCACTCATTTCTCCCATGCGAGTCTCAGAAAATTTTTTGCCTCGAGATATCGTAAGGACTCCACCCCCAGCACTCAGTGTGGAAAAGGATAGCCCACATCATCCGATAACAGTACTACCCTAAGTGGCTTCTCAAGGTATTGCCTAAAACACAATACACAATTTGTTCTTTATAGGGAATTCTAGGATAAGCATATACGATGTATTTTCCACTGTGTCACACACATTTTACCAATGCTCTTTCTCTGTTTTTAGTTGTCCTAAAAAACAGTCATAAAAGACATCAATTACTGACAATAACTGCAGTTCTTTATTTGGCTTTCTCTCTTCTTCTCTTCTACAGAAAGACAAAGAACAGCTATGACTATAATCTGTAACAACAAAGTAAAAGGGGAAGAGCAGGGTAGCAGCGTGAATCCCTCACCTAACAGGTCTGGGTGTGCATATATGCCTGCGCATATGTGTTTTCTCCCTGGAACACCTCCTGGATCGCAAATATCCAGTAACTGCTTTGTTTTATACATTACTTTTTGTTTTCAGGTGCGACTGCTTCTCTTTTTCATTCAGAGAATTGGATCTAAAGGGAGTGGTTCTCAACCTTCTGGCCCTTTAAATACAGTTCCTCATGTTGTGACCCAACCATAAAATTATTTTCATTGCTACTTCATAACTGTAATGTTGCTACTGTTATGAATCGTCATGTAAATATCTGATACGTAGGATGGTCTTAGGTGACCCCAGTGAAAGGGTCGTTCGACCGCCAAAGGGGTCGCGACCCACAGGTTGAGAACCGCTGAAAGGGGACATGGGCACCAGCATAGCCCACCACAGTACCACTGGCTTCCAGAAAAGTGGCAGAGGTTTTCTTTCCTTTTTTTTTCAATTATTGTTTTGGCAAATAGGACCCCACTTGACTGTTAACTCGCATTACTCTCTCTAGGATGATTTATCTTCACTTACGCTTGAACAACTTCTTCCATAAGTGCCTCCCTCTTTTCCTCGGGATCCTGTTTCCTCCCTTCCTGCCTTCCTGGAAAGTAGTTTAGTAAGAAAAATTTAAAGGCACCCAGGGGGCTAGCTACTTAAAAAAAAAGTGGATCGAAAATATACCTATAATTTTCATAACTTGGGTCTTAAACAATAAGAATGATTCCTGCTACTTAAATTTTCTGCAAAATTAAAAAAAATACAGACTGATGTTTACTGGGCTTTTTGGAGAGAAGTGAGAGGCATGTGCCTCCAAGATGTATTAACAATGGAATTCTAATGCTTATACAGAAGTTTAGGAAAATGGAGAAGGGAAACTTCTCTTTGACTTCCAAAGACTTCCCTACTCCCTCCCAGAGGGAGCAACAGTTGCACTGAGTGGCTGAGCTCTGAGTAGCATGCTGAGATGGGCAGTCTGTGCCTTCTGACTGTGAGGGGAATAGGAGAGAGGGCACCTGAGTCCAAGGACAGAGTTGATGACATAACTGTCACAGGTAACAACAGCTTATTATTTACCATTATATATTGCTTTGCAGTGTCAGAACAGACATACAAGATGAATGCTTAAAGGTTCCATACTCCTACCCTCAAGTGAGCCCAGAAACTTCTTCAGAGCTACCCTGCATGCATTCACTCACAGGGACTCGATAGCCTCGGCATCTCAAGTGCCTTTTTCCTTATTCCATTACCACCACAGTCAGGACTCAAAGTCACGTGATGTACTCATTCAGTCAGTATCTGACCCACATGTAGCATGTGCTCTCATAATGTGGCAAATTCTTCCTTCTTTCTATTCTTTCTCAAGATTCTAATGTGAAACATCATGCTTTTAAAAAAAGTTGACCTTGGGATCTCTTCATATCGTTCTTTAAAAAAACATGTTTTTATTGACTTCAGAGAGGGAAAAGGAGAGAGAGATAGAAACATTAATGAAAGAGGATCATTGATCCGCTGCATCCTGCTCGCCCCCTATTGTGGATCAAGTCCTCAATCGGGACATGTGCTCTGACCAGGTATCAACCGGTGACCACCTGTTGCATGGGATGCTCCTCAACCAGCTGAGCTACAAAGACTAGGACATATCTTTCTTTTTATAGCATTTATAATTTTAATTTGTGAATATAGCTATGTTTGTCTCTTTATTTCTCTCTTTAGCTCTCTCTTACAGAAATATCAATCACTGAAAAAAAGTGACTTATCAGGAAAATCAGAACAAAGAAAAATATAAAGGAGAAACAGAAAATGGCCATTTTATATATGATTATGGCCTGTGTATGTATGTGTGTATGGGTGTGTGTATGTGTGAGTGTGACATGAGTTTATGGTATGTTTTCTGTTGTGACCTAATTTTAAATAAAATTTTAACAATGGACCTCTATTCAAGTCAACAGATAGAGCATCTTATTTTATCTATCAATGATAACTGTGCAAGGTAAGCTGGGAACATTTATTTTAAAACAATAGGAAGCAGAGTGAACAGAGATTAGACAGACTCTCTGAAGCCACACAGCCAGATGAAGGCACAACTGTGACTAAAGTCTGACCACACCGCGCCCATATCTTTCTGCCCTGGACCATGCTTTCTAAGGTCAGATCTTGCTCTCTCTGTGGCTCAATGTCTCTTTAAACCAGACCCATTAGCAATGCCTACACAGCCCCCTTGAAAACACAAACTTCCTTCTAGCACTGAATATCTGAAGCTTTTTGCCACGGGCATACATTATTTTGTGTTTGCCCATAAGAAATTTCATGGTGTCGTTCTCTGACCGTGCCTTTGCCATTGATCAGGTGATTTCGATCATTTTTAGTGGTGAGTCACGTAAGCAAGCTGTCTCTATGTTCTAATCAGTCCTAAGGTTCATCGATATGTGTAAAGCTCCCAGATGGAATGACACTTTGTTAGGTGGTTAGAAGGAGTGGTGATGTTTCTCTTTGACACTCAGATTATTTATTAGGGAAAAGAGGTGGACTGCAAAAGAAGCCACGTTCTCACTCATTTGGAAGCCTGGCTCTTACCTGGAAACCCATGTATATCAGGTGATGTTGGGGCTGCAGTCAGCAACCTTTCTCCATCATCCAGGACACAGATGAGCCAATTGGACACTGTGTTTTCTCAACCTCAGAGATTAGTTTTAAAAGACAGGCAGTTTAAGGCAAAAAAAAAAAAAAAAAAAACACACAAACAAATAAGAAAATAACCACACACACAATAAAATAAAAATCTCACTTCAGTAAAGGGAAGGGTTGCTGAGGGCATTGACTGGTTTATTTCCGTGATTGCCAACTGCCATAACATGAGAGGGAATTACTGACTCTCATGAGTATGACAAAGGCTTTACCAGGGTTGCCTGGAGACAGGTTTCCCTCCCTCCCGCTCTCTCTTTTTTCCTAAAAAAAGGAAATATGATACTTGTCTCTTAAAAATGAGTGAAACCTTAAAACTTCACACTCCTCGTGTTCAAAGGGTTGGGAAACATTTATTAACATGCTGCATGCACAAAGTACACCACGGTGGGGTCAGAATAGGACGAGGAGGCATATTGTCTAGTTTCAACTAAGCTGACTAGCTGTGCGCCTTCGGGCCAGGGCCTTCGTTCCTTGGTGACAATGTAGAATAATCAAATATTGTGAAATGTAACTGTGCTTTTGGAGATTTTCATGAGCTCTGAGATAATATTTGCAAAGCACTTAGCACAGTGCCCAGCATAGCAGGGGCAACTATGCTCTTTAAATACAGATTCTGTCGGCAATGACTATCCTCATTGGAATGTCCAACCTGAAATCATCCAGAATTTTCCTGCACATTGAAGACATGGGTTTGCCCTTGTTCATAAGAAGCACTCACAGAGGCTCCAGGCAAGCACATAGTAGTAGCTCTTGCTGTTCTTAAGAGGACATACTTGGTTCCTTAAACAAATATTTCTTAAGTGCCCTTTTCTTACAGAGAAGACTTCTGAGGGCTTGGGACACAACAGAGATGAAAACAAGACACATTCTCGCCCTTGTTGAACTTACAGTCTATTCAGGTGGCCAAATATCAAAATGCTGCTCATTGGAGAAATATTCACAGAAGATGACTATTATAAAGATGGGATCTAAGTCAAAAGAGAAAAGTTAAATAATGAAGCTCAATTCTCCCCAGTGGGAAAGGGTATGTCCCTCCAGGACAAAGGGACTTTTTGGCGGCTGACATTCACTCTTTGTAGTGGTTATTGTATGCGAGGCTAGATTTTGCTTGTTCATTTAATAGATTCTAAGGTGGTGTGTCTTGCTTGTATGATCTCATGGCCTAAAAACCTACGTTAATCAGCTCAGAGTTAACTCGAACAAGTGTTCAGGATTTGTAGTGCATGCACTCCTCTTTGGACCCAGAAGTCATAAATAATAAGCTGAATGTAAGACTCTATTTTATTTCAGCCCTCCCCCCAATTGTAGTTTCTGTGTCAACTCTTTTCTAACCAGAGATTGCTCTTTACCAGACTACCTTTTCCTGTGTGCAAAGCACTTTTTGCCAGTTCCCTTGGAAAAACTGAACGTGGCCTTCTAGGTGATTTCCAAGCTCAACATTATGTCTTTATGTGCAATGCCTCTCACCATTAAAAAAAAGACAAAAGCTAAAAATAAGACATAATTCTGTCTGGATACAACTTATTGCTTAAAAATAACTTTTAGCTGAACTTTTTCAAGGTAGTCATTAAATTTTTCATCTGAGAACAATATTGGGCAGAAACTTGCAAAAGGATAACTCCACATTATTCATCAAGCACTGGCTGCAGAGTAATTTTCTGGTAGGCACTGTTATTGAAACAATAAGTATTTGTTTTTCTATGTCACATATTTCTTCTTCCACTGAAAATATTTTTCTGTTCCCTGAAGTCATTATCTTATGTATTCATTCAGATAATGAAGGTGAAGTCCAGGTATGTTCTACTTATTCTTAACCATTTAAAAAATGTAAAGATTCAAGCAAGGGTTAAATACCTTTTTGCTGTAATACTGTTCATCCTTTTAAAAGGATGGAAAAATGATGGCTTTTTATTTAATGACTAGAGGCCTGGTGCACGGATTTAGGCACTGGTGGGGTCCCTCAGCCTGGTCTGCAAGGATCGGGCCAAAACAAGCTCTCCAACATTCCCTAAGCTGTCCCGGATTGCAAGACGGCAGTTCTCGGGTGACGCACCCTGGAATCAGGCTCCCTCCTCTCTGGTTCTGGTGTGTGTCACCCTAGAACTGCAGCTGTCAAGTCACCGCAGCTTGGAAGCCCCTGCATTGAGCACCTGACCCTGGTGGTCATTGTGCATCATAGCTACCAGTTGGTCAGACGGTCAGAGGGTTGCTTAGGCTTTTCTATATATGTAGATTTATTTTGGGAGTTGTGTGTTCTGCACGGGTCAAATATTTGAGATGTAGTTGCTTTCAGATTTTGTAACAATAAAAATGCTAGAATAAAAAAAGACAGTTAAAAGAAAATTGAAGAGTGGTTGAAAGAAATGCTCTGTGTTGAGGGACTTGAGCATGGCCAGGTCCAATTAGCATGCTAAATGGTTGGGTTTACCAAGCACTAAAAGGTAAATCAGTGTCCTGAAAAAAAGTTTTACAAATAACTGAGGCTTAAATTTGAAGCACAAGACTTTTTTTAAAAGATTTCAAATATTTTGGCTGAAAATATTTCAAAATGTATTCCATTATTCCCTGTTATCTTATAGGATATGCTAAATATTTTTGGTGAATTTGGATCAATATTACAACTATTACATTTGTATTGCAATTAGTATTGTCAGTATTATAAATATTAATTAATCACTTATTAAAGTTAACATGGACAAATGCGTATTTAGTATGACTTCTCCTTTTACTATATGGTTCCACAAACATTTGCCTTTATATTTTTATAGTTTATATATCTTGTGTATTTTTTTTACAGCCAGTTGTCACATGATTATTTATTCTAACTGCCTGTTTTCTTACTTATAATTAATAACACTAGCAGTTAAAAACCTGTTAATGTTTTAAAGTTTTCATGAAACTCTTCCACATTATTTTCACATATAATCATATCCATCATAGGAAAAAAAGTAACAATGATATACAATAAGTGGCTTGCTTGAAGGCTCTTATATCCTCTCCAGAAGGGAACAAGTACCCAGACTTTTAAGTTTTTGGGAAGAAGACTCAGATTAAATGTGAAGAATGGATTTCTATCAATTATAATATGCACACTGGATTTAACTATCACATCCCTCTTCATTCTAATGGAAATGATGATCTTCAACAATTAGCAACAGCAACTGTGATCTTAAAGAACTTTATCTGTTGAGAGACAAGTTTTGCCTTCAAAAACATCTAGAGCAACAAGCCAAAAACAGAATTGTAGAAGACAGGAAAACCCTCACAAGTTTTCCCTAGAATGTCAATATGTGAATTCTGCCAAATAACATCCTTGTCATGGTGTAAAATTATTATTAAGCAAAATTAGGTTAGTAGGAAACCGAGACAGGTCATCTCCTGGTGTAGATGAATGACAAGTAGATCAAGTAGATCCATAGAGAAGAAAGCCTGGTTGATGTTTGCAATGAGGACATCTTTCAGGGAGGAAAATGGGAAGATTATAAAATTTCTGGATTTAACTTTGGGACTAGAGGTCTCTCAGATCAAGGTCAGGGCTCTCAGCCTCCCACTGTCATGATTAATGACAAAACAGAAATTCATTCAGTATACTGTAGATTCTCCTCAAATCTATTTGTATTTTCAGTTCTTTGGACTCTAAAATTATCTGAAGTCCAGTATTATTATGTAAACAAGTAGGAAAAATCTTTATTTAAAAACACTAACTCTTTAAAGAATGTATTGAAGTTCAAATTTTTAACTCCAACCATCAACCAATATTAAAACCAGTAGTTGTCACTGAAACCTTACCATAACCAAATATTTTATGTTTTCCTTATTCCTCAAACTATTTGATATATAGAATTAGGTAGAGTCACCTTTCTTTGGGGACCTATTCTTCAACATTAATTATTAAGACTTTTGTGGGCTCCTCTAGTTTCTCTTTCCCCTTATCAGTACCGCACTCATTGCCAACCTCTTGTTCTTGGTCCTCTTTCCCAGTGTTTCTCAGTCTCTTTTTGAAAAAATATATTTTATTGATTTTTTTTACAGAGAGGAAGGGAGAGGGATAGAGAGTTAGAAACATCAATTAGCCGCCTCCTGCACAACCCCTACTGGGGATGTGCCCACAACCAAGGTACATGCCCCTGACCAGAATCGAACCTGGGACCCTTCAGTTCACAGGCCGACGCTCTATCCACTGAGCCAAACCAGTTAGGGCTCTCAGCCTCTTTCTTGGTAACTATTCAATTCTATACAGAACGCATCATGACCTATTTACCTCTAGCTTGAAACCCTCTTCTGGACTTTCCATGTGCATTGCCTATTGAACATTAACAACTGCATATAGTACAAGAAAATCAAACTCATAATCTCAGTCCCTACATTATCATTTCTCTAATATTCCAATTTCTATTAATGAAAACACTGCCCCCGCCCCCCTTGTCTTTTGTATACCTTTTTAGGAGGGATTGAAACAAAAGTAACACTCTAAGCAATGATTCTCTTACCTCAATATCTTTGCATCTATAACTTTCCCATTTTTTACAGTTCGCATCTTACCTCATTCTTTTATCACTAGTAAAATGAATAGCTGTGGTTGGTTCCTTATCTCTATTGTCTCTGCTTCCCCAAATTCTTCTTACACAGGACTGACTGCCACGATAATCATCTAAAATACAGGCTCTGGCTGTGTGATTCCTCTATGGAAAACATTCACCAGTACACATCCACTTAAAATCACACTCCTCAGTCTGTCGTTCATGCTTCTTTATACTCTAGCCTTAAACTGCCTTCAAAATTTAAATTCCCAATTATTCCTCCACATGAGGCAATACCCAGACTCTGCTGATAATTGTACTTTTCTTTGCATATGTCCTAAGCTTTTGTGCTTTATCCCTGCCTTCATCCTGAGATACCAGCCCCCAAATATGCCTTGTGAATAAGTTCTTGTCTTGCAAATATCCTTCTCCCAACCTGTGTGACATCTGTCTACTTTGAAACATCCAGAATATGAGCCAAGGGCCTTACATATAGGATTTTAATAAGTCCTTGCAAAATCCAACTGAATTGGATGGAGCTTCTTTCATGGGCTTATAATTAAAAAGTTAAGCATACACTGGTCTTTATTTTTCTTCGGCAGTTGGTCTTCTTTAGTATTCCTCCTCTCCACCCCTACACTTTTCTTTTAATGTTACAAAAGCATCAACTGAATGAAGTTACAAAGACATATAAGAACATCTGCTCTCAGAAGCCACTTGAAAAATAAGTATTGCACAGAATGGGGAAAACATCTGTGCCGTTTTCGTGATATTATTAGTGGTGCCATAGGAGAAAGTAGCAGAGAGAAACACACACACACACACACACACACACACACACACACATACACACACACGCTTGTGCACATGCACGTGCACACACACCAAAATCAGGTAAAGAGTCTTAATAAGTGTTTTGTTGGAAACTGCAGTGCTATTTTATTCTCCCTCAGCCTTGTGACCCAGTGTTTATTTAGAAGCGGGAAAGATATATTTTGTCCATGAGCTTCTGTTCTGAAATAAAAAAAATATTCAGAACTGTAACTTCAGTGGGTTGGTCCAAAGGAATTAGTCCAAATTTCAAAATTCTAACACTTCATCTCAAATGACACAAATAACCTCATAATTAAGCATAGGGAGTTATACAGGGGTGGGCAAAAGTAGGTTTACAGTTGTAAGTATGCAAAACAGAGTTCATTCTTGTATATTATTTCTTAGTCTTGTATTATACATTTTTTCCATATGAACAACTGTGAACCTACCTGTGCCCAGCCCATATATAGTTTCCAGGCACCTGCCACTTACTATAAGAGAAAAATCTAAATTAGCAGACTTGAGTTATATACCTGGATTTACAACTAAAAGTGGGTGCTTTAAACAGGAAATAATTTTATTTTTTGTTTTATTAAATTTTATTAAATTTAAAATGAGTCTGTGTCCTTTGCATCTTAATAAACATATATTTTTAAAAACCTACTGTTCACACCTGGCCTCATGCAAACCATGATAGTCCTATAGACTACACTGAATCTTCCTTGTCTACAAATAACTTAGGTGCAGTCCGGATGTAAGATAGTATTTAAAAAGCGAATTTTTCCTGTTCCTCCAAAAAAAAGCAATAAACACAGACTGTTTTCATTAACATTATATGGCATCTTGGACAAACCAGACTAGAATCTCACAGCCTTCACAGGTCCAAACATCTGTTTAATCACATTTGTCACCAATTTGCTGAAAATTTTGGGAAATGTGCAAAACTGAGGGGTGTCTTCTTTTTATTTATTTATTTGATTTTAGAGAGGCAGAGGAAGGGAGAGAGAGTGAAAGAGAGAGAAAGAGAGAGATCGATTTGTTGTTCCACTTATTTATGCATTCATTGGTTGTTTCTTGTAAATTCCCTGACCAGGGATCAAACCCACAAACTTGGTGTATTGAGACAACACTCTAAACAACTGAGCTACCTAGCCAGGGCCCTGGGGGTGTTTCTTGTTGCTTATTCTTGGACTTGTGGGATCCTTTAAGATCCTAGGACAGTTTGTTCAAGGGATTCATCTTCAGCTTCTTGTAAGCTTTAGAATTTACTTGGAATGTATGAATTAAAGTTACCAATCACAAACAAAATTTTAAGGGAGAAGTGGGCCTGATATTGTTTTTTTTCTCAAAATTGAGAGGACAGAACATTGAGAACTGGGAGACATAAACATCATCTAATCCAATCTTCTTAGTTTACAAATCCAAGAGATAATTCATAAGGCAAGGAAACCTGTTCATGGCAACAGAGAAATGGCTGGATACTGGATGTCTTCTGCATGCCTCATCCTAAAAAACTTTTATGATTTGGTTGTCTCTTTCTAACTTGAATTCAAAATCAAAGAGGACACCTTATTTTTGTTCTATGGAAATAAATGATCTTGGAGAAGAGATGAATCAGAAGAATGATGAGGTTGCTCTGCTCGGATCTGAAAATGACTGAGGGCTCATTTTAATCTGTGTTGCCCTCCAGAGCAAAAGTAAGGCCAGTGGTTACACAGGAGAGGGCGGCAGGCGGTAGTTCATTATAATGAAGAATGTTTAAACATTAACACAAAGGATGATCCGGTCATTAATAAAACTTCCTTGTAGTGGAGAGAATGCTAACCCCTAGATGAGTGCATTCAAAGGCAAGGGGAATAGATGTTAGAGATAGAGTTGAAAGTGACAATAACAAATAAATTAGTGTAATTAATAACTTCTCCCTCTAAGCAAAGGGGCAGCCCTCTGGACTGGTGTGCCCAGGAGAAAGTGGCAGGCAGAACTGGGAACAGGCTGGAGGAACGGGGCCACATGCTCTAGCCTTTTCCTGCTTTGCTCTATAAATGGAAAGGGCTTTATACATCCTTATCAGTGGTTCCGCTCCAATGTGATAGGAGCTAATAAGGTCAGTGGTTTCCTTCAAAGCCCTGTGCTCTGGAACTGTCAAAGGGAGCGGAGGGAAACTTGTTCTCATTCTCATTTGAACTGCACAGATTTGAGTGATATTCAGCAAGTCACTTCTTTTTGTTTAGTCTCTTATCTCAATAGTTGATCATTGGAGAAATCCCGTACCGCCCACTTTAAATGCTACAATTCTTTGACACCACACTCGCCTTCTTCCTCTTGCCCAGACTAAGGCTAATCTTGGAAAATCCCAGCACACAGAACTTTAGTTCAGTATCACTTGCCCCCACCCCAAAACAAAACAAAACAAAACAAACAACAACAACAACAAAACATTTTGAAGACAGATCATTAGGTCTAAGAAAAGCAAGCCTTGAGACTTCTACAAAGGAGGGAACGTCTTAGCAGAATTTCCATATTTATATATTCTTAATGTTTTCCCTTAATTCACTCACGGACCATGAAATGGGGCCCATGGGACTTTAAGGCTATGTGATCAAGAATGACTGTGTATGTTTCACTTCATCTCAGGCTCCAGAATGGTATTCTTCTTACACAACCTGGCATCTGGGGATAATGAAACCATTTCCCATGGCCTCCTGATGGGTCAGCATCCTTCCAAAAAGACTCTTGCTGCAGAAGGGAAAATAAAGCTCCATGTATGTGAAATACTTTGAGTTCTTCATAAGAAAACTCCAGTATAAATGTGAGCTATTTTTTTTATTATCGTTATTATCTCTCATTCAATCAATACAACCTGACACATTATACTTCCTTTAGGCCCATAAAACCCTTTTTCTGAATAAAAAATATCACATGTAATAAAAAATTCTGTATGCTTGGAAATCAGTGAGTGAACCCCATCTTTTATGAGAAAGCTGTTCCTTCTGATCATTAAAAAAAAAATCTATTTTTTTGGATGTTTGCATTTCCATCACTAGAGTGTTATATCAAAAACAATCCAAGGTCCAGGAGAAAAAGAGGTAATGGAATACAAATAAGATCATACTACACAATCTGTTTCTATAAACCAATTTTGCAATTCAAAATTTCTTTCAGAGGCATTCATTTCTTCATATCCTCTTCACAGAGCTGAAAATGGTCTTTTTCTCCTGAAAGGTCTGAATCTTTTCAAGGGGTGCCATTTAAATGCTGAGAGCATCAGATTCAAAAAATGAGGAATCTTTGCAAGGACTCCATAATGCCTTAGTTTCAATTCACTGCAAAGACTAAAACTATTGTGTATGATTCTTCCAAAGTGGCACTTATTAGTCTATTGTAAAGGAACAGGAACGACAAAATAAGCGCGAGTCTTTTCAGTTATGCAAATCACTTTCTGGGAATTAGATGCTTAGGGATAGCCTCTCACCACAATAGACATTTTTAACCTTAGCATTGCACCTAATTAGAGAGTAGCTGCTACTTGTGCCTCTATTTTAACCAAGGGGAGACAGTGCTTGAGCACCATCCAACCTAAAATTCAGATTTCTTCACTACATCTTTAGTATGTATGGAAAGTCAACTTTACTAGTCATACCTTCTGGAGTTTAGAGGCTGGTTCATCTAATGGGATTTCTAAATAACTAATGGTGTTATAATTGCACCCAAACCATCTTTCTAGAATTGGAAAAATAAGGAGAGATTAAGACATACTCCCTTGTGGTCTGAAACCACAGACTTGGGAAAGAAAAACAGATATGTAATATGCAAGCCACATGTCAGTTGTGCCCCCATGCTGTGTGCAATTTTATTCTCTTTCAAATTCCATGCTGTACTCTTGCAACTCTTGGTATTCACCAAAAAGGTTCTCTTATACCAAAAATATAAGTGAAGGCTACACTTCGTTATTTTCTTAAAGCCAGGTTTTCAGAATGAGAAGAGATTTACCCCACAACTTACTCCCAAAGATATAAAGATTCCTGTCAGCCATCATGTAATCCTAACCTCCTCTTTCCCACTGAGTGGGAACAGGGCATTGGAGAGTAGGACCAGTCTGGTCTTCTTGGCCATTCTGCAGATATAAGGCTTCTGGTTCTGCATTCCTTTTATCTGTGCACTCTCACTGCTTTCCACCCCTCTTTGCTAATTGTGCAAACCGATTCACCCCTTTCAAGGCTCCACCTTCAGATTTGTGCACACACACACACACACCCGTCATCACACTCCAGCGAGTGAAGACCCAGCCATCACCCCCTTAAACCCAGTTGAGTTACTTCCCAAAAAGATACAAGAGAAGAAGTCCATGTAATGGTGGAGGCAGAGATGGGGGCTGCTGTGGCCGTAAGCCAAGCAATGCCAAGGATTGCTGGCAAACACCAGAAACTGGGAAGAGGCAAGAAGGGACTTTTCCTAAAGACTTCAGAAGCACTCGCCTCAAGATGGTCATGTCAGTGAGCTTCAGTGCAAAAAGAAACAAAGCTCACCTATTAAACCAACAAATGGAAGTAAAGCTCTCTAGAGAAACTACCATTAAACACATTCAGCATGCCCTGCCCTTGCTCATGCCTGGATGCTAAAATAAGGAAGGCCAATGCTATGATTGCCACATATGTACACAGATCAAGAATCTAGTCCCCAGCAACTCTATTTTTAAGTGAAGGCCAACAGTTTTACAAGCTGGTTTACAAAGAAGAAATGCTCCAGCAGTAATAAAATAAAAGGAAAAATATCTTGATGTGAAATAACAATTCCTATAGCTCTTTATAGGGTCAAGGATAATAATCTATAATAATAAAAGCATAATATGCTAATTAGACTGAACAGCCGAACGACCTTCCGGATGTCATTCCAGACCTCCATCGGGACGAAGCTGCAGCAGCGGGGGCCGAGGCAGAGGCAGTTAGGGGCGATCAGGCAGGCAGGCAAACAGTTAGGGGTGATGAGGCAGGCAGGTGAATGGTTAGAGGCGATCAGGCAAGCAGGCAGAATGATTAGAGGTGATCAGGCAGGCAGGCAGAATGATTAGAGGTGATCAGGCAGGCAGGCAAGTGGTTAGGAGCCAGCAGACCCGGATTGCGAGAGGGTGCAGGCCGGGCTGAGACCCTCCCCCTGCCATGCATGAATTTTGTGCACTGGGCCTCTAGTTGGCTATAAAACGCAATGCTGAAATGGGGAAAAGTCGTTGTCACACACTGCAACGTTCTCTAATTTAAAATGCCACTCAGACTTGTACTCTTGTAATAATACAAAGTGCTAAGCATGCAGTTCATATTACAATCTATTTTGTAACTCCTACTTTTGATTAAACAAGACAGTTACACGAAAGATCCAGGTGTGGTATTTGTTACTTAATTGTTTCCTTCCCCTTTCCTTTTGGAAATAAGAGGACTGTGAGCATGTTTCTCATTTCCTTGTAAATATTATTAAACCTCTCTGAATCTCAAAAGAAAGTGAAATAAAATAAAAAATAGATAAAAGATACAGAAAGAATTCTGACAACAGTAAAGATATAGTTATCCTACAAGATAGATATACACAAAACACTCTGAAGGCCAGAGAGAGAACTTATTTATCTGGTAAGGCACATTTGAACACTATTTAGAATCTGTTATCACTATCATCAGCTTCCATAGGCATTGTTATCTTTGAGATTCTGTTAGTCTCAACAGGGGGGAAAAAGGTGAGGGACAATTTATGATCCTTTTTAGATTATATTAATGGCAACATAGAAGAGTAAATACAATGTTATAAGCCTCTGTGGGGTGTGTGTGTGTGCGTGTGTGTGTGTGTGTGTACGCGCGTGTGTGTGCACGTGTTAGAATGTTCCAGAAAATTATAGCACTGATAGGCTTTGGGGAAAATATCTTGGAGACAGAGGGATTAACCCAATCTTTATATTTGTAGATTCTGGGTTAAGAGAATAAATGGAGGCTACATACCATTTGTCTAAATGTTTCAAGGTTATAAATCAAGCTAACAAAACTATTAAATGATCTATCCTCTGCTTTCATAAATATAAATTAAGAACAAGAAAGTTGGAAAATAGGTGCAAAGCTATGGGATTATGGCTAAAATTGAACAAAATATCAATGATGACTGAATTTCATTATAATAATACATTTATTAGTGTTGGGTTAAGGGGTGAGCAATGCTTGGAGGACTAATAAAGAAAGCTTGTTGCATATTTATCATATATAATTATTTTAAATTAGTAATTAAAATAATAAAGTAAATTAAAAACGGTTTAAATATTATTGGTTGTTTGTTATCAAGCCATTTTTAGTTCTAATAATTTATGTGGCATGTGATATGTGTGTGCAAGTGATATCTTGTATTCTTCTCATTAAGAACATACATACTTCAAGTCACAAATATGATTTTTGGCAAATGTTAATCATAAACACTGATACCTTTAACAGTGATACCTTTTTATTTTATGTTTGGAATTAGAAGGTAAAAGTTAATTTCTAAAGTTATTTTACCCATTTGAAAAAAAAATGATGTAAAATTAAATGCTTAGCAGCACGTAAATATTGGCGTAGTGAAATAAACATTAAAATTAAATGCTTTACATTTTTGCCGTTATCAACCAATGGAAATCATAATTATTAATTTGAATCCAGGTTTGTTTTCACTAGAAAACATTTCTTCACTGTCAGAATAATGTAGTGGCTGTGTCCTGGAACCATCATTAAATAAGTACCACATCACTCCCATTTATACTGCTTGTCCAATTTGATGATTTTGCAAATATAATTTTCTTTAGCTTGTAATGAATAGAATGGAGATGTGATCTTTGCTTTTGAATTGTAAATTTGATGTGAATAATCCTTTTTTTCACTCTCATTGCATTTATAAATATTTAAATCTTTACTTAGTAAAGCATTTGAAAATTCAGATAAGTATCTGACCTGTTCAAGTTATAGAATTGATTAAAAAATATTGTTCATCTTTCTTGTGTTGAACAGTAAATATTCATTAAATAAAGAATATATAAAGCCATTTCATGAATTCTTGGGTTATGTTTGACAAAAGTCTACTTAATTTTTATTTTAAAAAATTATTTATTGATTTTATAGAGAAGTGTGTGTATGTGGAGAGAGAGAGAAAGTGAGAGAGAGAGAATGAAAACATTGATTTGCTGTTCCACTTACTTATGCATTCATTGGTGTGTGTTTTTTAATTGCCCTGACCGGGGATCGAACCTGCAACCTTGGTGGATGGGGACAATGCTCTAACAAACTAAGCATCTGGTTGGGGCCTAATTTTATTTTTTAAGACTTAAAAATTTTTAAAAAAATTGTTTCTTTTCTTTTAAATTCCTGCCTTTTTTTCTTAAGCTCCAGTCTGATGTTATTTATTTCTAACCCAATCTTGAATTGTACAAAGTTTCAATTTTATGTAAAAGTAGTTGAAGTCAATGTTTGAAAATTTGAATACAATTTTATTAAAATATAAATGGAAGGAAATGTATACTATAATAGAATAATTTTATGCTTTTAAAATTATTTTATTCCAACATAACTAAATTATTTATTAAAGTTAAAAGGCAACATATAAATTTGAATTAATGAATACCATAGTTTTAAACTAAACTATTCAAATAAAACTGAATGCTTTTTAAAAATATATAATTTTATTTATTTCAAAGAGGAAGGGAGAGGGAGAGAGAGATAGAAACATCAATGATGAGAGAGAAGCATTGATTGACTGCCACCTGCACAACCAAACCAGGCAGGTGCCCTGTCTGGGAATCAAACTGTGACCCTGGTTAACAGGTCATTGCTCAACCACTGAGCCATGCCGGCCTGGATTTTTTTTTGAAATTTAACTTAATGTTCTATAAATTTTACAAAAACAAAATACAATTTTAACATTTGTTGTGGATAATGTAAAAAACTTGTATCACACTTCACATTTCAAATATACTTGTATACATTTATGTAACATACACACATTTAAGGAGAATCTAAAGTATTTAATAATTTTAAAATTCTTCAGTTTCCACGTGCAAGTGGGGTGAGCACGATGCTAATTTATTAATAGCTGAGGACCACACACCAGAACAGGAAGAGAACATGGATCTGTAGCACCACCTTGAAATAACATTTCATCATTCAGGAATCTATTACATGTGTACGGAGAGAAAGGATCTGACAAGTTAATTACTTTGTCTCTTCTCTTATTTAAAATTATTTCCCTTCTCCAAACCTCCCTGTGCTCTCTGAAACACTGTCCATTTTCACTGTCGGCTGTGACACAACCCACAGCCGTCAGAGCATTTGAACTCAGTTGCTTTTTATTTCGAGACAACAGGCCAAGGACATGAAGACGCACTTTCCCGGGACCTGAACTATGATACAGAAGGTGATGAGCAGCTCCATGCCAGCACTAACTGCCAGAGCCTGAGAGCCAAAGCATCTTGTCTTCCTAACAAACTGATTTCTTTGTGTAGTTAAGACATGCAAGATTCTCTGAAACATGGAACAAGGTAAGGACTCTCCTGCCCACCATCTTTTCCAGATGTGGGGGCAGGACAAGGGAGTAAAGAGAATTATTTTGGATTATATCCTCTATCTGATGGATTTTTTAAAAAAACACATGAGCATATAACCAAATCAGAAAGTATATCTAGCTCATATTGGGCTTTCATGGAAGCAGACCCTAAAATAAGAATTATTTGTATGCATTTCATTGAGGAATGATCTCAGGAAACACTGGTAATGAAGCAAGACAGGAAAGGGAAGGAAGCTGATAAATTGTACATTGACCGTCTGTGTGCAACTGGAGTGTAGTCCCATGTGAGGACTCGGGGAAAAAGAGTGCTTCTCTTGAGAAACAAGTGAGGTGAGCTATTTATCAATCAATTCCCTTCAGTCATTAACTGAGCATTGCCACCCAAGGGCGTTGGTATCTGGCACTTCCAGCCTGCCTTACCTTTAGGCAGAGCTGGGCTCCACAGCACAGAGATCTTTCAAGCCAAGAGTCCCCAGTATTGAGAGTTGCAAGTCCAGTTGGCCTGCTCCATAGTGGTCTGTTAGGGGTGCGGGGGAAGGATATGACCAAGGCACTGATAGTGTCTGCTTCAATTTAAAATACACATTTAAAAATTTTGAGAAAAGAAATATTTACATATTCAGTGAATGCCAAGTAAAAGGGAAATCAGATTCTCTCTATGCCAAAGGTGATATGAGTTAGATGTAGCTCTATGGGGATGCAGAAACATGCATTAATATTTGCAAATGTTAGCAACCCTTACATCCACATAGCATCATTGAGACTAGCTTGCATATTATCTTACTTTACAAAAATAGAATGTATCATTGCACAATAAATAGATGCCCTTGTGATTTGGGCTACTATTAATGCCTGCATTTATAAATTCAACAGCATCTTTTTAGTAAGTTTTTTTCCCAACATACTCCAAGGGTCTTTATAAACACTTTGTATACATTTGCTTACAAAATCCTTTAAAACCAAATCAATGCTTTATCTTTCCCAAGCCTCAGGCCATGAAAAACCTGCAAATCGCTGATATTATATAAAAGTACACTTAGTCTCAGCAGACCAAGGCAGCCTTCTCTCTCTCTCCCCCTTCCTCCCTTCATGAAATATTTTAAGGAAAAATGTGTACATTTATTGTCTCTCTTTTAATGTCATCAGGTGTGCACCACCTGCAAAATTTCTTATTATTTTATAAAGGATTGGTCTATTAAAAAAAAAGAAAAATCATAATTTTGAGAGTCTATACTTGATGGTCCTAAACAAGAAGTCAAAATGCAAGCAGTGGGTGAATTCATATTAGTGATGAAACCCTAACCTAAAATCTTATTTAGAGTAAGGAACTTAAAATGAATAACTGATAATACTACATTTGCTTGGTCCATTTTGAATAGGCCGAATATCTTTCCTTTAGCTTTTGGAGCTCTGCTGTCAAATACTAGAAAGAGCAGCTTCTAAAACTTAAGGTGTGAAGCTTCTACATGATGAATTGTATATATTTTGAAAAAAAAAGAAAAAGCAACAAGCAAATAAAAGATGTGAACACATATAAGCATTACTGGTGGAAGTAATAGTTGTTATCCATGTAGGTACAGCCATAAATTGCAAGAGTGTTCTTGGGTGATGAAAATTGCTTATATAAGGTGACACACAAATATAATCTCCTAGACATATAACCATTATAAATATATAGATATAGATATAGATATAGATATAGATATAGATATAGATATAAAGATATAGATATAGATATAGATATAGATATAGATATAGATATAGATAAAGATATAGATAGATATAGATATAGATATAGATATAGATATAGATATAGATATAGATATAGATATAGATATAGATATAAAGATATAGATATATAGATATAGATATAGATATAGATATAGATATAGATATAGATATAGATATAGATATAGATATAGATAAAGATATAGATATAGATAGATATAGAGATAGAGATAGAGATAGAGATAGAGATATAGAGATAGAGATAGAGATAGAGATATATAGATATGCAGTTGTCCCTTGAATAACATAGGGGTGAGGGATTCCAACCAGTAGAACAGTCAAAAGTCCACGTATATATAACTTTTGACTCCCCTAGAGTTTAACTACAGTCCTCCCTCAGTTTCTACGGGGGATTGATTCCAGAACAAAAATCTGTGCATGCTCATGCCCCTGACATACTAGTAAGGTGGCATGGAACAATGCACACAGTCAACCCTCCACATTGTGGGTTCCCAACCACAGATCAAAAGTACTGTTTGTGGCCCAGGATTAGTTGAATCCATGGAGGCAAATCCCTGGGGAAATGAAGGGCCACCTGTATATTCATGGGGGATCCACCGATCATATGGACCCTCACGGTTCAAACCTGTGTTGTTCAAGGTTCCACCACATATGATAATAACGAGCTGAGTTTATTTTAAAATACTCCCTTCAATTTCTTTATCTATACTAATAATAGAGGAATATGCAAATTGTCCGGGAGGCTGTCATAGTAACAACCAAACAGCAAGCTGCTTGGGACAACAAGGCCGGCAGGGGGGTTAGTGAGAGGCAGTCAGGCAGATGAGTAGGGGAGGCAGTTAGGGGTGATCAGGCAGGTAGGCAGGCAGGCAGCAGTCCCGGATTGTAGAGGGTGCAGGCTGGACTGTGAGGACAACCCACCTTGTGCATGAATTTCATGCACCGGGCCTCTAGTTTTTTTTATAAGAAGAATACAGATATAACCTGCAAGTTCCAAGTATCTAGCAGTAGAAAAATAATCTGGTTGTCTCCTTACAACACAACATATTTTTATTAGAAATTTAATTCACCAAACACCTTGATTTTCCTACCAGTTAAGAAGAATTTATGTTGTGTCTCTATGAGAAATTTCTCCCTTGCAGGAAGATATTTAAAATCTAGGCAAAGAAGACAACATAGTGTGGGATAAGCAATATGCTTCTCCCCCCCCCCCCCCCGCCCCGCAAAGTGTCTAGAAACATTGACTTCAATATAATAAAAAACAGTCATTAAATACAGTATTGCCATATACAAGGACATACAAATAAGAAGGTATCTGCTAATTTGTAGAAAAATTCTTCCCCTTTCCTGCCAGAGCACACTGTTTAGAAACAAGTTTGATTTCCATGCTTGTTGGACATTTCATGTTTACCTTTCATACCATTGCAAATGTCCTCATTGTGTAATTACTCTTCTACCTACTGCAATAATCCTTCTGCAGCATGCCACATGGTTACTGGACAGCAATGGGGCTGTGATCAACAGAGGAGCCTGGATTCAGGAGTGCATAACCATTAGGAGCTAATGAGACTGAAATCCATTAACATGACACATTCCACTGTCTGAAGGCCAACGCAAAAAATATTTTTAATAAAAACAGATACTGAGCTATAATTGTTTCTGGTTTTTTGTTTGTTTGTTTGTTTGTTTGTTTTTTCTAATCCTCCCCTGAGGATATTTTTCTATTGTTTTCTAGGGAGAGTGGAAGAGAAAGGGAAAGACAGAGAGAAACATCAATGTGAGAGAAACACATCAATTGGTTGCCTCCTGCATGAGCCTGGGCTCTGGTCCGGGGAGGAGCCTGCAACCAAGGTACTTGCCCTTGACCACAATCAAACCTGGGACCCTTTGGTCTATAGGCCAATGCTCTATCCACTTTGCCAAACTGGGTAGGGCTATAATCATTTCTAAGTAAGCAATTGTTTCTTAAGATTTCTTTCATCATCTGTAATCAATAAAAATGATATATTTAGGTCCAAATACCCATAAAGATGTAAAGCAGGGTCACATCTGATCCTTAGGTATCCAAGAATCAAAACAACATGATTAAATCAGGAAACTAAGAAATAGTTAACTGGGAGATTGGTGATACGTAAGCAGAAAACGGATATAGCAAGACAACAATTGCGAGTCATGTACTTAATCTACAGGAGATTTTTGAAGGTGCATAGCAAATTACAAGTGCTAAAATTTTCTGTAAGATGCAGACAATCACAAAGCACAAAGTTGGATTTAGATGTTTCTGAACTCCTTCAGAGGAGTATGAGCTTGCTGATCAAAGTAGCACTTAAATATATTTTTCCCCAACAGAGTAATATATAAAGCACTTTTCTCTCTTTTCCTCATTCTAAATGCTAGCACTATTGAAAATAGCTTTGAGTTACTTTGGCTTGCTTCATGTCCAGTTTCAAGGTAATTGAAAGACTTTTAGATTATATCTGCCAAGGCAAAGACAGATGGCTAGAAATAACCTAGCCAGTCTGATATCTTAAGTCAAAGGGAAGTCCAGTTGACCCTTGAACATCACAGATTTGAACTGAGAGCATCTACTTGAATACATAGTATTTTTCAACAAATACTGCAAATATATTTTCCTCCCTTACAATTTTATTTTCTCCAGTTTATCTTATTGCAAAAATACAATATTTAATACATATAACATACAAAATATGTGTTAATTGACTGTTTATGTTACCAAGAAGGCTTCCATTCAATACATGGCTATTCGTAGTTAAGATCTGGGAATGAGAAGTTATACATGAATTTTCCTCTATGCGGACAGATTGGTGTCCCTAAGCCCTGCATTGTTCAAGGGTCAACTGGACTTCTCTTCTACAGTGGACAGTGGAGCGCTCTAAACCCAGGGCTTTCATATCTCCACAAGCTTCATCTCAATTATCTACATAATTCCTCTAATTGCCGAACTTTGTTAATGCGACTTTAAATACCCATTTGGTACCTTGCATCAGTCCATAAATTCTCTTGGGTGACGGTAAATCCAGTTTTCATACCTTTGATGCTTGGTTTTGAAAAAATTCAAACATTTACTTTATAAAAATCTATTTAATGCAACATATATGTTAACAATAAATAAATAAACCTCGAACTCAAATAGCCGAACTTTCCAGCTGAAACTATTGCAAACAAGTTCAGTGAATATGTTAAATATTTATTTAAGGTCTAAAAACAAAAATCAAGCATGATTTAAGCCAGCAGAGTACTAAGAAACAAGTCTTCAAATGCTTATTAAGATGGTATTGCTAAAAAGGACTTAATTATATTAAAAAAGAACACAAACAAATATGGGTACTTAATTTATTAATAGCTTGATTGTTACTAAGACTGAAAATGTGGACTCAGTGGCAGACACACACACACACACACACACACACACACACACACACACACACACACACGTTAAATCTAATTAACACCAATCACAAATGCTAATGGTAGAACCTACTGCTTAAGTAAATGAACATCCTTACCCCTGCTGCTCTGAAGAGCCTGATAGGCATGCACTTTATTGACAAAGTAAGCTAATTTACAGAGTGATTGTCCAAGAGGGAACTGCTGTTTATTTGCAGAGTTTTTCCCATTGAACTCACAGGGCAAACATTGCACTTAAATTGTTAATTAAAATATCAACAGATAAAAATGTAAACATTAGGTTTTCGTCAGAGTAGAGTGACAGATACTCATTCAGGACCAAATCCTGAGATCCTCCAGATCATTGATTTCTAAGGAATGAAGGTAAGTGCGCTGAAAAGGTTAGGTGGCTGAGATGTTTTTGTATCCAAAGAAAACTTATTAGATTAAAATGACAAATAGAAATCTCAGCTCATCCATGTAGAATAACAGAAAACTTAAGGAGTTTCCCTTTCTCTATGCCATCAGTGATAGTCATCTGTGGTTATCCAATGAGACCATCCTAAACTGGAAGAGCTTAAGGGTGGAGTGAAACTAGGCTCTTTTCAGAAATATGGCCATAGTAGTTCACTTGGTTTGTTTCTTTTTCTCACTGTGGATTTGCTTGAAAGCAGATAATGAACCATGAACATCTCTCCAGTAATGGAAACCTTTCGACGTTGGAATGCATGTTTTCAAACTTAAGGAAGTCTGCTGAGGTTTGCAAAAGATACAGCCAAACTTTCAGTGCTAATTTTCTCAGGGCGTAATTTTTTTTTCCTCCTGTTGTTTCCTTTCTTGTGTGATCTTCAGCTTTGTGGTCCTGTTTCAGTTTCAACAGCTCCTCATTAGTCATTCCCTCAGGAACCACCTCTATGAGCTTCCCAATGCCATCCTTATCCACACCCAGGTTACAGTTGTTTGCCACCTCAGTCAGCCATAGCCTTGGTGATTTGGGCAACCTCCTTTGAAGTTATAAACAAACCTATTGAGTAACTTCTTCCAGGTGCCATTCATAAACTCCTTGGTGATGTCACCCTGAGTCCAAGCAAGGTTTTTGATGCAGTAATAGATGCTGTAATCCTTCCAGAATTGCATGCGTCTTTTACGTGTTTCCCTCCATTGTAAAATAGCCTGGGCAAAGTCCTCCTCAGGCAATAGCCCTTAAAAGCTGCTATAACTCTTTGGTCCACTGGTTGGATGAAAAAGGTAGTGTTTTGAGGATGAAATGCTACTTTTTTATTGGGAAGAAGATTTTCAATAAAAAGGGGAATGTCTGGGAGCATTCTCAACAATCAGCAAAATCTTGAAAAGTCTCCAAAGAGTACTTCTCTATTTTAATTTAAGAGGGCATCTTGGAAGAGGAACTGGGTCATCCATAACTTCTTATTGCTCCTGTAGTACACGAGAAACCTATGCTTACTGTTATGCTTGAGGGCCAGGGGTTCTCACTGTACCAGATCACATATTTGTAGCCAGCAACATTGCCCCAAAACGAGACTGTTAGCCTGTCCTTAAAAGGTTTGAAACCAGCCCTAACCGGTTTGGCTCAGTGGATAGGGCATCAGCCTGTGAACTCAAGGGTCCCAGGTTCGATTCCAGTCAAGGGCATGTACCTTGGTTGCGGGCACATCCCCAGTAGGGAGTGTGCAGGAGGCAGCTGATCAATGTTTCTCTCTCATCGATGTTTCTAACTCTCTATCCTTCTCCCTTCCTCTCTGTAAAAAATCAATAAAGTATATTTAAAAAACAAAAAGGTTTGAAACCTGACATTGACTTGGCCACCTTGTGGATGAAAGTCTTATCCAGGACAGGGGGCGGCGGGGAGTGGGGGCTGCATCCATATTAAAGATTTGGTCTGATGAGTAATTTTCCTCTGCAGTCAGCTTTTATGGAGTTTCCAAAAATTCTCCAGCTGCCTTCACATCAGCACTTGTTAAACTCACCACTCACTTTCTCATTACGTAATGAATAACAATTCTTGAATCCTTTAAACCACCCAGAGTGAGTGGTAAATTCCTTTCCTTTCAACATCACAAACAACTTTTTTCTTTGGTCATGACCACCACAGTGCTGAGTACGATAAGTTTCTGTGTCTTCAATCAAAGTCATTAGAAGTTTCTCCATGTCTCCTACAAGTCCTTCTCAAATTTGTATTCGTCTCACTGCCTTCAAAGAAGCAGACCCTTTAACAACTTCCATCACTTTGCTCTTGCTCCTTGAAATTGTAGCTATGGTGCAATGGAACATGCCTGACTGGTGAGAAAAAACCATCACTCATTTTCTACCTTCATAGTTCTTAATCACTTTTAATTTTGTTTCCAGGTCAATCACTCAATAGGGACTCTAACTGGCAACATGAGCAGTGGATTTTGTGTTTAGGATCCATGATGAACAAAACATGAGATTAAATCAAGCACAAGAGAAAACGATGCAATCAAGAACATGGTAAACATAAGATGTATGGGGTTGCTGCTTGCATAACACAACATACTCTTTTACAACAAACTTTTTTTTTTATAAGTAGAAATATACTCTAGAATACCAATAAAAAGGGTAGTGTAGCAAATATGCAAACCAATAATATATTTACTTATTATCATCGTCAAGTCTTATATACTATACATAATTGTTCTCTACTTTTATATGACTGGCAGTTCAGTAAGTAGGTTTATACCAGCAGCACCCCAAACACTTGAGTAAATGCATTGTGCTGGCTACAAAGTCACTTGGAAACAGGTATTTTTCAGTTCAATTATAGTCTTATGGGGCCACTATCATATATGCAGTCCATCCTTGACCTAGACATCATTACGCCGCTCATGACTGTATAACTGTTACAGAAAGGCATCTCATATATCACATGGCATACATCAGTAGGTAGGAAATACTGTCTTAATTTAAATATTCATACGAGTGGTTCCCAAACTTATCTCTACTTTCAATCAATAGGGAGTCTAAAAATTCCCTACTTCAAGCCACTCTCAGGACCAATAAAATCACAATGTATGGGAGCAGGACACAGGCATCCATACTTTTCAAGTTCCCCAGTGATTTCAATGTGCAGCCAAGTTTGGAAAGCACTGTTTGGCTGTCTATTGTGACTATGTTGGGACTCTTCCTATACAAAGTAGTCGGTGAAGAAAGAAAAGTGGACAGTGGTCAAAACATCAAAGTTTCCTAGTTTTCTGATCTTAAGTTAGGTTTCCTGACCCTTAGTTTCTTCCCCAATTAAATAAAACATAACATACTTTGCCTTATAGCGGCATTCTGAAGCTGGTCTATGTTCTGCCTGCATTAGATATCTGTTAAGATACAGAATTCACATTGTCCATACAGAGTATTCACCATCCTCTTCTCCCCTCCTCATCTCCTGACACTGAATCTCTGTGGGAGGAACTCAGGAATTTGCATATTTACCAAGTTCCCCAAGTGATTTTGGTACACAGAAAAGTTGTAATTAATTTGAGTCCTAAGGAATTAAAGCATTACCAGTGGGGTGCTATCTGTGTCCCCACCTGTTGCTGGTAGAAGTAGAGCTCTTGGGGTTCCACTAGAATGTCCTGAGGCCTCCATGGGATGATGAGGTATCATGGGAAGTTTTATTTCTGTGGAATTAAACCTCTAAGTTTCCAAAGTCCCATCTCCCTCTGTCCTCCCATGGAAAAAGTCCCATTTTGTTTTCAGCAGGGCTAAGATTAAAGCCACTGCCCAGAGTTTCCTCTCCATATTAAAAAAAGTCCAGTCCAGCATCAGGCTAGCATAGCTTGTGTTCCCTGCTGCAGTCCATTGATGTGGGATCCGTATGGCCATGGGCCGTGTGGTTCCTAGGGCACATGGTGGGGGTCACAGAACAAGCAAGAAACGGGAGGGCAAGGAGAGAGAGAGAGAGAGAGAGAGAGAGAGAGAGAGAGAGAGAGAGAGAGAGAGAGAGGATTTCTTTGGGGGATTTTACCCTTCCAAGATTTTATATGCTTGGTGTAGTTCCACCCCATTTAGTCAATTATCTTTTTTCCCAAGTTAGGCGGACAGGCAAGCATCTTTCCTGCATCTCAGGGACTTCATTGCACATGCATCCATTGCCCCTTTGTTGGACCTTTTCCCCAGTGATTTGCAGGGAAAGACTGGTCTTTCCTGGGGAGTGTAAAGTTGCAGCTTCCTACTGAAGATGACCCAGATGACCATGTTTATAATGTCTGTCCTCCCCTTTGCTCTCTTCCCATTATTAGTATCAACTAGCTAGCTACAATGGCAACAAAAAGACATGAAGTATATGAAAGCATATTAAAAACAGATGTATACCCTATCGAAATAGAGTATGGGTAGATGACCTGAACAGACACCTGAAGAAGACACACAAATGGCCAACAGATATATGAAAAGATGTTCAGCCTCACTAGCAATTAGGGAAATGCAAATCAAAACTACAATGAGATACCACCTCACACCTGTTAGAATGCCTATTATCAACAAGGCAAGCAATACCTTTTGGAGAGGTTGTGGAGAAAAGTGAACTCTCATTCAGTGCTGCTGAGAATGTAGACTGGTACAGTCACTGTGGAAAATAGTCAGACAATTCCTCAAAAAATTAAAAGTACAGTTACCACGTGACCCAGCAATCCCTCTCCTAGATATATACCACCCCCCCAAAAAAAAATTGAAAACATGTATTTGCAAAAATATATGCACCCCTATGTTCATTGTAGCATTATTCATGGTGGCCAAGCCGTGGAGACAACTAAAGTGTCTTGTGGTACAGGACTGGCTTAAGAAGATGTGGTACATATACACAATGGAATACACCTCAGCCATAAGAAGAGAAGAAGTACTGCCATTTGTGACAACACCGAAGGGCCTTGAGAATATTATGCTTAGTGAAATGAGTCACTCAGAAAAATCTAAGAACCATATGATTTCATTTATATGAATACAAACAACAGTGTGTTGGTTGCCAGAGGGTAGGGCTATGTGGTGAAGGGGACCTAATATATGGTGACAGAAGATGATTTGACTTTTGGTGGTGGGCACACAGTGCAATATACAGATGTTGTATCATAGAAATGTACATGTGAAACACATAATCCCATTAACCAATACAACCCAATACATTTAATTCAAAAAAGAAAACCAAAAACAAAATGCTATCTTGCTTAAATTGCTTCTTGCATCGTCCATTCTCCCATTCCTCCGATGTTGATGCTCAATTTTGTCCTGAAATGCACAATTACTTACTTGGGCGAAGAAGGACTAGAGGGAATACTGCTTAATTCCCTGGCCAGTGGTATTTGTGCTCCTTGGTAATTGAACACAAAAAAGCCGCCCACTGGGAAGTCTCTTCAGAAAGGGATTCCTGTTCCTTAATCCCTGACGATTTTGCACGAGAAGGGAGTACAGATCTATGATTGTAATGTTGGTGTTCTTGTCTGAGGAGGGTATGGGAAATCTGGATTAAAGTTTGCCTGTCCTGCAACTGAACCAGGGTCTGAATGAGCAGCTCTTCCTTAGATTTTGCACACTTAGGCACAGACACGAAAGGATTTGCTTGTGTCCTAAACTTTATTAATTGTTTTGTCACCAATGAAACTACAGCGGTGATTCATCACACATATAATCTACAACAGCTCTTCTGTTGGACTCCTAGTCCTGGTATAAAAGAATGTGTCACGGATTAATCCATTTTATTTGCCTTAATCCTCTGTTTTTATTCTCTTTGTCTTTCCTAACCCCTCTCCCCCCAACTGCACCCTGTTTGCTCGGGCTTTTAGGCAGCAGGCATTCAATTGCTTGTTTGACAACTGGAATCTGAATGATTAATAACAGTGACTAAAACTTAACCAAGGGTTCCACAAACGATGAATAAAAACATTGCGCCCAAGGTCAGCACAGGTTACATCTGTGCTCCATTCTCAGAAAGAAAAAAGGGGCGGAGGGAGTGGGGATGAGAGAGGAAAGCAGCTTCTTCCGGCATTAATGCTTTCTCACTGAGGATAATCCGAATTCAGCATGTCTAGCCATTTCCCCCCAAACAGATGCCTTCTGTTATTAGTCTTGCTGTGTAGGCCACCCAGCCTGGTGGAACAGCCCACTTCAGCAATTTCAAATCACTGGTAACTGCTGATGCCTCCAGGGTCTTGACTACTGCAAACAAAGTGAGCGGGCAAGTTGCAGGAGCTTCCCTATAGTGTGATACAAGATCGTAAATTTCGCATTACGGCTATTAAGCGGCATACGTTGCAGTCAGAACAACTTACAATCAACGCTCCTGTGGGCCTTCCCGTCAGGGCGGAGAGGGCACCCAGCCCAAATCTCCAAGCATCAGTGTTCAGTATTGATTAATTAGGGCCTGTCAATGCCGATGCTGATATTTCTATGCACCTCAGGGAGGGTTGTGTCTAATGTAAATGCCAGTCTCTTACATTTCAGGAGGAATATTTTAAACAGAGGGGCAGTGCAAAGCCACACGCTAACAAATGCTCAGTAAATATCAGTTAATGATGAGGACCACAGAGGTTGGCTCTGGTATGTGGAGAAATGAAACTTGGCCATGGTGTTGGCCAGATACCAATGAGCATAAAATAAGCATGTGGCACAATTTAAAAGAAAAAGTTATTTTTGTGAAGCATAGTATAAGGTCACTCTATTAGAACTCGAGTTTGCACCCAACACCAAGTGAATTAAATACTTGCTCATTCATCTAATGTATCTGCTAAGACAGGGCTTTGCGGCAAATATAGGAGGTGATTAGTAAAGAAAATATACATGGTATCTGGGTATCTGGTGGGCACATTCTTGCACTCCATTATGCTCTGCTTGGGGCTCTCACCCCTGCGGTGATTGTCCTGTTCTTCTCATCGTAAGTCTCATGATTAAGGGCCTTAAGTTTCCAGGAAACTGCCTCACCCAGTTTCCAGTGGACTGCCTACACCTGCACCCAGTCCCACCAGGTACTCTGACTGACCCTTATAGGAGACATAAAAATCCCACTCCCCCAACCCTGCTCTGCTGAGGCCATTTTGGTCTTAGCCCTTCTGCCAGCAGCTGTGATAATTTACCCCTTCTGGCCTCATGTATGTTCCTCCTTCGGCGACCCTAACAGTATCTGCCTTAAAGAAACTGGTACTTGATAAGACAGACAACCACACAGCAATAATAAACTCCCCCAGCTTATTAAGAAAGCGATCATAAGTGTCAGATCTATTTTCACTGAGGATCACTGAGAGGGAACAATAAATCAGTTGCTCCCCACCCTTCTAACATGTCAGTTGAAATAAGAAAAGCATCATACCTAGGCTAGAGACTGAGTGTTTAGTGAGAACATGACAGATAGCCAGTGATACATTGAGCTTAAGTGTTAAAAAGTTGACAAAAGGAAAAAAAAAAACAATTCAGTATATTTTGTGATCAAAATAGGCTAAGGCAGAATTTAAACAAGATAAAAATTAAAGTTAAAATGAATAAAGTATTCTGGACAAAAACTACCTTTACTGTGAATTCATTGAATTATAAACACATTTCTGAAGGTTAATGATGAAAATATGGTATTTTTATTTTGTTAGTTAAATAGAATTTTTAACATCTACTTTCAAGTTCATGGACATACTTTCAGTGATAATTACTAAACATGCCAAGCACATTTATAAAAGCTGGCATATACGTTGATAGTAGCAAATGTCTATATTGGGGGTGTTTTACATAAACAAAGATATTCAGTAATTATCACAGTTGCTGTTCATTTCAATGGGGGAGACCGTACAAATGCAAGGCCAATCATTTCATTTATAAGACAGCAAGTATGGTTTTTTCTTTTAAATATATTTTATTGGTTTTTTACAGAGAGGAAGGGAGAGGGATAGAGAGTTAGAAACATGGATGAGAGAGAAACATCGATCAGCTGCCTCCCACATACCCGCTACTGGGGATGTGCCCGTAACCAAGGTACATGCCTTTGACTGGAATCGAACCCGGGACCCTTCAGTCTGCAGGCCAACACTCTATCCACTGAGCCAAACTGGTCATGGCAGTATGTTTTTTGTTTTTTTTATCTCAATTCAATCTGACCACATAAATTCAAATTAGCCTCTATTTATTTAATTTTAAAAAAGTATCAAAACATTACACACATATGCAAAGACCCACAAGTAGAGCTACTTTAAAATAGTTTGTCTGAGGAGGATATATTATAAATATAATTTAAAGAAATGTTTGAGTCAAAGCTCAAAAATAAACTTATTAATGAAATAAAATATTTAAAATTCTGGGCTGCTGAGAAAGGGAGAGTTCACTGTTCAGAAACTCTGCACTGATGAACATTTTAACTTTCAGGCTAAAAGCACTGAATAAAAAGTGAAGACTTCAATCACTCTGGATATGTGTCCTGTAGTCAGTAATTAAACAATAATAATGTCACCAATTCCATCACAAACATAAGAATATTGACAATAGCAATAGCAATACTAACACTTGTGTTAACAGAACTCTTATTAGAAGTTTACACAAGATGTTCAAGTCTTACAGTTACCCCTGTGAGATCCCAGGGCCAGAATGGAAGCACATTCTCTAAACTAAAATACTTCTCTTAGTAAAGCTTCTATCGATTGTTTCTATATGCTCTGTTTTGTTTTCTTGGACCTTATCATCATTTCTATTTCCATTTCCTTCTCAAAAATTTTCCTTACGAAGTTGTGAACTGCTCTGGAGTTACTGCTTCCCAATGACCCCTTTCAGAATCTTTCTCAGTGGAATAGATATATAGAGATAGAGACAGAGACAGAGACAGAGATAGAGATAGAGATAGAGATAGAGATAGAGATAGAGATAGATAGAGATAGAGATATAGAGATAGCCACAGACTGGGGCACTTAAGGTTTATTAGTAAGATTGAAGGAGTGCTAAAACTTGCACTGGGGTGGAAAGGTAAAGTTTTTTTCCTCTGGATTTCCTGATTTCAATACTTCTCTGTGTTTGTACCAAATTGTGTGTATCTGCCACAACCATCCAATCTAAAATGCCATATATAATGAAAGTTAGGTGACTGGAAATGAAATTATTGCACCCATTATAATAAAACCTTTGCCATTATCCATTCCATATGTCCATATTAGTTGTTCATGAATTCCGTGTGTGTGTTTGTGTGGTTAATTACTGTATAAAAATGCATGATATGATAAGAACAAGTGCCTTGGCAAATCTGTGAAATGAATACATAAGTGCTTAGCATCTGTCATCAAGTTTGACTTTCCAAAAGCCATGGGGTCTCAGCAAATGCTAAACAAGAACAGTAAAATCTACATGGACTTTTAGCTGTTGAATCTCTCTTAGTAACCCTTTATTGCATGACATCCTTTTGGTGTCCTTGTCTCAGAGCTTTCTTTTTCATAATGGGAAAGACCCATTTTCTGTTACTCGAGAGTCCAGACCACGTGGGTAGAGTCAGGTCTCCAGAGAGCGTATTCTTCTCACTTGATCACCCAACTTTGGAAACTAGGACAGGCTCTAACACTGTGGAGTGGGTGTGGGGGGAGTCATGGTACTTTAGGTTGGGAGAATTGTGGCAGTTGGTGTCACCATGTGAGTACTTTCTAGATGGATTTGATGATCTATTGAGACTGACACAGGATTTTACATTGTCAACTCCAATGGCTTTCTACCATGGTCTTTCTTTAAAAAAAAAAAAAAAATTTAGCTAGGCCAGCATGGCTCAGTGGTTGAGCTTCAACCTATGAACGAGGAGGTCACGTGTGGGCTTGACTTCCCAGCAGGGGGCATGCAGGAGGCAGCCAACTGGGGATTCGCTCTCATCATTGACATTTCTATCTCTCCCTCCCTTTCCCTTCCTCTCTGAAATCAATCAAAATATTTTTTAAAAATTAAATTTATTGTTATGATATTGAATAAATTATAGGTTTCAAGTATACAGTTCTATGATATATCATCTGCTTATCGGACTGTGTGCCCAGCACCCAAAGTTAAGTCTTCTTCTGTCAGCATATATTTGACCACTTTACCTTTCACTACCCAACCTACCCGCTTCCCTCTGGTAATCAAGGCACTATTTTCTATCATTGTCTAAAAAGCTACCTGAGATTGTTAAAGAGGCACCATTGTGAGCAGTGATCACTTTTCAGCTTTGTGACTGAAAGCCAGGTAAAGAGCAGGATAGCGGTGGTATTCAGACTGTGCTCCTGTGAATTCACACTGCTCTCACTGACCAGCATGGAGAAGGAATTTGGGGTAATGTGGTAAGATGTATCCCAAAAGGCAGGCTTTTAAGGATTCAACCTGTTAATTTACTAGAGTAATTGTCTTATTTCTTTGGCTTTAAACATTCAAATTCAACGTAATTTTTTAAAAAAAGTGCAAGTGCTACTGTTGCTCAAAAACAAACAAAATGCAAAAAATACAAAGAAAAAATACAAGAAACAACTTTATAACAGAGGATATTTAGGGTAGTGAAATTTCTCTGTATGATATTATCATGGCTGATACATATCACTGTATATATGTCCAAATCCATAAGACTATAGAACACCAACAGTGAGCCTTTGGGTGAACTACTGACTTAATGACGTCTCAGTGCAGGTTCATCAACTGTAACGAATGTATCATTCTAGTGGAGGATGCTGACAATGGGGGAGGCTGTGCATATGTGGGAGCAAGGGAGTCTATGGGAAATCTCTGTACTCTGTTCAACTTTGCTGTAAATGTAAAACCGTTCTGCGAAATAAAGTCTATTTTTAAAAAGGGCACACACACAATACAGTGTACAGATGATGTGTTGTAGAATCATGCACCAGAAGCCTGTATAATTTTGTTAATCAGTGTCACCCCAGTAAATTCAATAAAAGGGGGAATAGAATGAACACATTTGTGAAACCACTGATCTAGTCCAAAGGAAGAAATGATCCCAGAGAGGATGAAGGCCTGGCCATGTGTTCCTTAACCGGCTCCTAAGTGTCTGAGTTACGCGAGTTTACGATTTTGATATCGTTTCAAAGCACAATCACATTTTAGAGGATGGCTAAAGCAACGCTCTTTTTCTTGTGTGAAGTGTTTCCAGATCTCACATCAAACACACACACAGGAAATGAGTCTCATTCCTCTTCCTCCTCTAGTGTTTCCATCGCACCTCCCTGGCACCCAAACAGCCAGGCCTTGATTGCAATGGAAGAGATCCTTATTCAATTGCAAATATGTCATAGCATTGGAATAAACCTTAATTGTATGTTAAATATGAGCATGTGTAGACTTGAAGAGTGGGGAAGAGAGCAACCGTGGGTGAGGGTTGGGAGAACAGTAGTAAAAACAGCTAAGTCTGGAGAGGGTGTGAAATAGGTGCGAGGAAGAGTTTATAAGCTGAGGGTAACAGAAGAGCCTGCAGGGATGGAGGGTGCACGCACACTTATAACCTGGGGTAGGCGACCTAGAGACAGTCTTAATACTAATAAATTAGTAATAATAGCTTGTGACCTGCCTTATAACTAGAGTACGAGAAGAAATAGTTATATACTTACAAATCCATAAGCATTTTTTTAAATGACAGTTGTATTTTTTTAGAAAACAGATGTCTATAATTATTATTATTAGAAAGGCCCAGCAAAAAAAAAAAAAAAATAGCACATATAAACATGAACACTGTCCAGAATATAGAAAAATTAAATTTGAAAAATAGAATAAAAACTATTTTTTAAATTGCCTTTTTTCCCCTTGAAAACTAAGAGGCCTGGGTGCTAGCTAAAGCAAATCAACCACTGAGGATGAGTAACAGATAATTAGCTCTTATATATATTTTAAAACTCTTAGATAGATTTTCATTAAAAATATTATGTCTTGATTTCATGAACCAATTTCTCACGACTTGCTACAGCCTAAAGCCAATACATTTTATTATTGGGAAATGATGAGTTTCCTGGGATTGTGATTTTAAAAATTGTTTCAGGACACAATCTCATTTTACCAGGTGGCAATAGAAATAATATTTTTGTTGTGTGAAATATTTCTGAAACTTACAACAAAACATGGACCTAGGAAAGCAGACCGTGTCTATTTGCTGTTCCTGTGATTCAGGTTAGTATCACTCAGTTTAATAAACATTTTTGAGGAGACATGTGACAGTGCTTTGAGGCTTTAGCTTTGGGTATTTCAGCAAAAAGGCACATACAAAAATGTGAGGAACAAAAACGCCGTCGCATATCATGAACGCGGTAGAGGAGACGGTTGGGACTGACAAAGGGAGTCCCACACATTCCCCATGGAACGTAATGAGCAGTCCCGGGAGGGACGGCCTCAAACTGAGTTTTTAATAATGAGAACCACAGATTCTGGCAGATGCGGAAAAAGAGTCGGTCCTGGGCATAAAAATTCCCATGAGCAAATCCAAATGGCTTGATGATGAGTTAAGGCAGGCAATTTAGCCTGACTATAATTGAAAGCCTGGGTCGAGTAGGGGAGAGTGATATGGAGGAAGGAAACGTGGGGTGGGGTTTGGGGGGGGAAGCGCTCTGTGTTCTTAGCGCGAAGAAGAAAATTGTGTCCAAAAAGTTAGTTCTGTTGATTTCTTTGGTTGAGCACAGTCATTTCTTGTAACCAGCAGATTTTTTTTTTTCCACCTGCAGAAGGGTTTGGGTGTTGGCAGGGGTGCTGAGTGATTAGGATGGGGCAAAATGCCTGAACTACCTTTTCTTTTTTCTTTTTTTTTTTTTTTTTTTGCAAAATTAGCTCTGCTTACTTAATTACTTGACTACATGAGAAGTTACTTAGAAACAAACACTCTGGGACGGTATTTATAGGAACTGTAACTCAGACCTTGTTCTGAGCAAATTGAGTCATGCCACTCCCCTGCTCTCTTCTGAGAGACCTTCAGAAAAACCTAAACTCTTTGGTGGGGTTTTTAAGCTCCTCTATCAGCTGGCCCCTGCTGACCTCTCCCTGCTCATTCTCCATTTCTTTTTCTGAATAACACTGACTTATCTTTGCAGACGTGGTTCAAGGGTTGACTCCTTTGGGAAGCCATATATGTTTGCACCTCATTCCTAAAGGGGCTTTGTTCCTCCTTCGCATTACCGTAATTACCTGCATGAACCATTTTCTGCATTGCTGTAATTATCTGTGAGTGCGTCAGTCTCCCGGTAGACTGTCTCGCTCATCATTGTAGCCTCAGTTCCGAGCACGAGGGCCACCATAGACTCATGATTCAGTATAAACTTAGGCTAACAAGAATATACACACAAATAGCTTTGAGTTTTTCTTTAGGTAAAGGATCCTCATGTAGCACTCAGGTCTTATGCAGTTGATTATTTACTAAAACTTTCATTCTTATGTTTTGGGCATTAAATTAGGTGTTATTTAATTTTATTTTCCTATCCTACATTTAGAAGAATGTTTTAGACATTGTGACTTTTAAATGGGCTCGGTGGGCCCTTACATAATTTTCGACCAAGCGCTTTCGTCTGGAGATTGCCCCTCGATCTTTACTCCATATACATGGTTATGTGAAGAACTGTCAGTTTAGTTACACCGGGACCCCATCAACTAATTAGAGTTGACCATTAAATGCAGGCACCTAACCAGAGCTGGAGCAATGAGGCTCTAGGGCTGAAACAGAGAGTGTGTGTGTTTCTTTTAGGGAGGCCAGAAGGTGAGATGCAATTTTTGACAACTAGGTGTCCTTCGACAAAGGAAACACAGGAGAGCCTTTTACAGAGATAAAGAGAAGGCTAACCCCTGGTCAGTAAAGAAAAGGGATGATATATGGAAAGCAAGTCCTAAATGTATTTGAGGGTGTTTTGTTTTCAGTAATTCTTCAGGATGAACCATATTCCTGTTCTTGGTTTTCATGAATGACCCAAGTGTTCTTACAATACATCTATACATCTGTGTAAGTCAATTTGAGTCAGATCTCTCTCACGTGCAACAAAGATCCAAATTACTACAACATACTAGACGGGGTCCAAGTTTCTCTTCAAATTATGCATGTTAATTATTTTTCTGATACATGACACATTTTCTTAAAATATTTCAATTGGGTAATTGCAAACTTAATTCTGGCAACTAATTAGAGAAAAAGCAAGATCCGTGGAAAACAACCATTCCTACACTGCATGGGTAAAGGAGGAAATTAGAGGCAATTTAGAGTTGCAGAAGCATAGAGTGAATGAAGTCTAAACACTTAATTTTAATGTTCTTTCTTTTTGTTCTAAAAACTCAGTTAAAATATTAGATCCTCAGTGGCAACTAACATTAAAAGAAAGAAAAAAACCCCACTTATTTTCCAATTAAGAGGCAAATATCTTTGAAAATCTTGGTAAATTTTGTTTTCTCAATTTGCCTAGAATTTTTTTCCATCATCTCCATCTCCTTTGAGATGAGAGATTTTTGTAAAAACTAATTCCAGTAATAATGATTTCTCTCTGCCGCTGGAGACCACTTCCCTCCTCAGTGCACCTCACCAACATTTCTTGATTAAACCTTCCAACAATTCTTGGAAGGAAATTGGGTGATATTTTGCGTGACTGCATGGTCTCTGAGGAGAGTATCTATTGGGATAAACCAATTATGAGGACAGTAAGTATATCTATCAGAAGGATGGCAATCACAACATCCTGAAAGTTTCCCTTCTATACTCATCAAACACTAAGTCACTGCCAAGTGAACATTTAGCTAATTCCCTAGTGAACGTCTGGCTGTGACTGTAAAACAAGAGCAACAAAGTCACAGAAGTGGATCCAATAGTTTTTTTTCATACTTCTTTGTGGTTAAGTGTTCAATCATTTTTTTTTTAATTTCAGAAAGATCTTGATTTATAAATAACTTTGTTTTAGGTTGAATCCAGCTGCCAAGCAACCTTACATAAGCAAGGGTGTGTGTGTGTGTGTGTGTGTGTGTGTGTGTGTGAGAGAGAGAGAGAGAGAGAGAGAGAGAGAGAGAGAGAGAGAGAAGTAGGGAGAAATATTAGGGCCACATTGTATTTGTTTTAGATGAATACATATCTATGTAGTCTGGGTGATGAAGGGAAATGTAAACTTGTCTAATAATGATAACAGACTAATACTATACAGTATATATTATTCATTTACATTGCAATATTGCTCAATATAACTTTCTTTGCTTCTATCTAGTTGAGGTCAGGAATATAGAGATGGATTACAGCATGGCATAAATTTTTCATTATGCATAATTCGGTAGCAATTATTTTGTAAAAAAGTTTATATGAGTTTATACACATATAAAATATGAGAAAAATAGCATCCTCGTTTTATGGCTGAAAATACTGGGTCACTTTTATTAACTCATTTAATTATACAAACTTTCTTTTAAATAATCTGAGACATTTCAGGCTTTGGGTTAGGTTATGGAAACTCCAAATTAAGGAAGAAGTAAATAAATCACACAAATAAGTAAATGGATCTTCCAGTTAGTAGGATAGGGTGAAGTGACTTAGCCTGTGTGTTTTCAGGTAAATTAAGTCATTGTTACTGAGAAAAGTGGCTGTTAACATATAGACCAGATATTCACAAAAAGGATAATGATACTTTCAATCATTATATTTTATATTTTTAAGGCTGGAGTAAGTAAAATAGAGCTTATTAATATTTGGAGAAAACCACGTCAAAGAGTTAGGAAAACCACAATGGATCTTCTCTAAACTACATTACAGAGATAAGTATACCAGCAGTGTAGAGGGATCTTTATGAGTTACATGATCCCCCTCTCATTACATGGTCCAGGGCTGCTGGAAACATGGGAATTTCCATATGCAACTCTGACAACTCTGGCTGAGTTTAATGAGCTTTATCAATGTTTAGATGTTGGTTTGACCACAGTTTTAGGTAGTGGGCACCTTTCACTGCTGCTTGTTTAAATATTTACATTTGTTTATGTCCTATGAAATGTTTATTGCTCAAAGTAAAATTCAGGATTCAGGTGCATACATTCATATATCATATTTTAGATGGAATAAATAAGGAATAAGATGTTAACAAATGCAAGTCAAAGAATTTGGGCACTGTGGTGGAAGCAGTATGTTGGAAATCAGCCCTAAGGAGAATTTTGTGGAGCATTCTACAAAGGCCTAAGATGGTAAGAGTCTAAAAAAGGCATTTTAGCCGAAACCGGTTTGGCTCAGTGGATAGAGCGTCAGCCTGTGGACTGAAGGGTCCCAGGTTCGATTCCGGTCAAGGGCATGTACCTTGGTTGCAGGCACATCCCTAGTAGGAGATGTGCAGGAGGCAGCTGATCAATGTTTCTAACTCTCTATCTCTCTCCTTTCCTCTCTGTAAAAAATCAATAAAATATATTTAAAAAAAAATAAAAAAGGCATTTTAAAAATATATTTTTATTGCTTTCAGGGAGGAAGGGTGAGAGAGAGATAGATATAAACATCAATGATAAGAGAGGATCATTGATCAGCTGCCTCCTGCACACGTCCACGGGGGATCAAGCCTGCAACCCAGGCATGTGCCCTTGACTGGAATTGAACCTGAGACTCATTAGCCCGCAGGTCGACACTCTATCCATTGAACCAAACAGGCTAGGGCTGAAAAAGTCATTTTTTAATGTTATTTACCCAAGTCAGATTAGAAGATATTCTGTAGACAAATGTCTGCAGGACTACCTAACTTTTTCATTCATTATCGCATTTATGGATAGATGGGTTAATTGGCTCATTCATTCTTTCATGTATACATTCACTGAAACATTACCTATTCAGTACCTCCTATAATATGTCAGCTATTGAGAAAAAATGAAATACAACATAACATGTATCCATTGTTTGTTCATAGTCTAGCAGATACTCAACAAATGTCAAGGTAAATGCATTAATGCCGATGTGGGAGACTATTAAAGAAATTCATAGACGGATCCAGATATGAGGTATTCAGTGAGGACCTGAAAACATGTTGTAAAATAAGATTCTCACACTTCTCAATGCAGAAATCTTTACAAGTGCACTGTTTTCTCATTGTGAGGAAACATATTGAAAAGCCTTGAGATTTAATAGACAATTACAATGACAGTTTGCGGGATTAAAAAACACAGTCTGAAGTCCTGTATGCTATATTGGATAGGTGACTTTATCACTCTAAGTCTCAGTTGCTGAAACTTTAACACAGAAGTAATCATAATTGCCTCATTAGTGATTATATATGAATGACCGTAAAATACTCATCTCAGTGCATGACACATAGTGGAAGCTCAATATGCAGTCACTATTATTACTTCCAAAAATTGCTGCAGCTACAGAGAAATCTTTATACCAGGTTCTGGGCTCAACACTAAGAATGGAAAGAGGAATGGAGCACACTGTTTTCCCCCAAATTTATAATCCAATTAAGAGGGTAGCACATAAATGTTCAAAAAATAATTTCTAAAAAGGCAATGCTGTATTTGTGTTCCAACTTACTAGACAGCTTGAGGAAGAGAAAGTTGAGCTGATTGTTAAAGGCAAGGTGGGGTTTTACTTTTAGACATACAAACAAGAAGGTAGTAAATAAAGCTCAAGTTTCCCTTCCCCTTACAAAAAAAAACTCACCCCACAGTGATTTAAAACTTATACTATCTATCAATTAATTTAAAGTATTTCTAACGTACATACAAATATCAAATAATTATGGTGTACACTTTAAATGGCTTATAATTTTATTTGTCAATTACACAATTATAACTCAATGCAGCTGAGATTTTACATATATATATATATATATATATATATATATATATATATACACACACACACATATATATATATAAAATATGTTTAGCTGTTCTGAGAGTTAGTGTTAGTATTCAGAGTAGATATGAAATATTGGTCTCTTCATACAGAATCATTTTTTTTCTATTATTTTTCCCATCACCATTTATCTTCCTATACTCTCTTCTACCTCCCCCCGTCCCCATATCCCTTCCTCCTCCCACCCTCCACCTTCTCTGCTATTGCCTATGTTTCAACCCATCCCCATGATTACCATAGGAAGGGTGAATTAATACAACACCACTTTTTCCACCCCTCCAGGAGTATATTCATTTGCCCTGGGATAGGCAACTGAGCTGGACCAGTGAACTCCTTCCCCTGTATTTTATTTTGGAAATTAAGAAAAGTTAATCGGGCACTCACTATATGCTTGTCAATTTGAACGGAACTATATGCTGAGTTTTAATATTTAGAAAAGGTGGTGACTGGGTTGAAACAAGTACATTTTTACTAATCAGGTTGCTATTTTGCAATGATGAAGAAGTTGTGAATTTGAGCATTCACAATCTAATCATATCATTTGGAGACTGGTAATAAGGTATGGCTTATATGCTGTATCCAATCAAGGATACAGATAGGGAACATGATTGTCTTCTATAATTTTGTGATAAATCACAAAATCTGTAATTTTCATGCTGATGTGACGTGAAAGCTGAAGAGGGATGTGTGTACTAGGTTGGGGTTCACTCTTTTTTCTAAGCGACATTTTTAAGGGGCAAAGATTGTTGTTCAAAGAAGGTAGGGAGAGTTGAAAGAAGGAGATAACCATTCACTCTAAAACCTGGTGTCACAGAGGACCACATGATCCCCAAATCTAGCACTAATGTGTGCAGTGTTGTCTCAGAAACCTGAGAAAATATTTAGAAGTAATATTAAACTGGGACCTAGGATACATCTTTTGAGGACCTAGGAGGAGCTTAACTTCTAGGAACCATGTGCTGAGCTGACATTGTGTGTGTTCTACTCAATTCCTCCAGGAGGGCTCACCTTTTTCTAAAGGGAAGAAGAGACTATCACTACCACTTACTTAGTTCTTGACATGGGCCTGACCCAATGGTAAATGATTTATGAAGATGGTGGTAATAATGGGGGTGATGATGATGACAATGATAAAAGATGGCCAACTAAAAAGCAATGAAAATAAAAGTGAAGAATAAGAGGAGGCAAAGGAAGAGAAAAGGAGAAAAAGAAGCAAAGAGAGAAGCCCGATAATTAGCCACTGTACCTTGTACGTCCACATATATTAGCTCTGGATTCTCACAAGTCTTTGAGGTAGTTATTATTCTCCCCACTTTACTGATGAGAAGGTGATGTGCAGAGAAAGGGGGAGACTCTCCCAAGCTATATCGGACATATGTTGTATTGGGTGCTCAGAATAAATTCCACCTTCCCTATCCCAGCTTTTTTTGTTTTGTTTTGTCCTCCTCTTCCCCCCATAAGAGCATTGCAATTTTCCACTGGTGAGATACTCATCATCCACTCTTACATGTGCTTAAGTTGGAGCTCCAGGAAAAAGCATGTCGTTCAGCATATGTTGCTCAGTCAGCTGTCCAGTCAATGAATACCATTCCCCTGGCCTTGCTTATTGCTCAGGGATGCATCTCTCAGGCTTAAGACTTTGCTCAAACTATTGGGTTAAGAGAGCTCTCTTTCCCACTAAGCTTGTACCTGGAAGGATTTAAGATTGAAACCACAAGTCTCCATCAATTCACCAAGTGGGGCCTAAGAACGCAAGTCAATAGAAAGGAGAAGAGAGTTGGGATATAGAGATTGGGTCTTGGTGACATTGTTAAATTTTGAAGCCTGTAATTTGGAAACTGTATTAATCTGGAAATGTTAGTTATGTGAGGAATACATTTTTCTTCTCTCAATATTTGTGTGGTATAAGCCTGTGTTATTCTCTCACTGGCAACATAAAAAAATCCTGACTGACATGTAAAGAGTCAAATAAATAAAGAGTTATTGGCAATGAGAGTTTTCAAACTAGGATTCTATAACTCCGTAGCTTATCTTCATAAACAACACAACATACAACTTCCCAATTTAAAGGAAATTTTTTATGTAAAAGTATGACTTAACTCCTAATTTTGATTTGGCTTATTACAGTATGTATTTTTTTTTCTTTTGCAAAACCAGAATAACTTCACCTGTCTCAATGAGTTGTTGTAAATAAGCAAAGAGATAATTCATATAAAATGTCTTGACAATTATTGGCATGTGGTAAATACATAATTGTCATTATAATTGTGTTAGCAATTGTCATTAGACATAATTCTTTTAGAGTTGAGTGTGTTCAGGAACAACTCTAACTACTGTCATAATTCCTCTCTCTTTTAGATGAGAAGTGTCATTAGGGTCTCATTTACCTGGGTCCTCACTTTTACCAGTTCTTGTTAAATCAAACAAAAATGGAAAATAAGAAATGGAAAATAATAAAAGCTAATGCTTTATACCTTGTATTTTTATGTAAAAGCTCTATCTGGGCCATTCTTTTAAGAGTCTATCTTTCAAGCCCTGGTCAGTGTGGCTCAGTTGGTTGAGCATCATCCCATGCAGAGAGAAGTCACTGGTTCAATTCCCAGTCAGGGCACATGCTGAAGTTATGGGATCAATCCCCAGTAAAGGGTACGCAGGAGGTAGCCGATCGATATTTCTCTCTCACTCTCTCTTCCTATCTCTAAAATCAATAAAAACATTTTTTAAAAGAGGCTATCTTTTTAAAAGTTAGCTCATGATTTGGTGTTTTGAGATGCCATGAGAGCTACCAGAGATGACTTTTTTAGGTTACAACAAAGTGACATGAGATCTAGGTAAGTTTTATAACTTTGTTGGCTTACTTGTATCAATATGGAATGCAGATGCATCCTCCTGCTCTAGTGGTCATGCTTAATTTATAGTTTTTGTTTGAAATCAAGGTACATAGAAAAGAAAATTGGAAATTGAGTTGTTTCAAGAGGGGAGATGACAACATAAATGCAAAGTCAGACCACTTTGAAAAAAGAAAATGTCCTAGATAGTCACACATATGCCAAGCACACAGAATTAAACAGATTCCAGCTCTAGCTGGTTTGGCTTAGTGGATAGAGCATCGGCCTGTGGACTGAAAGGTCCTGGGTTCAATTCTAGTCAAGGGCACATGTCTGGGTTTCAGGCTCAATCCCCAGTGTGGGGCATGCAGGAGGCAACCAATCAATGATTCTCTCTCATCACTGGTGTTTCTCTCTCTGTCTCTCTCCCCCGTCCTCTCTGAAATCAATTAAAAAATATTTTAAAAAAAGAATTGCCCTGACCAGTTTGGTTCAGTGGATAGAGCGTCGGCCTGTGGACTGAAGGGTCCCGGGTTCAATTCCGGTCAAGGGCATGTACCTTGGTTGCGGGCACATACCCAGTGGGGAGTGTGCAGGAGGCAGATGATCGATGTTTCTAACTCTCTATCCTTCTCCCTTCCTCTCTGTAAAAAATCAATAAAATATATTTTTTAAAAAAAGAATTAACCAGATTCCAGTTGTTCATAGGCAGAATAAAGGTGAAGAGTCTGAACTACAAGCTGGTAGTAACTCCCATTGGACAAGGACCACACCATGTCAAAATTCAAAACTTTAAGACATAGAGGTGTATTGAAAAATATTTGGCAATATTTTTCAGTACTTTCCTTGAATATCAGTAATATTCTGCAAGGGAAAGTGAATGTAAAAATGTTCTACTTAATATCTCCCAAAGCCACAGGTGCAAGCTGATTTCTAGAGTCAGCCTCTAGGGATGAACAAACATTATATTACAACGGATGTCATTAGACGTACAGAAGGTAGCATAAGATGCCTAATTTATTCACAAAGTGACATTTTATTTAGTGCAAATAGGCAATTTGGGCATTTACCGGAGGCACTTCCAGTGATAAAGGGGTGTTACTAAAATAGGTTGGAACACCTGACATTGTTATCTTTATAAAACAAGTTGGTGTTCTTTGGCTGTGACAGGATTTAACCATAAAATATAAGATGTCTAATCTCCAATAACTTTCTTAATGAACATATGCTCCTCTCTAGTCCAACACTACGTGATACCTCCCTTCGCCAAAAGCTAGTTACTGTTAGAGGTCAAGTTCCTGTTAGTCTTTTATTATTATTCATCAGAGTGATTTTTGCACAGGGGTGCTTTTAGAGATCTGCTTTAATTTACTACTACAGTCAAAGGTTAACTACCCTAGCGAATGTGGTGCTTAGTTGAACACAGGGTCACTGTATACTGCAGCTGCTCTGACAATTTGTGTCTGTTTGTGGTATCTGGCGATGCGGCTTGATAGTAGGGTCACCCTTAAACCTTAGCTGGTTTATCTATTCCCTTCAGCCTTCTAAATATTAAGTGACTGCTTTATAATTCTAAGACTGGGAATTTTTCTCTCATCTCCTTATTCTTTTTATGTCTAAGCTCATTGCTGAATGTACACAAAGCATATTAGGAATCAAATGACATATTGTGACAAGTGGCTGTCAAGTGCACAACTTAACCAAATGTCACTGAGTCGATTTCTGGTTGAAATTGCAAGAGAAATGAAACCTGTTTTCTCTGTCATCTATGTGCCAAGCATGGACCTACTTCCAAACTTAGTCCCAAGGTTCATTGCGAATTTCATGTCAGCTTCTTGAAAGAGAAGCAAACATACACCCATCTTCGGAATCTTACCACCCAGCCGAGTTGTTGATACTAAGAGATGCTCAGTGTGTATTTCCTAAACAGAGCTGACGCACAACGTTCTTTCCTATTCCCAGTGCCTTTTCATTTTAACAAATGAATCTTGAGGGTGTATAAGTCCTCAGGTACACCCCAAAAGAGAATCTCTAATTGTGAATTTCAGGTGCAGATAGGTGAGGTGTTTTGAAGCAGGATATTTTGGTGAATTCCTTTGATCACACCTTGAACCAAAGCCTCTTAGACCTGAATGCTATCTAACTTAAAAATAAGATAAAACTAAAACCTTATCTCCCATGACTATGTAAACTACCCACATGGAATGAATGCCTTCATGCTGAGAGAAATAACAATTCTAAAAACAAATAAAATAAATAAAAAGAATTGAAATGGTTGTAAAATATAAGTTTCCTAATTAGGAAGCGGAGAGAGATATCCACCAACCATTTTATTATTCCGACTTCTGGGGTGTCTGTGACAAGTGTGGGAGAGGGCTGTAGGGGCCGCAGGTGGCTAACCTGGGAAAGCCTTTCAGGACTCACCACCACCTCTAAATAGAGCAGCTTTTCTGAGCACCACCTATAGAGGTGCAACACAACCATTCAAAGAAAGTTCGAGGCGTTTCTGGATCAGATTTGTGTTCTGCTTAGTATAATAGAGCCATCTGCCAAAGGTGAAGGCCTACTTTCCAATGAAAAGGTAGCCTACAAATGATGGCTGCCCAGGAGCTGCGATCAGCAAGCAGCCTGAGCAGGAATGGTCCGCCCAGGACTCCACCCCCTGTCATCTCCTTTCTCCCGAGTCAGCAGGCCCCAGAATGCACAGGGATCCTGTCTGTGTCAATTATCAAAGAGCATAGATTGGTTGATGCTACATCCTAGGGGCTTATAAGAACTCTGAACAAGAGAAACAGGGAGAGTATATTTTGAAGCTCTTTTTCCTACAGGACTTCAGAACACATCCCAGCACTGTGAACAAATTCTAAGGCATAAGGTACTGAACAATGGTCTCTGTTGGGTAAACTTCGAACAGCAATCAGACACACACACACACACACACACACACACACACACACACACACACACACACACAAATCCTGAATCCTACCTTCACCTAAGAGGAATGAGTTGCTGCTAGTTTACTGGCAATGGCAAATAACACAACTACCTGGGAGAGGATATTATGTTCAATTACTCAACTCTCAACCAGCTTCTTTTAATTTCTGAATGCAGTATGGAAATTTTGTCATTCCATGCTATTTCGGATTTTGCTTGAATGGGCATGTTTCATATGCCTTCATATCTGCCTACAGACAGAACTAGCAGTTTAATCAGTTGGTAGGTAATGCATAAGTGATCACAACAGGAATTCTGAAATAACTCCATTATTGTTATATGGAAACACACTTTAGTTAAAAAGAAAATGAGATTTTTTTAAAAAAAGAAGAGCAATTATAATATTGAACTTAATATCTGAGTAAATATAAAATACAAAAACTTTCCTGGAACACCTTCAATTCACTGAATCTAGCCACTTCGCACTCCTCAGAAAAATCTGTAGCAATAAAACTCATTTCTTTGTGATATCAGTCAGTGCTGCAGAGATAGACTATTATATTGTAACTAGAGGCCCGGTGCATGAAATTCATGCAGGGGGGGAAGGGGTCCACAGCCTGGCCTGCACCCTTGCAGGACCCCTCGGGGGATGTCCGACTGCTGGTTTAGGCCCGATGTGGGATTGGGCCTAAACCAGCAGTGGGATATCCGTCTCGCAATCTGGGACTGCTGGCTCCTAACCACCCTCCTGCCCTCCTGCCTAATCGCCCCTACCACTCTGCCTACCTGCCTGATTGCCCCTAACCACTCTGCCTACCTTTCTCATCACCCCTAACTGCCTCTGCCTGCCTGCCTAATTGCCCCTAACCACTCGCCTACCTGCCTGATCACCCCTAACTGCTTGCCTGCCTGCCTGATCACCCCTAATTGCCTTTACCTCAGCCCCTGCTGCTGCGGCTTCATCCAGAAGGATGTCTGGAATGACGTTCAGAAGGTCATTTGGCTGTTTGGTCTAATTAGCATATTATGCTTTTATTATTATAGATTTTATTGGACACATAATCTAATATGATTAGATAGACTTTTGAGTTTTCTGTAATGATTATTAGGATTATGATTGTGGCCAATCTGAATGTCATCCACTAGAGTCATGCGGTAAGATATCTGTTGAAAGCTATCCATGTCATTACCCTTGGGAGAGGCTATATGTACCAGTTAGTACTCCTCCACAACGCAATTTAACAATTTTGAATTGCATAAAAACCAGGATTCCTTAAGGGCTCCTATTACAGTGATTGCTGCTAGAAACAGCAAATATTGGAGTATGTGTGTGTCTGTGTGTGTACATGCATACCCCCACTGAGTTATAAAACCATAATTCTTTGCATTAATACTGAGGCTTTAGAACCTCAATAATATATCCGTTACCAAGATGCCACACAATGGGAGTCTTATGTGTGAGTAAAAAACGTTGAATAAAGATTAGCCTCGTTTTAAGCAACATTACAAATATCTGATTCTGCATTTATTTTTCAGTTGTTCATAGTTACTCTTTTATTCTGCACTCTGCGTGAGACTTCTATTTGACCCTAGATTGCTCATTATTACAGAAACACAACATAAAAGCCTACCTTTCTGGATTCTAATATCTACCAGTAAAACCCTGGAGTTTTATAGAAATAGATACAGGTATTGATTTCTCTCCATAAAGATCACAGGGAATTCATGACTTTTGGGCCACTTTTAATTAGCATAAAACATTCTTTGTTGAGCGAAATTCTGGGTCTGTGAATCTTTGAAGAGAAGAAAACTATTATAGCCATATCAGAAATATAATAATCCAGGGAGTCTCAGTAAAACTTTCTTCTCTTATACAATATGCTCCCAAAAATCTTTATGCTGAAGTTAGGCTGCAAAATACCTTTCATTTTTTCCCCATGGTATTGCATTTAGTTTTTCTGTACATTTAACCATGTCCACAATTGATTGAATGGTTGGTTCAAAGCAATACAATATTATTAGAAAGCTTTTGCAAGGCTGTGGTGCTGTTTTGTTCTGCCCTTGTACATTACCTGTCACTGTGGAAAATGTACCAGTATAAACACTGAGCTCTTAGCAGAATAGAGAGGTTGTTTCCAAACGTGTGCCTGGCACAAAGAAAAAATGTTCATACTGAATTTGAAACTGTGAGGTATCACCTTGATAAGGAGGCTCTCTATTTGATGGTCGTGAAGCAGTCCAGTACAAAGTCACTTGCCACTCATGGCCACGTGTTACTTGGGAAAATCACACACACACACACACACACACACACACACACTAACACACACATCAAGGAAGCACAATCTTGGAAAAGTTACCAAAATTTGCCTCTGATGCAATCAATCACAGTGGACACACTTACCTCAGATTTATAACCTTAATGCTACCAGCAATTTACTGCAGGCCTAAAGGATTGGTAGTCCTGGTTGAATAGCACAGTGTTTTCCAAAAGCTCGACTATAACATTCATTTTAGTTGGTAATGACATTTGAAAAAAATAATAATATGCAAAAAGTTCCCTTTCTAGTTTTCAATGCTTCTCATTACATTAAAGAGAAAAACTCTGTTTTAGAGGGCTGTGTCTTTCACAACGCCTCAATACATCTCAATCTTTCTGTTTAATAAAGAAAAGGCCTTAGGCTCAGAGTTTTTGGTAGATAACAGTGTCTAACTAGAATTTAATAATACTGTCTTTTTGCATGTTTTCTTTTTGTTGTTGTTAGGGGAATATATTTAAGGTTATCGTCTATTCATAATGGATATATTTTTAAATAAAATTAAGTTTTTATATTAAAAATAGCACAGCAATTTAAGAATACCATTTAAATACTGTAGAGGAGGTAGTAGGGTATGTGATAGGGCAACTTGCCGGGGAATGTAGTGGATCCTAGACATGCTAAAGTCAAGAAAGTGGTACATGAGTGCCTGCTATTTAGAGAGAACAGGGTGCTGATATAGTTACATATTTAAATGTCAAATGAATCATTTGTCTTCCATACACGTTAATGATGAATTTGGACAGAGACTGACTACCTTTTGTGAGTTTGCAGAAAGTCCAGCTGAAGCTGATCCAGAAGGCTTTATGGAATGTAGCAGTAAGAAGAAGGTTTAGCTATACCAAGGATTAGGCATACCTGAATAGAGTAATGTTCTGAAAACGTAATGTTCAGATGAATCTCCTGGGGATCTTCTTAATATGCAGGTTTCAATTTAGCAGGTCTGGGATGAGGCCTGAGAGTCTGCATTTCTAACAAGCTCTCAGGAGAGGTCCCTGCTGTTTATTTATCATAGCAAGAAGCACAGAAAACTTGCACTGAATTCCTGGTAAAGGATCCTTGGATACAGCATATTGGAGATAAGCCAACAAGAGTGGGCTGATTTCGTAACTATCACCTGGATTTTGTGGGCTAGATCTCTGCATTATAACTCAATGGATGGGTGTTATGACATTGCAATGGAAGGGTATGCCCACCCCTAAATAAGCAGACTGCTTAGATAGCAGACAGGGCAGAGTGAATGTTATAAAGATATACATTCATATGGAAATGCTCAGACCTGAGGGCAGACACACATGGGTTCGGGCAAACAAGAGCACAGAAATGCTATCATTATGAGTACACTGGGATACATGGTGATATGCACTGTGTTACTACACACAGATTGTAAAATCGTGCAGAGAAAAGACAGAGCAGTGGTGGGGATTTCAACTCTCCAGACATCTGCTGGAAGTCTCAATTGGTTAACAGCCCAATGTCTAACAGGTCCTTGACTCGCTTTGCTAACAGCTTCATCTCCCAGAGGAGAAAATTTCCTGGGGGAACTGTCGACCCGTATTCATTTTTGGCCAACCTGGAAGAATTAGTTGGCATTTCGACAGCATTAAGTAATTTCTGAGTGAGACATATCATTTCGGAGTTCATGATAGATTGGGAGGAAAAAGATAGTCACACATATTATAATATGTTCAATAGGATTCCAAACAATTTGGAGATACTGGACATGAGATCTTTGGAACAAAAATTTTATCATCTCTTCCCTTAACAAGTTTGGCTCAATGGTTAGAGTATCAGCCCACAGACTTAAGGGTCATGGGTTTGATTCCCATAAAGGGCACATACCTTGGTTGCAGGCTCAATATCCAGTCGTGTGTGGGAGGCAACCCATCAATGTGTCTCTCTCACATTGATGTTTCTCTCTCTTATCACTCTCCTTCCCTTCCACTCTCTCTAAAAAATCAATGGAGAAAAATATCCTTGGGTGAGGATGAACAATAATAACAAAAAATTATATCAGCTCTTAAAAATTCAGTTTTGGTTGTGTAATATCAAACAATCTAAAGGTGAGCAAAGGTAGGCGGCACCTAGACATCATTGTGAATACTAGGGGGATCATTAATGGCCAAAGGCAGATTTGCATTGAAGGAGGCGGTACATGCTCCATAACTGGAGATAATTGTTTTATAGGGAAAACTGAACACAGCAGCAGGTTTGGATGAACTGAGCTTTGCCATCTCTGAGCTAGCTGCACTTGACTGGTTTTGTACCTCCAAAGTGCCATCTTCTCTTTCTCCTTCATGGCTTCCTGTGTGCTATTACCTTTCTGAGAATATCCCTATCTGTTGAATGGCAAATTCCAACTCAATATTTGGTTTCAGTTTAATCATAAGGCAGGTGACAGGTTAGATTCCCCCACAAATAGCCACATTTCCACATTGTTAAAATTATTTTATTTTGTGTGTCTATCTTCTCCAACAATTGTTGGGTTCATGGATCTTGTCTTTTTTGTTTCCACTGTATTCCCAGCATTTAACCAATGTCTGTCTTATACTAGGCACTCAATATAATATTGGTTCTATGAGTGAATGAGATTAAGTATATTTTTCTAACACCTTGCTATCAAGGCCTCTATCTTATTATCATGTCTATCCTCTTTTGTTTAAACAATTTCTTGTACATAGTTTAGTGTCAGTTTTATTTTTTGAGTTAACTTATTCCTTTCATTCAGCCCTCGCCCTACCCCTCCATGCCCATTTCTCATTTCTCCTATTGATTTCCTCTGAGAGAAATAAAGAAGACAGATGGAAATATCAGTTTATACCTTAACTCTTCCTTCATTCATCAAACACATAAGATTATCAAATATAATATTAAAAAGTAAAAAGACATAACCATGTCCCCAAAGAAGACCATTTTGAAGACTGGAACATGGAATAGAGAGAATCAAAGTGCTGACTGAGATTGACCCTCAAGTGCCTCCTGGATAGAAAGGAGAGATAAAGAGTATGCATGTGGTGAGGTAATAGGAGTTAAAACTGCCCATACCTCATGGATATTGGACCCAGGTTCATTTTTTAAAACTACACTTGGAGTACCCCTCTCTGATTTAAAAAAAAAAAAAAATTGAGTACGTGATGCCTAAAATAGAAGCTTATATGAAGGTAAATTTAAAGAGTAAGAACAGGCTCAGTCTTTCAACCAAACCTGGGCCAAGCTGTCTATCAATTTGGTGACTGGATCTGAACTCCACAGGGGAAGAATTGGTTTTAAACCTGGGTGCTCAAAGGTCCTATTAAAGGTGAATGAATTTTATAACTGGCAAATGCAGTTATGGAGATAAGCAGACCATATGACAAATGCCTTCATGCAGTGTGCCCTGATCTAGCCCAGTTCTTGGAGGAAAAAGAGATCAGAAAAGTTGATGAGGTTGAACTGAGTGTTAACAAAGAACAGAAGGTAGCAGATAAAGAGACAATGTCTTCCAGAAATAGAGTAAGGAAGGCAAGCAACGGTGTGGAGAGGAACTCTAAGTAGTTCAGTTTTGTTAGAGAAAAAGTGAAGTAAAGGGGCTGACAAAAAGGATTGAAGAGAGAATGTGGAGAAAAGGAAACCCTAGTTCACTGTTGGTGGGAATGCAGACTGGTGTGGTCGTTGTGGAAAACAATATGGAATTTCCTCAAAAAATTAAAAATGGAATTGCCATTTGACCCAACAATCACACTTCTGGGAATATGTCCTAAAAATCCCAAAACACCGATCAGAAAGAATATATGCACCCCTATGTTCACAGCAGCACTATTTACAATAGCTAAGATCTGGAAATAACCCAAGTGCCCTTGAGTAGATGAGTGGATAAAAAAGCTGTAGTACATTTACCCCATGGAACACTATGCAGCTGTAAAAAAGAAGGATTTCTTACTCTTTGAGACAGCATGGAAGGAATCTGGAGATTATTATGCTAGCCAAAATAAGCCGGTCAGGAAAAGACAAATATCATATGATCTCACTTATATGTGGAACAAAATACACTGATGAACAGAAGAGGTTCAAAGTCATGGAAGCGTGCAACAGACTGATGGATCATGGGAGGCGGGGGGTATATGGGAAGAGATTTAACAAAGAACTAATATAGATATATGCATAGCCTACGGACAGACACAGCCAATAGTGAGGTGAAGGTCTGGGGTGGGGCAGGAGCCAGGTGTAGGGGGGAAAGGGGAGAAAATGAGGGACATATGTAATACTTTGAACAATAAAAATCATTGTTAAAGGGTGAAGGGAGGACAAATCATGAAGGCCCTTGGATACTATGTTCAGAAGCCCAGATTTTATCTTGTGGTGGACAGGGCAGTCGTTAGGGGTTTAAATGTAAGGTCCAATATGGTCAAATTTATTTTTGAGATAAGTGGCTTTTAATGTCTTGCTGGGGGATACACTGGAAGCAACCAGTAAGATCGAGGTCAGGAAAATTAGACAGAAGGCTTCTGGAGTAGCCCAGCTTCAAAATGAGGATGAGAAGAGTCTTTTTTTCTGTTCATCTTTGTACCCCAAACATTCAGACCAGAACTTGGCACAAAGTAGGTGCTTAAATCATGTCTGAAGAAGTGATTTTTTTTTCAGCTTGAAATCAAATAATTTCCAAGCTAATAAAGATGAAATCAGCATTAGTCAGCCATCCGTGGCCTGTGTGTCCATAGATAGATCAGCAGGAATCTAGATCGATGTAAATTCTTTGCATGGTTTTTAGAAAGAGAGCCGGATGATATCTTCTTCTCAATGATTCATTTTAATCACACAGTACAGGAGATAAACTGGCCATTGGCTGAGGCTGGGAAAGCTATTTTTCATAACAGGATCTGAGCTGCTTCCAGAACTTCTGTCTTCTTGGACAAATCCCATGCCCAAGGAGCAGAGGAGCACTCCATTCTGATCATAACACTAGTGGGAGGAAATGAGTGAGGAAAACACATTGCATGTAGAGGATGGGGATAAAAAAGTCCACAAGAAGATAAATCTGTATAGTGATATGAACTCCTTGCGTATACAGCACATGATCCTGCTTTGGGCATTATATAGGGTTCTTTACTGCACCTAACTGTTTGCACACAGCAAATGTAAAATATTAGCAATAATAATTACACTCTTCGTGTGCCTACTGTCTATCAATAAAGCTATGACACTTAAATTCCCTTAAGCTTCTTGCCATTACAAGCAGTAAATTAAATATATATATTCAAACAAATTAAACACTGCTAACAGCTTTTCTAATTTGTAAACACTTGCATAAACATGAGCTTTATCAAATGCTTAATTAATCTGAAATGCCAACTTAACAAGTGAAGTAATGAACAATAAGCATATTAGCACCTTAGGATGTTATTCCATCTGCGTGCTTTCTACAAGAAGTTTAAAGGTATGCTTTCTTTATAAACTAGCTAAAGTTGAGAGAAATCAATCAGCTTTCAGGGATTAAGAAGTTTGGAGTTGACCAAGGTTGGTTAGGTTTCTGAATAAACTATTTAATGAAAAAGAAAATCTCATAGGTTTTTAATAAGCAAGTAGCTTTTAAGTCAGTGAAAGTGAGGTCTAGATTGTTTGCATTTGAGTTTTCATTTATCGCAATATGGTCAACCGTTTTGTTATAATTTAAGTAGCAAACATAATTTGCAGGACTCTAAATATAATTATATTAAACTTAGGATTTTATATTAGTCCTTGTTTCAACCTAATAAGCAAATATTCAATTTTAACATTCTTCTGTAATTATCGCTTTGAGGAGAATTTTGAAATAGATAATGTGTACGATACATAAAAGGTGAGAGTTGCTGCTCTTTAATGAAAACATTTTTATTGATTTTTAGAGAGTGGGAGGCAGAGGGAGAGAGAAACATCAATGTGAGAGGGAAACATAGAGCAGCTGCCTCTTGCACGCCCCTACTGGGGATTGAGCCCACAACTCCGGCATGTGCCCCGACTGGGAATTGTGCAGACACCCAACCAACTGAGCCACACTGACCAGGGCTGAGAGTTACTGCTTTTGACAAATTCATCCTTCATTTCCTTTTTGTGCACATATTAGACATTCAAAAACACTCAACATAACTACTATGCAAATGAATAGCTGTATGAGTTACCCTCAAGTAGAGAAAAAGGGCAACCTCTCTTGTGTGACTTTTGCTTGTTAAGTGCAAGTTGTAAATAACTGAAACAGCCAACAATATCGATGAGAACCTTTCACTTTATTACCCAGGTCATGGAGCAGCCCCTAAAACAATATTAGCCAAAGGATCTATCTTCTAGCTTTAAAGCTAGATAGCGACTTAGAAATATGTACTCTACACCCATCCATTTAACAGATTGTGAAACTGAGTCCCAGTGATAGGAATCAAATTACTCAAAGATACAATGATTAATAGAGAGGTAGGCAAAAAACCTCTTGTGTCTCTGTTACTAAGCCATAAATTGCTCCTCATAACATACTATGCTCTACAGTGCCTTATCAGCTCTTAAAACATGCTTTAATCTTGAGACAGATAACCATCCTTGTGGATGGTGTTTTAGCATTTGAGCTCCTTCCTAATAGTAGAACAGCACAGACCAATCTTCCTAGTGTAGTGATGAGGATGCTACTAGGTAAAGCAGAATCAGAAGCCTTGGAGAAATCAAGGTAGATTAAATCTATTGCTTCCCCTGCATCGCATGGCCTGCCACTCTATCATAGTAGGAAATTGAGTTAGTCTGGCATGATTCACCTGATTCACTATTCAGACCTGTTCCTCCTAGGATGTGGTAACATAATGCTTTTGATAATTTCTTCCAGTATCTTCTTGATTGTTACCGCTAAGTTGACCAATCTGTAATCATCTGTAAATTAGCTGGGTACTTGCCATTCTAAACACACACACACACACACACACACACACACACACACACACACACACATATCATTTAAGGCAAGGTCTAAATATACTATTTTCTTTTGAAACCTTTGTTTCCCTTTTAAAATTCTAGCAATTAATAGTGGTGTGTTCTGCATGTAGAATTCATGTCATCAGACCCTGCTGATTTTAAATACACGATGATTTGTAAAGTATCTTCAGTTACTTTTCTGTATTTTCATCCTTCGGCGTCTTTCTTTTCCTTGCATCTTGACTTTATTAATAGTACTCCTTCTGATTTTCTGTCTCAAAATAAAATTTTCCTTAAACACACCTTTTTTCTTAAAGACAGAGGTAAAGAACCAAAACAAAGCAATGCTGTCTCTGGTTTTATGTTCCTCTCATTTGTCCGCCATTGGTTTTTGCTTGATGGAATGAAGGAACCTTCTCCAGGTCTCTTCCATTTATTTTTTTAAATACCCTAATGTGTGAAGATTCTCAGCTCCCATTACTGATGGACTAAGAGTCTCAAATGCTATTTATTTTCTCCCAGGAGGACTACTGGGTTATGAATCTGACGTCAGCCTTGCCATCGTGTAAAGATAAACACACAGTCATTGAAGATGTCAAGTTGAAAGATCCTCCTGATCTTCTGAGCCTCTCACTCTATTTTCTTCTTCCTTTTTATATCCTCTTTTTTCTCAACTCATTGAAAATGACCCTTTTGCCATGTATCTTGTTTGAATCCTTTGTATAACATTTAAAGATATTTTCTTATAGTTTACTTCAGTAAAACTGGGAGTCAAAGGGAAAATGGCCAACTTTTAGTTTTATTTTTTTAATAAAATCTGTTTTGGATGGATTTCAAGCCCTTCAGGCACCCTAGATTTTACAATTGTTCTCTTATTTATACTCAGTGGAGAATCTCAAAAACTAGGGAGGTTTCCAGAGACAGCTGTGAAAAGTTAGTCTTGTGTTTATTAATTTTTGTACACATGCCCATAGGCCTTGGGGCAATGAGTTCATTTAAACAAATAGAAGTGATACATAAATAACCACGTAGCTCCCTAATTCATCTCTATGATTAGTCCCATGGAACAGCAATGTAGTTTTGTAATTCTACCTGCGTGCTGTTAGAAAAGTAAGGAAATTTGTTCACTACCCAGGGTATTCATGACTTTTAAGCATAGTGATGTGAAATAAATCATATTTACTCACTTGGAGAGTGGTTCTAATCCCCTCAGTTGCCCTTGTTGCCCATCATTTCTTGTGTCATTAGAATTATTTTGTTGAAAACCAAGGAAATTCACCCTAGCTAAATTAAGAAAACACAGAAATTATTGGAACGATATGAAAGCTCACAGAAATAAAGGAAGAATGAAAAATAAGGCAGTAAAACTAATGAGCAACCAGGGGGTAGTAACTTCAGAGAGTTTTTATAACAAGGACTCCATGACAATTTCTTTCAGGTTCTACTACGGAAATGAATCTGCTCAAACTTTCTCAGCCATTGGATCACTTTCCTTGGGGCTAAATGTATAAAATAAAGCACAATTGGCTTTACCTGGGTTACATGAGAGCTCTTAGACGAGAGAGGACAGAACATCTTGATTAATGTCTCTGTGAGGCTGTATTCATTGGAAGAGATTTAATTATTGTGGTGGGTAGAATAATGGTCTTCCCAAAAGTATCAAGCCCTAATCTGAAGCACCTTGATGGGTTAGGGTTCATGGCAAAGAGGAATTAAGATTGCAGATAGAATTAAGTTTGCTCATCACTGACCTTTACATAGGGAGATTGTCCCGAATTCTCTCCATGGGTCCAGTGTAATCAGAAAGGTCCTTAAAAATGAAAGAAGGAAGCAAAATCCTATCACTGCCTAGGATTAATTTACAAAGTCAATCGTAGTAATGGAGAATCACCCCATTCCAAAGAAAACGGGACTTCCATGGAATAACTTTATCTGAATTATTTCCTAAAATTCTCAAATCTTCAGCTTCTCTCAGAACCGAACCATTCAAAATCTTATTTTGCACAGAGTGAGCACAGGTGACAAAAAGGCTGCCTGGCACTGGAACTTCTTTCTTCATTTTCTGTTTCTGCATTAGACTCATTCTCCAATCTACACTGTTTCACAAGTCCAAGGCATGGAAAATAGATATGATCTGAGAAATTCCATATCTGATGGTTAATTTATGTATTAAATTGATTGGGCCACAAGGTGCCCAGATATTTGGTCAAACATTATTTTGGGCATTTCTATAAGAGAATTTTAGATGAATCAAACATTTTTTAAAAAAACTGAATTTCAGATAGAGAGGAAAAAAGGGAGAGAGAAAGAGAGAGAGAAGAAGAAGAAGGAGGAGAGAGAGAGAGAGAGAGAGAGAGAGAGAGAGAGAGAGAGAGAGAGAAATTTGTTGTTTCACCCATCCATGCATGCATTAGTTAACTCTCAACTGGGGATTGAACCTGCAACCTTGGCATATGGGAACTATACTCCAACCAACAGAGCTACCCGGCCAGGGACTGGATGAGTTTAACAATTTTTAAAATATAGTTTTATTGATTAAGAGAGAAAAGGACAGTGAAAGAGAGATAGGAATATCAATGATGAGAGAGAATCATTGCTTAGCTGTCTCCTGCACACCCCCTGCTGGGATTGTGCCAGAAACCTAGGCCTATGCCCTGACTAGAATTGAACTTTGACCTCTTGTTTCATAGGTATAAAAAAACAACAATCTATCTTCTAGGTCTTTGGAAATTCAATTATTAGTCATATTTACTTAGAAAAAAATAACTATTGCCACTCTCGTGAAAGATTACATAAGTAGCACATGCTCACTGTCAAACAAAATAAAACAAAAAATGTCTGAAAGTGCTCATCTTGCACATTAAGTATAATTACTATTTATATATGTATATATGTGTTTTTACACTGTTTTATATTCTTCTTTCATCATTAATGATATACTTTGAGTATCCTTCATTTCAATAAATACTTTTACATCATTACCAATACCTATACATTTTTAGTATTCAATATTTAAGTTGTTTCTACTTCTTTATGTAACAGGTAACACTAAATGAGGTATCCCAGCATATAGCAGGACAAATGTTTAGGGCAGGACTTCTGGGTAAAATATTGTTGAAAAATGGTACATTCTATTATATTTCTGGAGCCATTAGGATGTCATCACTAAGTGATGTTGAAACACACTCATAACTTTCCGAAATGGTTTCTTAGGAGGCAAAAGAAACGATAAGTCACAAAGGGGACATGATGTCCAGGACTACTGCTGGTTGTCTTGGGGGGAAAAAAATCAGGAGACCTTTCAGGAAATGAAGAAAAATACATAAAAACAAGCTCTACGAATGCCAGCAACTGGTTTCAGGGCGCAGTTGCCCGTCATTTAAAGGTGACCAGATTGTCTCCTGTTTGCTGCTGAGGAGACCTTCTGGGCATATTTTGGCTTTCACACCAGCCAACTCTGAATCATGCTTCCTGGCTCACGCTGCTGCTCTCTTTGTCCAGTCCCCTTCATGCATCATGCATCATGTGCTGGAGCGAAATGCTGGCCAGTTTCTGGGCGAAGAGAGGCGTTTAAAATCAAATCGTTAATTTTTCTGTGGCTCGTTGTTAATTTGTAAATGCTTAAAACACCTCAATGAAAATGTATCTTTTGAGTCAATAAAATGAACTGAATGGAGTGAGAATATATGTGTTCTATATTTGTATATGTAAGAGATAGAGATAGATTAGATAGATCGATAGATATCTTTATACAGGAGTGCTTATTTTTTAGTTCTATCTAACAGAGAAATTCAAAGGCATTTAATCTGTATTCTCTATTTTTCACATGAATAAATTTGCCAATCTCTGCAAGTGTCAAATGCAAATGTATTATAATTTTAAATTGGCTCTATAATGGACTCAGTGACAAAACATATGATTTAATATTCTTCATTATGGTATTGTTTATGTTCCAGTGGAAAGTTCCTTTATTACTATTTAACCACATTAAATTTCCCCGAGGAGTCTGATTATCCATTAATGCTTTCAATAGATGTGTCGCCTGGACGGAGGAAAGGACTGAGTTTAGTCCTTGACACAGATTAGAGGATGCCTTAACGAGAAGGAAAGGGGTGAATCATTTCTCTGTGAGGAAGCACCTTGGGATAGGAGGTGAGGAGGGAGGTAGAGTAGAAATATTCAGCCTTCACGTAATCAAAAATCGTGCTCTGCTTTGAAACACAGGATTAAATTATTAAGAGTTTCTTCTTTACTAGCCAAATGGAGATTCTACACTTACATACGATGGTATTTTTATCTTCATCACCAACAGTACTAATCTGCAGTAAAGTAGGACCTCTTGTCAAATCTAATTAAACATTGCTTTTGATACTAAAGAAGCTAGTTCCAGGTACAAAATGCAACAAATGCATAAAGATTTATGTTGAACCATAATAGAGACACTGTATAAAGCCACTACAGAATCAGCGAGGGAATTTATCTAGATTTTGAGATATTTTATTTGATATAGCTTTAAAAAATATGAGCAAAGAAAGTCTCTTTTAAATCACTCATTTCTGGAGCTAAACATTCAATAATTCTTTCTAAGAATACATTCCCTTGGCTTCATCCTTTTTCCTTCATTCTTTTTCCACATAATTCATAGTATTTTTATCAGTGTGAAAGCTGGGTCAGAAATCTAAGCTCTTGAGAATCCTGCAATAAATCATTACATAGTTCCTATTCATTCTCCAGTTATACATAAGGAATAAATAGCATTTATACAAATGTCACAATTTCACTCCAACATTCATGCAACATATATTCACTTGGCACCTGGAAGGCGTGGAATCCTCATGAGACAATAAATGTATATCATTTCCCTTTGAAGAAATTGCAGGCACCTTAATAAGGCTACCTCTTTTTTCAGCTTTATTTCACACGTTTTCCCCCTTGGGCCCTGGATCTAGCCCCACTGGCCTGTCAGTTCTCCTAACCCACCATGGGTGCTAGACATCTCTGCTTCTTCTGTAGGAAATATTCTTACCACCGCCCTCAATAGTTATCTCCTAATCAGATAACTGCTCTCACATCTTTTCTTCAAGTAAGCTTGCTTTTATCCGCAAGCCTAGGTCAGATTCCCTTGTTATATTCACAACTTACAATTATGCAAACATTCACATGATTATTCCATTGATACCTATTTTTTCTATCTCCCTCTCAAAAAAAAATAAGCTTAATGAATGAAGACCATACTTTTCTTTTAGAATGATTTTATTCCTGAGGCGATGTGTGTTGCCTGGAAAATTAAAATCATGCTAAAAAGAATACTCATAGAATAGCCAATGAGTTAAAAACATAGCAATTGCCTTGAATGAACAGCATAATTATATATACACTAGAGGCCCGGTGTACAGGTTTGTGCACCAGTGGGGTCCCTCGGCCTGGCCTGTGGGGATTGGGCTGAAACAGGCTCTCCAACATCCCCTGAAGGGTCCTCGATTGTGAGAGGTTGGTTCTTGGATGATGCACCCTGGAATCAGGCTCCCTCCTCTCTTCTCCCAATAGTATGTCACTTTCTCTCTGTATCTGTCTCACTTCTTTCATCTCACTTTACCCTAAGTTTGGCAGTAACTGACGACTTGTGGGCATTTAGCTGCAAAATGCAATTATTTAGCAAACAGGATGTACTTAGCCTGGAATCTAGTTGGCCTAGGGCAGGAAGGACCCTGCTCAATGTCATGATCCCTCCCAGGTCCTCCCCCCCAGGCGGAGTCCTGTGGTGGCGGGAACCTCCTTCTTCCCACCTGAGTTGCTTCTTCCCCTCCTTCTCTCCCTGGAGATTGCCCGCCTGTGCTACTGTCCACCTGGAAGGAGGGAAGCCATGGCTGGTTTCCCAGCCAAGAGTAGTAGTTGGAAATTCACTGCCTCCACTGGAAATTGATATTAATATTAAACGGATGGGCCGATGCGGGCACCAGACGTTGGGGCCGCAGCCAGTAGGCCCTGCACATCTCATCATTTAGCTAATCGAGTTAAAAGCTTCTGTAAGGGCCAGGCCCATGACCTCTGCAATGGGCTAGAGGCTTGGTGGGGAGCCAGACCCAAGTGGGGAGCCAATGGCTAGAGGCCCGGTGCACAGATTCATGCACCAGTGTGGTCCCTCAATGTGGCCTGTGGGGATCAGTCTGAAACGAGCTCTCTAACATCCCCCTAGGGGGCCCAGATTGTGAGAGGGCAGTTCTCAGGTGACATACTCCGGAATAGAGTTCCCTTCTCTCTGGTTCCAGGCATGTCACCCGAGAACCACAGCTGCCAAGTCTCTGCAGCTTGGCAGCTCCTGTATTGAGTGTCTGCCCCCTGGTGGTCAGTGTGTGTCATAGCTACCGGTCGGACGGTTGAACAGTCAGCCAGTTATATATATATTTATTCAGGTAAAGGTGAGACTAGTGAGAAGATGTATGATGCAAATAATACAGGTTTATATGATTTTGTCCAAAAATGGCAGGGTGATGTGGGCCAAGTACAAGGAAGAGATGGGGTTAGACAAGTGTTTTGTAAGATGTGAGGGATTTAGTTAAGTGGTAAGGAAAATAGAATGTGGATTTTTCCTAGTGTGTTACAAAACTCCACCCCAGCATTTGGAAGAAAGCTTTGAAGAGAGACACAGGGAGCCTGAAGATCACTGAAGGCTGAGTAACAGTAGGAGAGGAATGAGCGATAAGAGCTTGGACCAGGTCGTTAACGGAGAAGTTGGAGGAGTGATTTACTTGAGAAGTTGCACTGGCAAAAGGAGAGGCAGCAAAGACACATGTGCACAGACACACAGAGTAGATTTTATGACAAATTAGATTTAGCGGGCAAATAAAAGGGAGAGTCAAAGATGGCCCAACAATGTCACTTTAATCTAATTGCTATTTTTAATTAAACACATTGAATTATACCTCTCTACACCTTTATCCCATATTCAGCATTGACTGTGAAGAATTATGCAGAATTATTTATATGCATTGTTTTGTTCTAGCCTGGAACAGCATGAAGAGGGCATGATTTTTCCCTAGAAAGTTGAAGCAACTGCCCAGAGTCATATGACATTAAGTAAGGGGCTGCCGGGAGCCGGTCCATGCTTGCTGTTTCAAGGGACCTGGCATATATGGCATACTGTTCTTAATATGTTTGCTCACCTTCTTGGCACTATGTGTTTTAACCAAGGTCTCTGAGAAAGGTTGTTTCCCCAGGTAGGGATTTTCCCCTGAAGTTAGGGAGGGAATAAAACCCCTCAACTAAGTGCCAGGCGGGTAATTAATCCCTTTAACTACGAACAATCATGCTTAAACTACATAATCTTTTCTCCCTGGAATGGAGATAAGAAACGCCCTAACCTTTGTAATAGAGATTGATGGGATTGAGTCAACTGGTATAAATACAGATGTAACAAGACAGAAAGACACAGAACTCAGAACACAGAACTCAGGAGACAGAATTCAGAAGACAGAACCTACACGGAGCCTAGAGACAGAAGAACTTCACTGGCGAGAGCATGCCAGAGGATCCTGGACCGGGACTGGCCTCGGAGCCTAGAGACAGAGCCTAGCGGGAGAACATGGCAAGGGATCCTGGACTGAACCTGACTACAGAAATTGGCAAGAGAACCTGACTAGAACATGGCGACCAAACCTGACTGGAGAAGTCCCTGTGTCATTCCTTCTTCGCCGACTCCATCCACACCTTTGGGGACCCCTGGACCTGCTGGGGCTGGACCCCGGCATCTGGCGCCCGAACAGGGACCCCTAGGTAAGCGCCCCGCACTCGGGACGGATCGGACTCCACCATAGGAAGAGGGTGGATAGTCTTCGCCGACTCCGTCCACACCTTTGGGAACCCCTGGAACAGGATTCCCTTAGGTAAGCCGCCCCGTTGAGAACCTCCACACTCGGGACGGATAGGACTCCACCATAGGAAGAGGGTGGATAGTCTTCGCTGACTCCGTCCACACCTTTGGGAACCCCTGGAACAGGATTCCCTTAGGTAAGCCGCCCCATTGAGAACCTCCACACTCGGGATGGATAGGACTCCACCATAGGAAGAGGGTGGATAGTCTTCGCCGACTCCATCCACACCTTTGGGAACCCCTGGAACAGGATTCCCATAGGTAAGCCCCCCCCCCAATTGAGAACCCCCACATTCGGGACGGATAGGACTCCACCAGGGTGCTGCAAACCCCCCTACAGAGGATAAGTAGGGTAAGAAGGTGGATAGTACAGAACTTAGATTGAGAAGATGTGCCATACTGAGTCCAAAGAAAGAAGACTCTGTATTGATCTTTAGATTAAGAAGATGTGCCATACTGAGTCTAAAGAAAAAAGACTCTGTATTGATCTTTTAACATATGTGCTTGCTAGCAGAGGAATTAAGGTTACTCCCAGTCAGACAGAACGTTTTGTACAACAAATATGTCCATGCTTTTCTGAGGAAGGAAAGGTAAATGTAATGGCATGGGAGAAGGTAGGCCCAAGGAGCCTTATCCTTAACCCCACTGCAGCCTTTCTACCCTGGGAAAGTGCAGGATTGGCAAGCTCTCCCTGGGATGATAGATCAGGACTCAGGTAATAGCGGAAAGCGCCAATCCTACTCTTAAAATGGATATAAGAGAGCATTTCAGGTTTTTCTTTTTAATGCCTGCTTTTAAAAAATAAAAAAGGGGGAATCTGCCGGGAGCCGGTCCATGCTTGCTGTTTCAAGGGACCTGGCATATATGGCATACTGTTCTTAATATGTTTGCTCACCTTCTTGGCACTATGTGTTTTAACCAAGGTCTCTGAGAAAGGTTGTTTCCCCAGGTAGGGATTTTCCCCTGAAGTTAGGGAGGGAATAAAACCCCTCAACTAAGTGCCAGGCGGGTAATTAATCCCTTTAACTACGAACAATCATGCTTAAACTACATAATCTTTTCTCCCTGGAATGGAGATAAGAAACGCCCTAACCTTTGTAATAGAGATTGATGGGATTGAGTCAACTGGTATAAATACAGATGTAACAAGACAGAAAGACACAGAACTCAGAACACAGAACTCAGGAGACAGAATTCAGAAGACAGAACCTACACGGAGCCTAGAGACAGAAGAACTTCACTGGCGAGAGCATGCCAGAGGATCCTGGACCGGGACTGGCCTCGGAGCCTAGAGACAGAGCCTAGCAGGAGAACATGGCAAGGGATCCTGGACTGAACCTGACTACAGAAATTGGCAAGAGAACCTGACTAGAACATGGCGACCAAACCTGACTGGAGAAGTCCCTGTGTCATTCCTTCTTCGCCGACTCCATCCACACCTTTGGGGACCCCTGGACCTGCTGGGGCTGGACCCCGGCAAGGGGCAGAATCAGTATTCGGACCCATTTTTTTCTGTCTCAAAAGCCATGTACAGGACTCCCATAAACTGCCTCTCTTTGCACTTCATCTTTTTTTTAGAGGTTGGTTTATTGTGTGATTCAGTATTAACCTCGTATTAATCTAATGTTACCTGCATGCTAGAAAAAATAATAAGGGGACATGTTTCAATACGATTTTCCCTAGAATAAAATGTTGAAGTAGGTAAAATTTGCTTTAAGCTTTATTTGAGCAATTCCCTCAAGCCTCACTGAGTGCTGCCTCAAGCTCACACTGACTACCCACCAAAGCACCTCGCCTTCTATGTACTTCTACGTACTTCATGACAAACGTATGCCATAAAGGTTCTGTTACAACTGCGGACCTAGGAGTTATGTTTCTGGATCTACTCATTCAAAACACTTCCCTTTTAGGCTCGATTTGACACTGACTTCAGTTCGACGAAAGTGTTAACGTTTGTTAATCAAACTTCTCCAAAAGCTGCATTTAAATATTAAGCTAAGTATTCTTACCTAAGAAGGTGCAATATTTGCAGGCACTAAAACCATCATATTAAAAAATGACTAAAATATTGCTACTGTGGTTAATAGAATGGCAGTAGCTAGTATCTTCAACCTCATCAACTAAATAAATAAATAAGGCACATGCAAATAAATAAATAAATAAATAAATAAATAAACAAACAAACCTAGTAATCTATTGAAAAATCTTTGGCTCTGACCCAAGGGAATCATTTAAAGATTAATTGAAGACACTGGTAAGTAGGGATAAGTGGATGAAGGGATGGGAGAAATCTGAAACTCCCTAGAAAGAACATAAAACCATATACACAACCACTTGCTTCCCCAGACATGAAGATCTAGTTATATCTGGCTTGAATGAGTCGAAAGTATTGGTCCTCAGACAGTTTAATCAAGAATTCATTGGACACAAGTAATTTGCTTGGTCTCAGACCTAGAGTAGCCTCGAATAGCCTCCTTGAATTTGGATGATCAAAGGAGAAAATAGAGATTGATGACTCCTCCTGGGAAACAGTTGGTTTAATCGCAGTGTGGTTGTGTTGCCTGGTGCCACCTGGACTTAAAGTGTCCCACGCTGAGCATCAGTGAAAAATGGACTTTTCATTTTGCTTTAGGATTCTCGCCTAATTCTTAATGCCTTCCATAATTAAGGAGTAACTACCAAGGCGTGAGGTATTTCCAGGGGATTAATGACCAGCTGGGAGAGTTGATGGCCCAAAGCCGAGTGGGGACTCATTAACCTCAGCTGGTCATTAATTCCTTAGGAGATGCTTGGGCTTGGGGACAGAGGAGGGTGTGAGTGTGTGTGGCGGGGGGAGGTGTACAACTCATTTTTATTGTATTTCCAGGAAAAGAAAAAAGTTAACTTTTAGATATGCAGAGGCATATACATCTCCCTTTGCAATAGGTGTTCCTTCTCCTGGGAGGTGTATTTTTACCATGGGTGCTAGTGTTAGAGACAGCAGAAATAAATGAGGCATGCTCTGAAGTGGCAACTGAGGTAGAGATCTTGGAATATACTAGATGATGATGTTAAGAGGGTGACAGTTCAGACCAACCATACCTCACCCTTTCTAAATCATAGCCCTAATATAGGCAATTAGGGCAACACTAGGGTATTGAATCTTGTGTTATTCCCCCCTCCCTACATGCTTCTAGAATATTCCCAACAATATAGAAGACACTTAAAAATATAATGTACTGCTGAGGGTGGCGGAAATAAGCCTTCCTTTATGTGGCTAGCAGGAGTATAGATTGGAAAACCACTTAGAGAGAAAATTGGATAGTAGCTATAAAATTTGAAACCTACATGCCCTACAACCCAGAATTCCACTCCTCTATATTGTTCCTAGAAAAAACTGCATATATGGACAAGGATGTGATTAATAAGGGTGTATTGGCAACTATACTGACTGCAACCTTGATCGTAATAGCAAAAAAATCCTGATCAGTCCAAATATTCATCTGGTAATAGGCTAGATTATAGTATATCCACATAATAGAAGGTCAAACCCCAGTTAAAAGAATGAAGTAGAAACCACATATATAAAAAATTTCTTAGATCACTTACATAGGAAAAGTCACACAAATTTTAGAGATACCATATTAGATTATATATGTTATCCTGTGATATAATGTATGTGACAATAACAGAATATACTATAGTTTTCTATGGATACATAGATTTGTGTAAAGAAGTAGAAAATGGTCCAGAAAAAGCAAAGCGTGTGCACACGTACCAGCATACAAACACAGATTACCTTTGGAATAAAGGGATCATAAGGACATCAACCTTATCTCTATATTTAAGGTTGTTTCTTTTTTGTTTTTTGTGTTTTGTGTTTTTTTACAAAGATAATATTCTCATTTAGTGCTTGGCTATTTAAAGTCTATTAAAAAGAGAAAGCAGCCGAAGCCGGTTTGGCTCAGTGGATAGAGCGTCGGCCTGCGGACTGAAGGGTCCCAGGTTCGATTCCGGTCAAGGGCATGTACCTGGGTTGCGGGCACATCCCCAGTGGGAGATGTGCAGGAGGCAGCTGATCGATGTTTCTCTCTCATCGATGTTTCTAACTCTAAATCTCTCTCCCTTCCTCTCTGTAAAAAATCAATAAAATATATTTAAAAAAAAAAAAAGAGAGAGAGAAAGCAATGCAATTGCTCCAAGTTGGAAGTAGACGTTGTTGGAACCAAGGAGAAGTCAGGTTTTGTAGGGCTTATCAGTGTTTTGGCCGTACACAGTGTGGTAGGCAGGAAGTTCAAAACCTACATTTTTGGATTTACTTCACAGAAAGGAATGTAGGGAATAGAAGACCATATTTCTCCCAAGCAGGCTAGGAGTACCTGAAGCTCTTGGCTTTCGGATCAAGAATAAAAAATCCTACATGTAAATATTGCCTATAAATGATGGCACAGAACCATGACCGCATCTGATTAAGCTCCTACCAGAAATTCATTTAGTGAGAGGAGTTAATGCCTCTGTGGGTATGAGGCCTGGGAGGTGGGGACAGATGATAACATCCCAGGGGATTCAGAGCAAACTTAAGGGCTTTGAGATGCAGATGAATATTAACACTCAATATTTTTTTCTGTAGCAATGTCTGTCTCCAGGAACAGGATATCCTTTTAAAATAACATTTGAGATGGTTTGAGAATAGACACACAAGAACCCCAAAGTTCACAAGGTTAAAATGAGCTTCTGTATCGCCTCAGCTTTGCCATTTATTAGCTATATAACCTCAAGGAATTTAAATTATCTGAGCTTCCTTTTCTCATCTGCAAAATTAGGAGATTAATATTAATTCTTGATTCATAGATGGTGAGAATTAAATAAGATAATTCATGTAAAATAGTTGGCTTCTAATGAGTGCTCAATAAATGGTATCCATTATTGTTGTTATTTTTATCACTAATGCTATTTTTTGCAACTAGTTATCTTTGAGCAGGGACTGAAAAATCAGAATTCGTTTCTATCCTGGCTATGCCATCAACTAAAAAAGTGACCTGTCTACCTTCAGTTACTCTCTGGAACGAAGTTTTCTTATTTGTCAAATGAGTTTAAAAATAAATTGAGATAATGTGTGTCAAAGATAGAAAAAAATTAGTGTAAAAATAAGTTTTATTTCTCCTTCTCTCTCTCCTTCTCCTTTTCAGAATTGTTGGTACTGTTTCAGTCCAGTAAATATGGATTTAAGTTATATGCAGTGGTGTTAGAGGTGAAGTGATATAATTCAGCAATTACCCTTTTCATATTGATGTCAAACTGCTTTCTCTATGTAGACTCACGATTTTCATCGAGATGATAAAGGAGAATCCAAGGGTGCTCACAAACTCAATGGCTAAGAAAAGAGGTTGAGTTCTTTGCTTTTCTGCCTAGTCTGGGTGATAGCTGCAATCCATGGTACTTTCTGGCATGACACTATGTTTTCCAATTCCTACATCAGAAGCAGGGATCACATAAAAGTAATCAAAACAAAATGTGACCCGGATCACATAAAAGTAATCATAACAAAATGTGACCTCCCTAATATTGCTGATATAACTGCACTTTCCTGTAGTAGTGAGACAGACATTCAGGGCAATGAAATCACCTTTTGAAATACTTATTACAGTTGCCAGTGGGATCATGGCTATTGTTTTGCACTAAGAAATTAGATTTAAATTGGTGATAATATTCATTTATAATAACAAAGACTTGAAAATGACCTGTGTCCTTCAGTGGATGAATGGATAAAAAACGTGATGTATATAGTAGAATATTATTCAGTTATGAAAAAGAAGGTAATACTGTCATTTGCTACAATATAGATAAACAGATTTTGAGGGTGTTACACTAGTTGATGTAAACAGATATAAAAGAACAGATACTCATAGATGGAACTGGAAAGCATTATGTTAAGCGAAATAAGTCAGTCAGAGAAAGATAAATATCACATGATCTCACTCGTTTGTGGAATATAATGAACAACATAAACTGATGAACAAAAACAGATCCAGAGACAGAGAAGCATCCATCAGACCGTCAAACCTCAGAGGGAAGGTAGCAGGCGGTGGGAGTAAGGGGGAGAGATCAACCAAAGGACTTGTATGCAAGCCTATAAGCCTAACCAATGGACACAGACACCAGGGGGATGAGGGCATGAGTGTGTGTGTGGTGGTGGGGGGGAGGGGGCAATGGGGAGATAAGGACACATATGTAATACCTTAATCAATAAAGAAAAAATAAAATAAAATAGGCGAGGCCAAATAAAAAAAGAGAAAGAACAGATAATGTATGATTTCACTTATATATGTAATCTAAAAAGACTCATAGAAATAGAAAACAGATTGGTGGTTTTCAGAGTTGGACGGTAGGTGATCAAAAGATATAAAGTTCCAGTAATAAGATCAATGAGTTCTGAGGAGGTAATGTACAGCATAATGGCTATAGATAATAATAGTATACTTGAAAGTTGTTAAGAGAGTATATCTCAAAAATTCCCAACGTAAGAAATATAATTTATTATTACCTGAGATGATGGATGTGAACTAAACTTACTGGGGTAATCACTTTGCAATATATCCATATAGCAACTATTATGTTGTATACCTTAAACTAATAATGTTGTATTGTTTTCAATTATATCTCAATATAATATTATATCATTATGTCAATTATATCTCAATAAAACTGGAGGGGGGGAGAAGAGATTCAAATTTACCCTTTCAAGGTGGGGCAATACAGGTGACCTGCGGTGACTCAGTAAAGAAGATGGAGTTTATACTGTAAGTTCATCATACAGTCCTGCACACAATACCTTTAAACACGCTCCGCACTCTGGCTGTCTCGGGTTGTCAGTGGCTAAAGACTAGCACTCCCGTCTGTAAATATCACTTTTCTTGCACTTTCTTGTTCTTTCTGAGTTTTATTCATTTGTGTGGTTTTTTTGTTTGTTCTTTGTTTTATCTAAAACATGGAGACAAACCAGAGTGGCAGTCCTAATATAAGTATAGATAGCACCTTTGACCTAGCAACAAACAACAATGAATTCCATAGTGCGAAAGTCTCCCCTTTCCAATTTTCTGTTAACAGTTCTAATAGCATCAAAGGGGACATCATTCAATGTTAGAATGTCTTTAATTCTAGCATTATTAATTCCTTTAATAATGTCTTTAATATTTCTCTGGTATTTGTTCTTTTCTCTCTTTTTCACCAAGAGACCTCAGCCATAGACCCTTCTGTAGGTAACAGTGTCTAGTTAGAATTTAATGGACTTGTTCTGTTGTAGATATTTTTCTTTATTTCCAGATACTTTCACAACAAAACGTACTGGTTTTAACCTCTGTGATAATGATATATGGTCACCTTTAAAATAAATGTAACACATTTTTAAAGTGAAGGAATAAAAGAAAAATACTACGGGCAGAGTATGGATGAGTGAAGTGTGATCACTGCCACCCCTTCCGCCTGGTACTGTAATGATTCTATTTGTCTGAGGCTCCTTAATGGATTGCCTTTCCTCCCAGGATGGCAGGGCTTTAGTAAGCTCCTTAATCAGACAACAGTCACTATAACTCCAGGACCTTAGCTTTAAGCGTAGGCCCAGGAAGTTGTCAATAAACACATATTGACAAAGTAAATGACTAAAAGTGAGAATAAAAGAAAAACCACAGAACGTAACAAGGAGGACACAGTGCTTTCCCCCTAAGCAGTGGATTTTGCTTGTGTCAATGGGCAAGTTAACAAACGAGAGAGAGGGGACCAGCTATGGGCATCTCTCTACATGGGTTGATGTCCAATTTTGACCATTTATTTAGAGCGATGTTCTCAAAGCAAGGTCCCACACCTAGCATCATCTGCACCACTTTACTACTTAGAAATGCAAATTGTGGGGCCTTGCCCCAGACCTACAGCAATAGGAACTCTGGGGGTGAGGCTGGAAATCATTTTTCTCCTCTGAGAGCCCCATAGGTGATTAGGAGACACACTAAACTTGAAGGCCACTGCTATGTTGGCAACTGCACATAGGCAAAGTGGAAATTCTTAGGAGGAGGAGGAGGGAGATCAATCCACATTTGACCAGGTTTCAGGGCCGCGAGGAGTGAGTACTCTAGTTGTCAAAATGGTACATTGGTTTAAAGAAAAGTTGAAAAATACTCCTGTTAAAAAAATAATTCCTTGCATTTTCTACCTGCAGATAAAAGTAAGATAATATTGACACATTCACTGTTTTTTTAAAAATGCCAAACTCCTTTTCTAAAACACAGGAAAATAGGCGCATTGAGTCATCCTGGTTTTCAAGTTCAAACTCTGGGTTTGTAAGGGAGCAAACCTAGACTGCGGATCCAAGAGGCTTAAAGTGTAGATTCCACCCATTTAATGAGACCGCAGATTGGGTTGGATGAGCCAGCACCACTTTTTAGGTTACTCGGGACAACGGTGATATTGGAGTTTTCTCTCCCACCTTCCTGAGAAAGAGCGTGGAAGGTTAGAAAGAAATGGGAGGGGTTTGTCTGGACTGAGTGAATAAGCCTATTTAAAACATTCTCTTCAAAGGAGTTCCCGGAACAATTATTACAGCTCATTTGCCTGCAAATGTGCTCTCTGTTGTTAATCAGTTAGTCATTAACCTCAGTAATATCAATGTGTTGTCACCATGCATTTCAAAGAGGTGAGTGGAGATGGGCGGCCTGCAAAAGCTGCTTAAACTGAAGTAGCCCTCCGTTTTTTTCCTCTCCCAGGGTAAACTAACCCTCAAAACAAAGATTTTTATCTTGGGAAAGCATTTCCCTTATTTAGGTTCTTGCCACTGTTTACTCTGATTGTCAAGGAAACGGCCTGGGGACCAAATAACACCCTAGGAAGAATCGGTGGATTAGGACAGAGATGAAATTGGGCCCAAGGTCTACAGTGTAGGGGCCGAGAGAGCAATTGCTCTGGCTTTTCTCTCCAGCAGAAACTAAAGTCTCAGATAAGGAAGTCAAAGAGGCTAAAGTGGGGACCATTAACCATCCAGAGAATAAACACTAACGTCCTTACACTGTGGTTTGTCTCCCCACAGTAGTCATTTAGAAAGCGCTGTGGATGCGCGGCCTGCAGTCTTTCCTTATATCCACCCTCCCTCAGGCCACCGTCTGGCCCCTGGATGCCTACCTTCCAGGATAGGCTAATGCACTAGGAGAAGGTTCCTAAGAGATAGTAGACAAATCGTGTGGTGCTCACCAGAAAGCTGTGGACACCCTCAAATTGTGTGTAAGATTTTATACTGCTCTGAATTTTTCTAAGGAGACATTCACCGCTTTCATCTGATTCATGATCAAGTTAAAAAAACAATCCCAGATTTTGTTTTTAATTAATATATATCAAAGTTAGTTATATTTCCTTTTATATACAGTACTCTGAGTCACATAAAAAAATCATTTTTATAGGTCAAATATAGCTGAGTACCAGAAATTTCAGTTGGCTTAGATAGACAGATAGATAGATAAATAGATATTTTATGTAAACTTATAAAGGAGTGATGTTTATTAAATAAGTTTTATGGAAATGAAAATAACACTTTCATAGAATTGTTACATACTGTCTATTTAGTAGTACTATACTTGACAATATATGGATAAGTATGAGTTCAATGTTTGTATGTGGCTGTGTTTTATAAACACATAAGCTGTGATTAAAGCTTTATAAGACAGCCCTAACCGGTTTGGCTCAGTGGATAGAGCGTCAGCCTACAGACTGAAGGCTCCCAGGTTCAATTCCGGTCAGGAGCATGTACCTTGGTTGCGAGCACATCCTTGGTGGGGAGTAGGAGGCAGCTGATCGATGTTTCTCTCTCATTGATGTTTCTAACTCTCCCTCTCCCTTCCTCTCTGTAAAAAATCAATAAAATATGTTTGTTTGTTTTTTAAAAAAAGCTTTAGAAGACATACCAGATACACAGGCACTGGCAGAGTAATGAAAACATTTTGGCAGCATTATTTACCCTCCTCCTCCCATTGGTCTCTGGACTGACTGGGTGAGAGTTTTTATTTTTATTTTCCAGAATCCAAATTTTAAAGGGCATTAGTGTATCTTATAAATAAAGGCATCAAAGTAAGAAGTCTCCAGATAATGAACAGGTCTCAACCTCTCAAGGCTGTGGCTAGACTAGTTTCTGAGTGTTTAGAGATTTTGTTTCCATACAGATCCCCCCGGGGAAAAATGATAACCCCACAGACAGGCCCCAGAAGACACAGGGAGCACACAGCTATGCTAAATAAGGCAGCCTTATTGGTTATCGGACAAGGGCGGCTGCCTCCACGCTCCACACCCCACCTTGCACATTCCTTTCTTCCATTATGGCAACTTGCATACATAAAGCTATCAATTTAGTTAATTAGGTTTGAAAACTGCTGTTTAAATAAGGATGAAACTTTTTCCCTCCAATGAAACGACACAAATAAATTACTGCTGCTGTCATCGATTGCCCAGATGCTCTTTGCTCAGAAGCTTCAAAGTGTAACTCGGATGTGGAAAGACTCCTAGTTAGGAAATATATATGTATATGAGAAACTATTTTATAAAGGGAAATTTTAACACATCTTAGAAAAAATAAAATAAAGAACCCTATCTCCATTGAGTGACAACTTAAGGAATTCCAAACGTAAGTCTTTTTCCCTTTTGATAAAAATGACAGTAATAAAAATATGCCTTTATTATTTTTTTTTGTTCTCAAATTTTCAGATTATTATGGTTCCCAAACACCCAGGTATAGAAACGTTTTGAGCCTTTGTGGATGCTGAAGCGACCACTATGAAAGACACCGCCATCCTTCAGGGGGTCAACTTGGACTCACGTCGTTTGCTTCAGGTTGATAATTGATCAACCAAACCTTGGAATAAAATGTTTTAAGATTTCAGCAGAAAAACATTCTTTTTTCTAACTCTCTGGTTCTTAAACTCACATCTGACATGGAAACCAGGTCACAAAGCCCGGTTCTAGAAAGGCCCTAGGGAAGGACAGCAAGGGCCTTGGCAAAGCTCAAATCATCGTCATCATCATCATCATCATCATCATCACCATCTACTGTATATACTGTATATACATAGAAGGCTAAGTGACCGACTGTCCGCCCATCCGACCATCTGACTGACCAACCAGCCGGTACATATGACGCACACTGGCAATTTAAAAATAAAAATTGACTCACGCATGCGTGATACAGATAAAGCTCTTGCTGGCACCAATTTGAATGTTGCATTTGGTGGGAAAGTTCTTCTCAGAGGGGATTTTCGACAATGTTTCAGTGTTGTGCCACATGATATGCGATCGGCCATAGTACAAAGGAGATTGAAGTACTGTAGTGTTTGGGGATGTTTCAGATAGTTGTCTCTTAAAAGAACAATGAGATCAGAGGATTCTGCTTATAGCGAATGGTTAGTAAAACTTGGGTGTGGAAAACTTGATAGGAGTTTTCATTTAGGAATGGATATTATTGACATCCCCCGTGAAATCATTTATAATGGACCTATGATTGAAGCTACCTTTGGAAATAGTGTATCTATAGAAAATACTAAAAATATATCTAAACATGCGATTCTTTGTCCAAAAAATGAGCACGTTCATAAGTTAAATGAAGAAATTTTGGATATACCCGATGGAGATTTTCACACCTATTTGAGTGATGATTCCATCAATTCAACGGATGATGCCAAAAATGAAAATTTTCCCGTGGAATTTCTTAATAGTATTACTCCTTCGGGAATGCTGTGTCATAAATTAAAATTGAAAGTAGGTGCAATCATCATGCTACTGAGAAATCTTAATAGTAAATGGGGTCTTTGTAATGATACTAGATTTATTATCAAAAGATTGCGACGTAATATAATAGAAACTGAAGTATTAACAGGATCTGCAGAGAGAGAGGTTGTTCTGATTCCAATAATTGATTTGTCCCCATTTGACACTGGCCTCCCATTTAAATTAATTTGAAGACAGTTTCCCGTGACACCAGCATTTGTGATGACTATTAATAAATCATAAGGACAAACTCTGGACAGAGTAGGAATATTCCTACCTGAACCCGTTTTCAGTCATGGTCAGTTATATGTTTCTTTCTCTCCACTTCTAAGAACATGCGATGTTAAATTTGTAAATACTTCATCACAAGGGAAATTAGTCAAGCACTCTGAAATTGTTTTTACTCTTAATGTGGTATACAGGGAGATATTAGAACAAATTTAATCAATTTATCAGTCACTGTTTTTTTTTAAGTATTTTATTGATTTTTTACAGAGAGGAAGGGAGAGGGATAGAGAGTTAGAAACATCGATGAAAGAGAAACATCGATCAGCTGCCTCCTGCACATCTCCTACTGGGGATGTGCCTGCAACCAAGGTACATGCCCTTGACTGGAATCGAACCTGGGACCTTTCAATCCACAGGCTGACGCTCTATCCACTGAGCCAAACCAGTTAGGGCTCAGTAACTGTTTTTATCAACGCTGTTTTTATATCGTGTTTTTGTTGCTTTCATATCATGTTTTGTTGTTTTTCTATCATGCCTTTGTTGTTATATCATGTTGACATTGTTTATTAATCAATGTATATATTATTTTCATATACATTTTACTAATTTTCTTTCATCTCTGACACTTCTATTATAGAGAAAGGGCAAATAGCGATATTAAAATATTTCTTCTAATTAATTTCCTTTCAGTGTGCATGAGCTCATGCACCGGGCCACTATAATAATAATAATACCACTAGCTTCCTCAGCTTCATTCCCATGTGTGTGGAACAAAAACATCCATTCAGAGATCAAATGCTCCCTCCTCTCTTTAATCCAATGTTGCAGAATTAATGTAGTGACTTCAATTAATAATGAATAAATTGGTCTCCTTAAAATTAAAAAAAAAAATTCCTCTTCTATTCCTGTTTAAGGCAGGGGATAACATGAAATAAAAAGAATACAAATTTGACCGACTCGTTTCTCTTGCAGGAAGCCACTTCAGCCAAGCTCCTCTCAGAGTTTTTATTTTTACTTTTTCCTATCAATGCATACTTTAGTCTTGATGAAGACTTAATGGAGGGGCAGCCTGAGATTTCTACTGAAAAGCAGTGTCTGATAAACGCCTTCCATCACCAATAGGAAAGCCGAGGTAATCTTTAAAAATAAATAAGTAGCCCTGGCCGGTTTGGCTCAGTGGCTGGAGCGTTGGCCTGCGGACTGGAGGATCCTGGGTTCGATTCTGGTCACGGGCATATGCCTTGGTTGCAGGCACATCCCCAATAGGGGTTGTGCAGGAGGCAGCTGATTAATGTTTCTCTCTCATAGATGTTTCTGGCTCTCTATCCCTCTCCCTTCCTCTCTGTAAAAAAAAAAAAAAAAAAAAAAAAAAAAAAAATCAATAAAATATATTTCAAATAAATAAACAAACAAATAAATAAGTAAATATCTTCAGAAAAAACTCAGATGATTAGACTGGGAATAAGGCACCCTTAAGTGAGAACTGAGAGGGAGACGCCACAGCAGTCCCATCACATTAAAATGCTAACAGAGAGGGCAGCCGGCTGCTGAATGTCACGTAAAGTTTTAGTTTCCTTAGGTTTACCTTCTGTGAGGGCTGTTCCACCATAACGATCCAGGGAAAGCACCACTCACATTAGGGGGAAGCATTGATGGAAAGGGTGACGCCTAAAGAACCCTTACTCAACAGCTCATTTTGCTTCATTCTTCTTCCTCTTACAGTTCTTCTCTGCAATGAATCACTGCGCTCCAGACAGGTTTTGAGAAAAGCCGGATTAAGAGGAACCGAAGACACAGAAAACCATGATGTCCACAGAATAAACAGCCTTCGTCATTTAACGTTATAATAAATGTATCCAGCGGTGACGTGCCGTTTCCACCGCGAAGAGGTCTCCGGTGAAATCTGCACGTGTCTCCACGTTGGGGCGCTGACAACAGCAGGAAGGTCCGTCCTAAACCTGCCATTACTAGCAGCAGGCACCTGCCGTCAGCATCCCCCTGTTCAAAATGGGGAGGAGGGGAACCCAGTGTTGCTGAGAACTATCAGACTCAAGGCTTTCAGGATCAAAGGAATCAGTGCATCCGGGGGATCAGGGAAACAGCAAGGGAGGCAGAGTCTGCGCCGTCCCTGGCCCTGCCTTTGCTGGCCTGAGCTCCGAGTAACAAAGGTCTGCCTGCTTTTTCGCCATTCTCCATCCTCAGGATCTGCGCCAAGACTGAAAATTCAGAGCCCTTGCTGCCCTATCGGAAAATGGGGGGGCGGGGAGGAAGAGGGGTGCATATCCAGCAGGGATGTGACCGGAGAGAATCAATCGCAGTCCAAGTGTTCACTGATTCTTTCAAATATAAAACGTGTAAACAAGTGTAAAGGGAAAATGCGACCAACAATAACAACAAGAAATGCTTTTTGATAAGCTGCTGACAAGGGAGGGTTAGGGGGTGTTTTATTTACTTTAGAGACTGGCTTTGAAGATCATAAGACATTTGCCATGTGACGATGCAATGTGTAGGGTGTTTACCTCCAGAAAGAACTCCAAGAAAATAAAGCAACAAAAAGGAAAAGAACTGGAAACTATTGTAACACTGCCCTACCTCGGGACATAGCAATAACAATCCAAGTCAAGAGCTGGGAACAACTTAAACATCACCAGACTCTGCCCTGGCTGGTGTGGCACAGTTGGTTGAGTGTGGTCCTGTGTTCTGAGAGGTTGCCAGTTTGATTCCCAACCAGGGCACATGCCCAAGTTGTGGGTTCGATCCCCAATGGGGATGTTTCTCTCTCTCTCTCTCTCTCTCTCTCTCTCTCTCTCTCTCTCTTTCCCCCCGTTCCCTTCTTCTCTCACTAAAATTAATTTTAAAAAATCTAAAATATTACCAGAATCTATTTTTCTTGGTTTCCACAGATAAATACAAGGACACACAAATGGTCCAAAAATAAATTCTAAAAGTAATTCTGGCTCCCTCTCCATAATATATGTCTTGGGAGTTCCTCTCCTATGCCTCTATTTCTCTCTCTAATTAATAATCTGGTCTTAATTATTATAATCCATTCTTGCTATGAGAACTTGTTACTGAGCTATGATTAAAGTCTGCCATGGTTCACATGTTGCATTTACATCTTTATAGTCTCCAAAATAATCATAATGTTTTCAGCCCCTTTGTCTAGAGCAAATAAGTTTGTTCCTCAATTTCTAATAATATTAATGGCAAAACATACCTGTTTCGACATTGTGAATGAGTCTAAGTCAAAATAAATAATCAAATAAATAAAACCAAACAACATCAAAACCCTTCAAGATAATTACATTACTTTATATTTTATTCCCAAATGAGTAGAATGGATGACAATTGGGAACAATAAACTATTACTGGAGTAAATGTGGGCTAGTGAAGTCAGAAAATAACTGAAAGACATTATTTACAATTTGAGTGTAGACATATAATATATGTACAGGGGTAATGATGCTGCTATAGTAACCCTAGTTATTAATAACTGGAAAGAAGCAAAGACAATGCCAAATATTATGGGCAGGCCATTTGTGCAGCCTTGCCAAAAACTTACAATTTAGATGCATGCTCAGTAAAGTTTGAGTGACATAAGGTGCCGGGAGCCGGTCCATGCTTGCTGTTTCAAGGGACCTGGCATATATGGCATACGGTTCTTAATATGTTTGCTCACCTTCTTGGCACTATGTGTTTTAACCAAGGTCTCTGAGAAAGGTTGTTTCCCCAGGTAGGGATTTTCCCCTGAAGTTAGGGAGGGAATAAAACCTTTTAACTAAGTGCCAGGCAGGTAATTAATCACTTTAACTACGAACAATCATGCTTAAGCTACATAATCTTTACTCCCTGGAATGGAGATAAGAAACACCCTAACGTTTGTAATAGAGATTGATAGGATTGGAATCAACTGGTATAAATACAGATGTAACAAGACAGAACTTAGAAGACAAAACCTAGGCACAGAACCTACACAGAGCGTTCTCTAGCGACAGAAGAACTTCGCTGGAGAGAACATGACAAAAGATCCTGACTACAGAAATTGGCAAGAGAACCTGACTAGAACCTGGTGACTGAACCTGGCTGGAGAACCTGGACAGAACCTGGCTGGAGAACCTAGCGAGGGAACATGGCTACAGAACCTGGCTGGAGAACCTGGAGAACCTAGCAAGAGAACATGGACACAGAACCTGGCTGGAGATCCGAACCAGAACTTCAGTGGAGATCCTGAACAGAACTTGGCTAGAGACCCTGACAAGAGAACCCGGCTATGATGATCACCTGAACACTGCCTCTGTGTCATTCCTTCTTCGCCGACTCCGTCCACACCTTTGGGGACCCCTGGACCTGCTGGGGCAGGACCCTGGCAATAAGGAAGGCATTTATCTGTTAGTCATACCTGGGGACAGGTCATTGGCCAGAGGAAGCATAGCCACTGCCAGTGTGGGAAGATGAGATACTTAAAGGAGTTCTCTCTCTCGCCTCTTGATTTGCACTCCTGGCTTGTGGGGCTTTCACACGCTTGCATCTGCCCATAAGGCTCACAGGCATGTAGATCCCATACACGAGGGACTAATGGACTCCAACTAGCCTAATGCTAACCCGGACCCAGCTCCACATGCAAAGGGAACTCTGGACTCTGGCTTTGCTTCGAGCTCTGCTGAAGCCCCAGTTGAGCATCTTCCAGGACTTGATTCAGGGAAATGGAATTTCAGAAACTGAGAGATGTCATTCCACTCAAATAAAAATCACTCATCCTCCCGTGCGAAGTCTCAGAAAATTCTTTTTCTCGAGATATCGTGAGGACCCCTCTCCCACTAGCAATGAAGAAAGACAATCCACACATTTCTCCGGTAACCGTGAGACAGAATTTTAAATTATGGATTTTCTGATGGGAAACTAATGATCTATTAAGTTCTCAAGTGCGGAAATCTGTGATGGCAGTGACAGGCGATGCTGCTGCTAAGTGCTATGTGGTTCTGGGCAGAACAATTTCTGGGGGGAGGGCAATGGGTGCCCCTTCCTGTCTTTCTGCAGAAAGAGCTGCAGACCTCAGTCAATATTCAGGTCCATTCACCCCCTCCTGCTCTTCTCTCTCCTCCTCCCAGCAATCTGGCTCCTGGTGGGTTTGTTCTCCTGAATCTCATTGACGCTTCAGACCCTTCCCTAACGAAATGTTTGTCAGCTGAAGCACGAAAGATTTCCCCCAAGAATCCGGATTCGTCTTTGCTGTCCATGAGCCTCTCTGTGATTTTGTTTCTCCCCAGAGAGATGAGGTTCGTGGTGAGTTGGTTTACTCCTGGAGTCTATTCCTGATCTGGTAGATCCATCTATCCATATACCTATGTATTTAGTTATCCTACATTTTCCCAATAAAGGATAGAACTATCTGCCTGATTTTAAGTGTCCATGTATGAAATAACCCTAAAATACTTCTATCTAAAGCCTCTCTCTCTCTCTCTCTCTCTCTCTCTTTTTTTTTTCCTTCCTGGACGGTGGGGAAAGCTGCTTTGAAATACAGGTTTTGATCAATTTTATATTATCCCTTTTTCAAGTCTCTAATGTCTATTTCAAGGGATGTTTTAACACTGTACGTTTTATAGCAGCTCATAACTGATAATGAAGACTTTCCAGTACTATTTCTCCTTTGACACCTGAATTGCAAACTGAGATTTAAATATATAGTAATTATGAATGATATCACAGCTGAATATTAGATTAGAGTACAGAGTATATAAGACATCACAAATTCCTTTGCTAATGCTAAATTCCCAACCAAGGGAGGCTCAAAAAGGCATCCGTGGGTACTAGAAACAGAAGTTCTTTTCTTCCCATGCTCAATGGATTTTGCATAGACTTTCTTTAAAGGAAAACCTAAAGAGACTATGTCAGCATCAAATAAAATTGCTACTTTGTGTTCCTATGGATTTAGATTATCTGGCACAGGAGCTTTAGAACATTTGAATATTCTCAAGGAAGCATATTCTGTAGAAAATAACGTTTGATAGGTAAATAATACCAAACTTTAATCATTCTAGTGTTCCAATTTAAGAAGAAGTTCATGGATAACTCTATTCGGTTCACCAAGGAAATTCAGTGATTTTAAATACAAAGCATATAGAAAACCTTTCATCTACAGTCTTAGATTTCCTCGGCGGACTATGGAAAGCACAGCGGGCTAAAACGTCTTGAAAGGAAGGCAGGCGATTCTGATACACTTTAACTGACGCATGTGATACGCACCTGACCTAGGCACTGTGAGGCTGTAGAGATTAATAGGACAGAACCCCTGCCCTTAGAAAGCAGGATACGCGGTTTTTGGTGTGTTTTGTTTTTTTTAACACTGATTTGACAGCAGACTGTGATGCAGTGAAATTGTGTCTTCAAATACAAGAGCTAGGTTATCAATTCAACAAGACAAAGTAAGGCAAACATCACTGATTGTCAAAATCATCCTTGAAACTTCTTTGAATCTGGAGGACCTGGGTTCTGGGAAGTTCAAAAAGCTAAGGATTGCCCTGACTGGTTTGGCTCGGTGGATGGAGCGTCGGCCTGCGGACTGAAGGGTCCCGGGTTCGATTCCGGTCAGGGGCATGTACCTTGGTTGTGGGTGCATCCTCAGTGGGGAGTGTGTTTGTGTGTGTGTGTGGGGGGGGGGCAGCTGAATTGATGTTTCTCTCTCATCAATGTTTCTGACTCTCTGTCCTTCTCCCTTTCTCTCTGAGAAAAATCAATAAAAAAAAATATATATATATATATATATATATATATATATATATATATATATATATAAAAAGCTAAGGATTTCCTGGTCCAATACTTTGATTTCACTTTGCCCTGAGGCTTCCTATCCCTGAGGGTGGTGGAGGCCTGGGTCTACTTTGAAACAGGTAGGAGAGGGGACAGGAGATGAATGGGAGGTGGTGAGGAGGAGGAGGAGGGGGTGGGGATATGCCATGGGGAAGGGGGGGGGTTAGGAGATTAATCACTGTTTACCTTTCCAAGGGTGTGGTGTTTGCATTCTTGTAAGTGAGGGTATCCGGTACCCCTGCTATGTCTCCCATGGAACTAAGTCACAGCTTCAGATGTTATTTTGGGAGTCATGGCCTTCAGGGTGCCTGTGCCTTTACAGTCATGATAAGAACCCTCTTGCAAAGGTATTTCCTGCTGGTAATGGCTGGTTCTTGGTCTGAGGGGAGAAACTGCAAGGCCACAGTGTCTACTTCCAGAAATGGGGGGTATTAATTAGTCCTTCCTTTAGGCCATTGCTTTACACCCATCCCTGACCCCTATGCTCACCCTTCCAACATTGTGGATTTATTACGGAATAAAACCACCCCTTTGAAAGCAGGGGCCAACCATAGTCTATCACCACTAGCATTGCACAGACCATACACTTTCTGAGGACGTCGTTAACCCAGGCTTTAATGCAGGGAACATACAGCGAGAGTGAAATAGCAAATGTATTTGTAAGACCTCTGCTCCCCTACACGGTAATGGCTTAACGCTTTGGCATTAATTCCATTTGTCAAGCTGCAAGATAAATACATGCACATCAGACACTTTCCCAGCATTTGTTCAAAGGGCAGGCAGTGAAGACTACTATTTAAATGGGAAATATGTCCATTCGTTTTGAAAACAAGGCAGCGCCTCACCAGTCACAAAGCATGTCAATCTTTTTAAAGAGATAGTGCCATTTCCAGAACAAAGTAACTGCTAGGTAGGCTTAATCTTTCTACAATAATCTATAATAATAAAAGTGTAATATGCTAATTAGACCTGACAACCTTCTGGACGAAGCCAGGTCTTCGAGGGAAGTCCGGGTCCCGGGTGCCAGAGGAAGCCAGTGCCAGCAGCCAGGGGAAGGAAGGCCTACTCTTGCACAAATTTTGTGCATAGGGCCTCTAGTGATAATAATAAAAATCCTGAAATCCTAAAGCAAGGTAGATGCCTCAAAGAAAGTTAAAAGTCAAAATACCTAAAACCCTGACCAATAATACTTTTATTTAGGATGTCAGTGCATATTTATTAGGACTTTCATCTAATATTATCTCATAGTTTCGAACCTTGGACAAACTGCATTGAGTTTTCCATCCAATGAAGCTTCCTACATGCAACAATATTCACACAAGGATACATTATCACATCTGGAAAGAGATTTCCGTATTTCTCCTTATGCCTCTTGTCTAACGAGGACTCTGTTTACAGGGTGGGGCAAAAGTAGGTTTACAGGTGTGAGTCTGTGAAACACAGAGGTTACTCTTGTATTATCATGTATTAATGATTGTGTCATTTTCCACAGGAACAGCTGTAAACCTACTTTCATCCTGTGTTTGGGAATCCCTGCTTCACTCTCTTCTTTAGAATGATTATGTTTAGTTTGGTTCTTTGAAACAGCACCCCAAGTGGTCTAAAGCAGGGGTCCTCAAACTTTTTAAACAGGGGGCCAGTTCACTGTCCCTCAGACCGTTGGAGGGCCGGACTATAGTTAAAAAAAAAAAAAACTATGAACAAATTCCTATGCACACTGCACATATCTTATTTTGAAGTAAAAAAACAAAACGGGAACAAATACAATATTTGTATTTGCATGTGGCCCGTGGGCCGTAGTTTGAGGACCCCTGGTCTAAAGCCTCAAGTTCTCATGTGTGACCTCAATCAAGTATTTTCCTTCAAGAGACCTTCTGTAGTAAAAAGAGAATCATCAAAAATGGATCAAACAATATAGACATTTTGAGACACTATGCCTAGACAGAGCTTTTATGAGCATAGAAATATATACATTGTTGTTGTTTTTTTCCGGGAAAGAAAACCTGTAACATCATTCATAATGTCAACAATTCCATGCTGCAGGGAAATTGGTCAAGAAAAATATAGCTGGTTCTATTTTGTAGTCCTCTTTCACTGCGTTCCTTCTGACACTGGTTACACTGCTCTGCTTAAAACTCTCCAGATGACTTCCCATCTTAGTGAAGTTCAAAAATTCTTTTTTTCCCTTTTTTAAAAAAATATTTATTGTTGAAAGCATTACATAGGTTACCCTTTTCCCCTCACTGACCCCTACTAGCCTGTATCCACCCCCCACCCCAGGCCTTTCCCACCCTATTATCTAAGCCCATGGCTATGCATATATGCAACAAGTTCTTTGATCTCTTTCCATCCACCCACTCACCCATCCATCCATGCCTTCCCTCTGAAAATTCTTAATGTGACTTTTTAAATACTGCCATCTCTCTGGCCTTTGGGTCTTTGTACTTCCTGCTCGCTCGGGCTGGGTAGCTTTCCTGCCCCTTATTTCTTGGTTCCCTTTGTTCTTTCCTCCTAAATCATCTCCTAAAGGCAGCCTTTCCTGACAACCCATGTCCACTCCCTTGCTCTCCCCTAACCCTTCTCTCTTTCCCAGCCCCCTTCCATCCCTGTGGCATAATATAAGCAGTTCTTTACTGATTCAGCTCATTGCCCAGCTCCTCGAACATCGGAGAGTCATTTTATGGCATAGGACAGTCACTCAATAAGTCCTTGTTAACGAATCCTTTCTCTCTTTCTTCCTTTTTTTAAAAAAATAAGTGTAACCTCTCATGAAAACAACTGAGGAGACCAACACCTCAGAGAGTTTTGTCCAGCCACCATTCCAAATCGATCTCCGCTAACATGAGACTGGGGGTAATTATGACCTGCTAGTAGTCGGTACTTTTCAATTACATTGTACCTTTAATAGAGTTTATCCGAAGCTATAGAAGGAGGAAAGGGAGAATTGAACATGCTATGCTAACTTTAAATTGTTGTTTTATAGCTATTGAATACCATTGGGTGTGTCATAAAAAAGGAACTACTAAATCTGGAGTGACTGGAAATAAGCAAGCATGTTTAAAAGGCACCCCTGAAATAAATAAGACGATAGAAGCTGCCCTTTCAGAATGCTTCTGAGTTTGCAGTGACTTTCAGCTTCCTGTCTTCCCAGCTCAAAGGCCCATGAGTTCAGGGCCTCTGTTTTGTTTGTTTCCCCAGCCCCTAGCACAGTGCACCTGCCGCGTAGGATATGTTCTTTAGCTGTTAGGTTAAGCTGATGCACATATCCTGTGTCAGGCAGGCTCTGTACTAAGCGACACATCCTTTCTCTTATTCTCACAAAGAAGGGGAAGGGAAGAGATGAACCAAAGAATTTACATGCACGTATGCATAATCTATGGACACAGACAATAGTGGGGTGAAGGCCCAGGGAGGAGACAGGAGTGGGGAGGCCAATGGGAAAAAAAGAGGACATCTGTAATACTTTAAAAAATAAAGATAAGTTTTAAAAAATCCATTAGGAAGCTCCTGCTATTATCCCCATTTTACAGGTAAAACATTTAGATTGGGCTCAGAGAGTTTAAAAAGAGTACTTTTGAGAACTTTTAAACTCACCTTTCCTACCCTCACCAATTTCATCTATTTGACTAACCCTATGTTCAGATAAAACAACGTCCGTCCCAATGTACTATACACAATTTCAAAAGAAATTTGTTCATTTACTCATGTTATCTCATGTGAAATGTAAGAGCAATTGTGTAGGTGAGAGACAGAGGTATCCTCCTAGGTGGTTACACACTAGAAAACAGTCTGATGATGAGATTTCTTACAATGATGCCTAGGGGTCGACAATCAGATTTTTATTCCACATTGCAATACTGGGATTCTAAAGAGATTACAACCTAAACAATATTATCACACACCAAAATAACTAAAAAAAAAAAAAAAAAATTGCCAGAGCTAAAACAATATAACATGTTTAAAGCAGTATGCTGTCAACTCTGAATCCGAATTCATTTCTAGAGTTGCAGTATGAAAGTCAATATCGGAACAAACATCTAAATTAAAAGCTAGAGACCCCCGAGTATAAAACTCTATAAGGATTATCATTTTTTACTACCCATTTATATCTGATAAAAACCTCAATTGAAAACTTTCAAATTTATAATTATATATAGCACACAAGAAACACTATGGCCAAGAGACTTAAACTATCAGCACTATTATAACACTCCGAAGCAAAACAAGGATAAAGTAAATAAACCAATGGATATTTTTTTTAAAAAATCTAATTATGAGTATCTCTGAGTCCTGTCTTTGCCTCTGTACATCATATAAAATCACGTAATGTGTCACAATCACATGAATGCCATTGTGTCCTCTTCCCTGACCTCTATAGCTCTGTGATTTTTATTAAATGTATTACTTCACACTTAATTGGGGTTATTTGTGTGCATATCTGACGCATCCTACTAAATTGTGGCTGGAGAATCGCCACCTCTCAAACACTATGCACTTTAAAAAATAAAGATAAGTTTTAAAAAATCTAACAGGTGTTAATTAATGTGTTTTTAAAAAACACATTAGAACAGGTGTTAATGTGTTTTTAAAAAATAATAATTTAAAAAAGAAGGTGCACAGGAAATATCTACCACAAGAATAAAATATATGCAAAGTGGAATGTGTAGAGATAGAGTTACAGAAATGATGCCGATGCTGGTGAAGTTCATTGACGACCTGAAGACTTCCACCGGCTCCTGACTGCAAGTCAAAGGAGGGCCAAGCAGAGAGCCCGAAGCCTCCAGGATCCCGAAGGAAGTAGCTTGGTCAGACAGCAAGGGACCAATGTAACGAAGCTGAACTACCCTGGCACTTTTCCTGAAAAAAGGATTCTGGACCACCTGCAGCAGAGTCACCTGAGGTGTTGTTTAAAAAAAAATAAACGTTGCCAGCTGAACAATACCGTGGACCTGCTGGATAAGACTTTCTCTTGTGGAATAAAAAGAAAAAAAAAAAAAAAAGGAAGTATCCAACGTGAATTAAGCCCTCTGAAGATCGAGACTCACTCATGTAGCCACCATCTTTTTTTGTTGTTGTTGTTAATATAGTTTATTGAGTTTTTACAGAGAGGAAGGGAGAGGGATAGAGAGTTAGAAACATCGATGAGAGAGAAACATCGATCAGCTGCCTCCTGCACACCCCCTACTGGGGATGTGCCTGCAACCAAGGTACATGCCCTTGACCAGAATCGAACCTGGGACCCTTCAGTCCACAGGCTGATGCTCTATCCACTGAGCCAAACCGGTTAGGGCTGTAGCCACCATCTTCAATGCTGGTTATTGCATCACCTTGGAGAAGTTGGGGGCTGAGTGGGGTTGGGGTGCAGGGAAATAACCCCTATGGACTCCTCATCATGTAGAAGATTAGAAAAAGGTGCCTCTTGAGGGTGGACATAACATGCTGGTAAGTGCTGAGTTTAGACAGAGGAGTGTATAGGAATTCAACCCCACCACCACCATTCTAGTTGGTGCTTTTGGGCAGAGCGTAGATTGCATAACTGTGTGTGAAGGCTCTGTGTACCCTGCCTGCTAAGGACCAAAATATACAGCTACCATCTTCCAAATGGGAGAACAAATCCCAAGCCTTACTATACCCTCAACCTTAAAGTAGCCTTTTTTTTTTCCTACCAGAATTCTGGGGAGGGGGGAACCCCAGTCGGATATGTAAAAGCATTTCCTGATGGAGAAGTTATTAAACACCACAGTAGGCAGGTAATAACGCCTGAATGTCTGGGGTGGGGTAAATGACCTCCTTACCAAAAACCCGGCTGGGGAGTTGGGGACAGGATCATGTTTCAAATTCTCTTATAGCCACAGGAGATCACATTTTTATTACCTAAAGATGCAAAAACATTTTGGCACATGCTGAGCGTAGGCAATTCCACTCTAGCCTAAGTGGCCTTTCAGACGCAGAGACCTTTTTAAAACCCTACTCTAGGAACATTTAATATTTAAAATCATTTGAGATGAAAGCATAATATCCAATTGTTACAGACTCTCTTACTTGCCTAATTATGGCAAGCGATGCTGTCAATGGTGAAACATTTTCTGGAGATTAACTTTGCACAATTAGCGCTTCTGAGCCAGCCAGAAAATTCTTTAAAGTGTGCCACGTATTTTGCAACAGCAACTGGCCAGCAACTCATTTTAATATTTACAGACAAAATGATATTTGGATAAAGTAAAGGTCAGACTCAAAAAGAACAAAACAAGGCAGAATGACATTCTGAATGAAGTTCCAGGTTGTGGGTCTCCACTTGGCAGCCAATGTGACGAGACAAAAATAGAAATGAATCTCACTGCTTCCTCTCGCTGTTCAGTCCCACCCAAACTCAATGTCTAAGATAACTTTAAAAGCATTGAAAAATCCCTCAAAGAAAGCCAAACCATTCTGCAAAACTGTAATGTTTGTTTCTTTCAAAGCATGAATATGTCCTTACCGCTTTAGGCCAGTCTGCATTTAGTACTGGGCCCTAATGTAGTATATATGGATGATTTGTAATTAAAACTCCTTGTTCTAAGCATGAGAACATTTTCTTTTTTCCTGTCAATGACAAGAAGCATGACAAAGGAACATGAAAAATCCATCTCACTCCCCACAAACGTGGTGTGATTCCAACTGTGGCTGCTCATCACAGGATTCAGGGATGCATTTTAAAACTATAGTTGCCAAGTTACACTCACGGTGATTTTAATTTAGTAGGTCTCTATTTTCTCAGAGTACCTGGAGGGAATTCCAATCAGCCAGGCTGAGGAATCCCTGGTACAGACGATGACTTACACGTCGGAAATGCAGGACTCCTGAAGGTCTTCTGTATGTCTGACATCGCTTTATCAACCAACCCACTAAAAATGGAATTCAATTAATAGGAAGTGACAACCTTTTATTCTACAGTTAGAAATGCACACACTAGGAGAACAGGAAACATTAATTAACATAATTTGTGATGATCACTGCCACCCTGTGTAGAGTCTCGTTGAACCAGGCCCTTATGCGGCCATGGAGGGATGCACAGGTATGTGTGGAGCTCTGTAAGACAAGCACAGCAGACAGCAGAGAGTGGTGATTAAACATTGCTCCAGTTCATAGTGCGTTTGCTTCCTGTGGTCACTGCTGTTGACCTGTGTGCCTTGAGCAATTTGCTTAACCTATGATGTGATGACCCACATCCCGTGTGGTTCAGGGTTTGGGCTCTGGAGAAGGGCCACACACAAATGACAGAGATGAGACAAGAAATAATAATTTGGAAATTTGGGGGCCAGGTGGGAGCCCAACACAAGAGGAAGGACTCCACTTGTGCTCAGGCCTTGCCATCCTTTTATTCAGTTTGGGATACACCTATAGCCCTTAGGCAGGCAATTCCAGTAACAGACAGACTATCTTATCAGTAAGGATTTACATGACTATCAGGTGGGGAAGTTGCTTCAGCTACCATTGTCTCGACTAAACAGTTGGTGCATAGCACTGACCTTTGCCAGGGCTCAAGGTTCACCAGCCTTCTGGTTTCCTTGTCCACACCTCTCTGCTAGTGAAGACAACGGGCAGTTTCCAACATCTTTGAGCCTCATCTGTAAGTGAAAATAATCATACTCACCTCATAATATTTTAGTGAGAAATATATACATATAAAGTATTGGAGTAATTTCTGATACATGCAAATGCTCAATAAATATTATCTAGAATTAATCATATGAATACCCTACAATTTAGTTACCAATTTCTAACCTAAGGGTTCAGATGGCCTATGTTTTTTTGTTTATTTGTGATGGTCTATGCTTTTAAAAATTACTAATTCCCTCCAAAATGTTAGCAAGTTTGCAGATGAATCTCCATCTGAAAAGGCCTGCATGTGATTCCCACAGCTAGCCGGCAGGTAAAGGAAGAGCTAGAGTAGTGAGACTATCTGAAGCGAAGAAAAACAAGGAACTGGATTGGGAAAGGAGTATGACAGGTGTAAACATTTAAGTCTTAAGTTAAATTTCTACGTATACAATGCTAAATACTCACCAGCTTTACAAGTCTTCCCTGTTTTCTGCCCCCCTATTCCTGATGTCTGCTTGCAGCAGGCACCAATTCTCCATGCTTTAACCTGTTTTTCAGGTGGCATTTAAATTACCTTCCCATTTTTACATAACATGTTCAAACTGTGGTTTTTGCTATAACTTTTCAATGTTAGGTATTTTCTAATCATGTCTTATTTTGGAAAATAAGGTTGAATCCTTTCCAACCACTCTCTCAACACACATATACTCCCCTCCCTCCTAGCCTTTTAATAAAACTGTGCCATAACCTTTTGTTTAATTTTTTAATTGGTCAAATACTAAACCTTATAGAGCCATGTCATATGATACCAGTGCATTTCTTCTCTGTAATATGATCTTGTTTTTCATGCCCTCAGTATCCTATGTGTCTATCTCTATTTCACACACAAACACTAAAGTGACTGATATGACCATTTCTCTCTTGCTTCACTGTGGCCTGGCTGGTTCCTAGGACTGCTGTCTAGTCATCTACCTGGTACCCCCCCTCAATACCATCCTGGGAACTCCCATGGCCTCCCTCCAATGGCTGGGTTTCGTGGGTGTCTTTCTTGATTATTTCCCTGTTTGGATAGACCTTATTCTCTATCAGCTCTGGGGGTATTTCATTAATACCTATGTCCTACTTCTAACTCTTTTTTAAAAAATATATTTTATTGATTTTTTACAGAGAGGAAGGGAGAGGGATAGAGAGTTAGAAACATCGATAAGAGAGAAACATTGATCAGCTGCCTCCTGCATACCCCCTACTGGGGATATGCCTGCAACCAAGGTACATGCCCTTGACCGGAATTGAACCTGGGACCCTTCAGTCCGCAGGCCGATGCTCTATCCACTGAGCCAAACCGGTTAGGGACTACTTCTGACTCTCATTTGATAATTTGGATATGTGAGGCATTCTAGACTGCAAATCATTTTCTGTTTGTTTTGTACTCTTTCTGATTTATTAAAACAATCACCTTCAAGTTCCTGGTTGTCAATAATGTAATTAAAATACCTATGGTGTGATTTTAAATATGGTGTTCAACAGAGGGAAAGGTAAACGAATATGTTTGTATCACTTGAGGTACAAACATCTGTACTAGTGGATAAATTCTCAAACCTTAGTAACACAACACAATGTAAGTTTGTTTCTCTCTAACATAAATTAGGTATAGCTGAGGGTATCTTTGTAATTGCTCCTGTAGGGAGGTTCTGCTCTGTAGTATCCAGGGACCTAGCATCTATCTTCAGCATATGGATGGGTGTTAATGTCCAGCTAGCAGGTGGGGGAAAAGAGAGAAAGCAGTATGGTGAAGAGGTTTTTAAGTGTCAAGCCAAAGTGGCCCATGTCACTTTCAACCATGTATCATTTGTCAGAACTCAGTCAAATGGCTATAACTAGTATCAGTCCCCTCTCCTGGGCGATTCAATAGCATTTGATCTGATGTGTAGATATTTAGCTTCCTTACTATACGTAGTCCCAGCATGATCAATACCAAAATGCATCTTCAATCTGGTCTACTTTACATCCTAATTTGCCAAAAGAGGATTACAATTATAGTCTAGTGTGTGCCTAGGCATAAATAGAAATTTTGTACGCTGGTACCTTGCTATTGAAGAAAAGTCTAATTGCTCCAGTCACCATAATTTGACATAATTGGCTATGGGCTTACATCATAGTAGCATTACAGTAAATTAGGTAATATCCCATCAAATTGAAAATACACCCCTGGCTATGACTTTGAAAGAGAAATGTCACCTCTCTTACATTTTCTGCCACAATGTTCAATTAATCAGATTTGTCCAGAAAAACTAAATTCATTGAATGACCATTACAAGTGTGGCAATAATGATGATGATGATAACAGTAACAATAACAGGTGGCATTTATTGTGTTCTAAATGGGTGCATGGCACCAAGCTGAGCCCTTTATGGGCTCTTTCTCCTGTGGTTCATACAATAAAACATGTGATCGGTAGTATTTTTATCCCTAGTTCACAGAGGAGCCACAGAGAGTCTTAGAATCAGGTCACAGTTAGGATACTTACTGGTTTCAAGCCTGTGCTATTCAAAAAGATAATGGTCTTCCCATTCTACCAGGCTGCTCTGCATGATGCCCAAGAATTTAAACAGAGCCTTTTACACATGTCTAAGGTATGATGTGTCTTTCTGATTCTCTCTCCATCATTTATATGCATTCTCTATGCCATTAAAAATGTAGGTTTGAATTACAAGAAACCAATGAATAGTTTCAGTATCTCTGAATCTTTTTTTTTTTATTATTTCCACAAAAATCTTGAGTATTTGTTCCTTATGGTCAAACTGACTGCTAAAACCCATCGGTGGCATAAATAACGTGACAGTACCCAGCCTGTTGTGTTTAATGCATGTTTAGCGCTGTAATTCAGTCTCGAAAATTGCCCTCTCCCGTGAAGCTGCCAAGCCGAAACCAGGAAGGCTCTGAGTGGCAAAGTGACGTTTTCTAGAATTATAATATTCCTTTTGACCTCCGGGATGACTAAATGCTATTTAATTCCTTCCCTTTATCCACCACAGTGAAAACGACTTGGAAACACGCTGGAGCGGAGGTAACATTTCCTTTCAAAGTCATAGCCAGGCATTAGCACTCCCAGGAGAAGGGAGATGCTATTGGAGTTGGTGGTGGAATACTTTATTTACTGTAATGTTACAAACGTCCTTCTTCCTTGTTGGTATTGCAAGAACTATGATGCAACACCGGAGTCAATTATTCCAAATTACAGTGACTGAAATAATTAGCCATTTTCTCCTAGAACAGTGCACGGAAAATTGCACTGGGGCTGAAACAAAACGAGTTTATCACTGGCTGAACACGAGCAGCGTGCTGGCTCCGTTTTCCAGAGGTGGAGGTTTTTGGGCTCTGTTACTACTAATTACTTCAGGGGAGAAACACTGGTGCTGCCGAGCTCCACAATCAACTGTGGCTTTGAACCAGCTAAACCACAAATGCTTGGGCAGTTAGGCCCTGTTTCTTTTCTCTTGCCATTTCATAGAGGCGCTAAATGCAAAGAAACTGTCGAAATCTTTGTGTTCAGTCCCCTCTCCTGGCCGATTCAATAGCATTTGATCCGATGTGTAGATATTTAACTTCCTTACTATACACAGTCCCAGCATGATCAATACCAAAAGGCATCTCCAATCTGGTCTACTTTACATGCTATTTGCCTAAAGAGCTTAGGTAATAAAATTCACAGGCAGCGCAATCTGTGAGTGACTGACACAGAGGGTCTGTCACCCAGGGACGCTGACTCTAAAGAGGAGCAATACCTGAAGCTGACTGATAAGGTTTGAAAACTCCACGCAGGCATCATCCTCAACATAGACAGCCCTCGGCAAAATCTAGAAGCCAGAGCTTTCCCGGCACCCTCCCTGCTGTTCCCTCCATATCTGATGGTGGCATCTGCCAGTGCTTCTCCCCCCCACCCCCTCCCTTCTTAGGCACTCCCGCCTACACTCATGCTCCCTACTCACAAGCCGGCCCTCCAAGCTTGCTTTCTCATGCTTCATTTACACTAAGCACACAAATGACAGATTAACACTGTACCTGTTATTACAATCCTAAGAGGAGATGTTGCATTTTCACAAGGAACCAACTGGTCTACGTGAAGAAAAATATTGGAATTGAATAGTGAGCCAAAGGGCTTGGGAAGCACATGAGATCTTCTTGGCACCCATGAAACACATCCTATGAAGTGAGCCCCTTCTCTTTCCCCCGCGTAAAGTAAATGTAGGTGCACAATGACATCTGAAGTCCATGGAGCTTGAATTAGGGACAGCGCTTAAGCTAGTGTTCCCCTTCTAAAAATGAAATTTATGACACAGCTGTTTCAGGTTAGCAACATGGAAAGTGCTCGTTAAGCAAGCCAATACATTCAGGAAATCAGACAAATTCTTGGGCCTTAACCAAAAGAAAATAGAATTGCTGGTGACAAGTTCCTGGAATCTGCATGTAGACAAGTCTCCCTAGGTTTTCTTATGACTCCCATTGTGATTTCAGATTCTGGAGTCAACCTGTCTGGGTTCCTGTACTCAGCTCCACCATTCACCGTCATTTAGGTCTGTGCTTTGGTTTGCTCTTCTGGAAAATGGGGGATATTAATTAAACCTACACTGTAGGATTGCTATGCAGGTTAAATGAGCGAGTGATTGCAATGCATTTAGAATCGTACCTGGAATTATACAGGAGTTTGCTAAATAATAACTAAATAAACTAGATGTTAAGAAACAGATCTAAATAGCAACGCCTTAAAAATCATTGCCACGATTTCAGACAATCAAACTGATGCTGGTAAGCATGCCACAGTAATTGAATTAATGCTTTATTATAATAAACAGTGCTTTATATTTAGCTAAGTAGAAGGTAATACCTCTGTGTAGATTGCATTAAAAGGGAGGAGGAAGAACACAGGCTTGAGATGGAAGTGTAACCCTGTTTTGTTGTAGCTTCTTTGTCTAGGAATCAAATTCATCAAAAAATATATTGAGCCCTAACTGGTTTGGCTCAGTGGATAGAGCATCATCAGCCTGTGGACTCAAGGGTCCCAGGTTGGATTCCAGTCAAGGGCATATACCTTGGTTGCGAGCACATACCCAGTAGGCAGTGTGCAGGAGGCAGCTGATCGATGTTTCTCTCTCATCGATATTTTTAACTCTCTATCCCTTTCCTTTCTCTCTGTAAAAAATCAATAAAATATATTTAAAAAAATATGTTGACTTGGGAGAAATATATGCAAAAATTATGTACTATAGTTAATTTTCCAAAATACGAATAAGCAGCCAAATGAAAGAAATACCCCAATACCCAAAGAAGTGAGCTGTATGGGATGTACTGAGAGGGGAGGTCTTGTGAATGAAATGTCTGTAAAATATGTCATATGATGCCCAAACGTGGCAGGAATCATGTATATAAGAGTCACCTATGGAAGCCTTATGCAATGAAGTGAAAAGAAAGTCGTTTGGTAGTTTGATTTTCTTTGAAGTGTTTTCTTGCAACAAGAGATAAAAGCAGACATCTATTTTCTTTGATGTTTTTATCCTAAATTTTGTGTTTGATTTTCCTATAGACATTACGGATTTTTTCCCTTTGCAGTTCACTAGACCATATCCATATTTTCAAAGGCGCAAGGAGTCAGCGGAAAGGCAAGTCCTTTGTAGGCACCGCAACGACAACGCTGAGCAGACTTCTCAGGACGCAGTTGTGAGTTTCCCTTTTACTTTTCTAAGTTGCAATCCATTATGCAAACGAATGTATCCACCTTAAAGCAAATGTTCTGCACGTCAGCACTTTGCATGCTGTTCACTTCTCAGAAGAGAAAGGAAAAGGGTGTTAAACCTCAGATAAGCAAGGCACACATCTATGAACCACAATGATATCATTCAATGCCATGTTTATACCTAGTTAGAAATAAGTGAACATCTGCTGATTAAAAAATAGAACTGTAATAGTGGCCAGCAGGGAATAAAACACTTTATTGAGCTTTGTTATGTAGATGGGAATGTGCTTTGTAGAAAGTGCTTTATTTGCAAATAAAACAACTAATTGCTGGAGCTGGAAATACATGCACAAAATAGATTCTGAACTAATTTTTTTTTTAAAAAATATTTTTTTTTATTGATTTCAGAAAGGAAGGGAGTGGGAGAGAGAGATAGAAACATCAATGATGAGAGAGAATCATTGATCGACAGCCTCCTGCATGCTCCACACTGGGGATTGAGCCAACAACCGGGGCACGTGCCCTGACCAGAATTGAACCAGGACCTCCTGGTTCATGGGTCAATGCTCAACCACTGAGCCACACCGGCCAGGCTGAACTAATTTAGAGAAAGTATATCTTTTAATCTGAGCATGCTTCTATCCTCCCCCAGGTTTATACTGATTAGCTTCACTAGCTTGATTTTGATTATAGGGAGGAAGACTTGCCTGCTCCCTACAAAATCCTGCTAAAGCAGCACTGATTCCCATTCTAGCCAGGGTTCTAATTCCTGGGGCCTTTGCCTCAAGTGCTTCCAAAATGTCTGTGATCTTTTATTCATTCAGTCAACAAATAACTAAGATCCTAGTATATCTAGTTTGATACCTAATATATCCCATTTTTAAAAATGGAATGTTGAAAGAACTCTTGGGATACATTATAAATAAAAGGTATTTTGTTGCTCTCTTTTGATTCTCAATTTGCCTCCTCTACCCTCACTGGAAATGCCCTTCTTAGGTCTCTCAGGTCTCCCTATATTCCAAAGTAGACATTTCCTTTCAGGCTGATCCCGTGAGAGATCTGTGCAGATTTTTACAGTTTGAATAGCCCCTGCTTAAAAATCTTTCCTGGCTAACCAACTGCAAACAGTATGTCTGATTGTGTCTCTTTCTGTAATACTCGTAACCATTTATACTTAGTGCTACATCTATTAATATAGGAGAGGTTGCCAAGTGGTGATATTTTAATATTAGTTCATTTCTTATTGGGAATACTTTTATAAAAAGGCACTTCTCATTTATGAATTAGTTGCCCAATGGTATAGTACAGATAGTAAAGCTGGGAGAAATACTTGATTCTTAACCAATAATATGTCAGTTTTGAAGATAATGAATTGCTTCTATCTAAAATATATTATGTTGGTTCAGCCACTTTTGAAAACAGGTTGGTAATATCTTATAAAGTTAAGCATCCACTTACAATGTAAACAGCAATCCCACACCTAGGTATTTACCCAAGAGAAATAAAAACTGTTTTTCACACTAAAACCTGTAAATGAATACTTACAGTTTTCTTCCTAATAACTCAAACTGAAAATAACCCAAGTGTCTTAATCTTAACTGGCAAATACATGTGAATGGTCCTATACCTATGTGATGTAACACTACTTAGCAATGATAAGTACCAGACTATTGACACACACAATGTGGATCAATCTCAAGTGAATTACATTATGTTAACGAATCCAGACTCAAAAGACAGCAGCATACATTACTATTCCATTTACATGACGTTCTCGGGAAGACAGGACTATGGGGACTGAGAACAGATACCAGCATGTGATTGCTGGGGGTTGTGGGCAAAGGGCAGTATTAGAAGCATATGTTTTGGGTTGGTGGGGCTATTCTGTACCTTGAATATGATAGTGCTGACATGACCCTTCCAATTTTCCCAAATTCTCAGAACTGTATACCAGAAAAAGCAACTTTTACTGCATATACATTTAAAATATAAATACTCATAAAGGTTAAAAACAGAAGACATTGGTGGGACTAGCATTTCACTTTCAGGAGGGCCATGCATAGAAGAGAGACTGTAGTTTGTTCTACATTCCTTTTGGGGGAGAAACAAGTGGGGCTAATTGGTTAAAAATATCATGGATTTACACGATCTTTGTTGGATTTTGATAGTATGACATTTACCATTTCACTGAAGTCCAAATAGATCCATCTTTGCCAATCACTGCAGATTGGCGACACACTCAACTTGTATATTGCCTGGACCAGACCTCAGGTGAGCCTTGTAAAAAGCCCTGTCTTACGTCAGTGGAAAATGTTATTTAAAGATCACAATCTTTTCAGTGTGTTTGGGATATCAGGGGACACACTGTCACCTAGTTTTATTGTAAATACTGTCCATGAACTTGGGGTTTTGCTTTCTCAGTTCTGTTTCTACATGGTGATTCATGAGATTCAGAAACCATGCTATCCTTGCTGCCAATATTTCCAGATCTTTGGAGGATAACGTTTTTATTTTTTTAAATTCAACATACATATTGTAGATAGAGAATTAGTGATGAATATGGGGTTGAGGGAAAGAAATGAATCCAGGCTATTAGGTTTCTGATCTGAATAGCTGAGCAAGTATAGTGGTATTTTCTAAATTGATAGGGAAGGCTAGAGAAAAGACAGTGACATGGGACAGAGATTTGGGCAACTTGGCGATGAAAAGCCACTGAGGCTGAGAAAGAGCTTCAGGTGAGGCTGAAGGGAAACAATGCATAAATAGCTATGCCAAGGGATAAGATTTATGATAATTTTAGTGTGATCATTCCCCGTGGAATAATAAACATGGTATTTCTTTATTTTCCAAGATATTCTCTTTCATTGGTTCCATAATTAAAATGTAGAGTGAACATATTGCATCTTAGCAATGCTTTGAGGTTTCTCTTCCTGATATGTAATTTTTATCATATCATAATGCGATACAAAAACCTGGTACTTCCCAGGGCCTAGTGTCTGAAGTTCAGACATTTTAGTCAGTCCTTAAGGCTATTCATATGAGGGCCAAACCTACTCTCCCATCTCGTCCTGCATTTTTCCTCTCTCTGCATCCGCTAGCCCACATTAACTCTCTCTTCTTAGCTCTCTGCATATGCTTTATGCTCTATAATCCATGGCCCTTCACTCACATTATTCTACTCACCTAGAGTCTCTCTTTCTCACTGTCATTCTCAGAGTCACATGAAATGGAAACTGAGAATCTTATTTTTATGATTATTCTGTGTCTAATGTCCTGAGTTAAAGAGGTAAGGACAAAAAAAACAAAACAAAACATCAATAATCCAAGAAAAGAACCCGTGCTCAAATACTACCAGAAAAAATTACATTTCTCTTAGAGTCTGGCATGGCCTTAACAACTACTCAATAGAACAACAACAAAAAAAGCTAACATAACTAGAAGAAGGTAAAACATGAATCAAATGAAGTTTAAGTTGAAGGCTACTTATTTACATGAACTCTGTGCTTGATTTTATACTCCCAGTGATCTGTTTGTTTCTTTGGTAAAGAGAGGCCCTGAAATTGTATAAGCTTCAGGACGCGTACAATATTCACCTTTTTTTTTTATAGTCCAAAAACAGTGGAATAACTAAGAACGAATATCATGGAAATAGTAATTGACCACTTACACTGTAGCATGATCAACTTACATTCCCTTCCTGTGCCCTACTTAGCTCATCTTAACATGGGGATGGTGTCATTTTCTCTACCTAGATTCCAGACTTGTAGTGAGGATCAGAAAAGAGCCTTCAATCATCAAACAGATGTTTATCAAGAACCTACAGTGAGCCAGGTTCAATGTCAGCTGTTGGGGGCCTCCTGATGAATAAAGAAAGAATAGCCCATGCTCCTGTGTTAATAGCTTAGTGTGAGATAGACATGAATGAAAATGTCACTTAAATAAACATAATATATCTGCCAGCATTTAATAGACTGTAAGGTGATAACCATAATTTCACATATGGGGTGGGGCAGGGGGTTGACTAGAAGGGGTCAATGGGGAAAAAAGAGGGACATATGTAATTCTTTCAACAACAAAGATTTAAAAAGCAAAAATAAGAAAAAAATTCTCTCAACAATATAAACAACTTAAAAAAATTATCACAAGTATAATTTTAAAAATTGAAAGGAGACATCTTAGAAAAAATATGTATTAACTATGATTTATTTGGGGTGCTAAGATATGTTCTCTATATTTTAGTGTACCTTGTACATTTTCTAAAATATATATGTATTACTCTAATAAATAGAAACAAAATTGTTATTTTAATCACAAAAAAAATAAAAGTATTTCCAATGTCTATGTTGCTTCTACAGATTTATGTTTTTACTCACCAATATATACAGAGGTGGTTAATTCCTGGAGGAGGAAAAAGCAACTGTCTCAAGGTAGGCCAAATCCAAAATTAATTGGTACTGGCAAGCCAATTCAATAATTGATAATGGAAAATGTAATGACCATGGGGACCAATATTCAAAATAGCTGGTCAGCACATTCTTTCCCAGGAGAGGGACCTACTTAAAAAAAGATTAGAAATTTGCTTAGTAAATACGTAAAGTGAGAAAAAGGTGAGAACAATGAAGCTAAAGCTCCACAGGCTGACAACAGTCAGGCCAGCATGACTCCATACCCTCCTTCTGAGCAACCCTGGACGCACAGGCTGTATAAACATGCAGCGCTGGATCCACACAGGTCCCGCCACACTCCTCCCGGGGCAGCTTCTCCTCACGCCATGCCAAAATGATCAGCTTTAGGGACAATTCCATTATACAGTGGATACAATGTGAACTCCAAAGTTGGACAGACCTAGCGGTGAGGGATCTCTATTCCTTGGGGTTGCACAAAACTCAGAATATTGACGTAACACCATACAAGACACTATCAAGCAGGCAAAGTCCTTCACTTTTGAATCTTTCCTCAAATACATACTAGCTAGGGGACCTTAGCAAATGATTGAATTTCTCTTGACCACAGTTTCTTCTCTATAAAGCGTAAGTGATCATGGTTCCCACCAATCAGACAGCTACAAGGACTGAACGGGAGAAATCACACAAGCATTCACAGTGGTTCCTGCCAGGGAGCAAGCACTCAGTGAAAGCTCACAAGTGCCGCTCCCACCATAGCCATCACCACGGCTACTATTGTTACCTAAGCCTTACCAGGACTATTACTGCTGCTACTACTACTTCCCTTACCTCAAAACCACCCAGAGTGTATTAGAAAACCTTCACTTACTAGTAATTCCTTATGGGCTGGTTAAAGAGGGCGTGGCTCTATTGGACCCAGATAAGACAAAGTGACACAGAACTGGGCAGCTGGCTTAAACAGCGGTTCTCAACCTGTGGGTCGCGACCCCTTTGGGGGTCGAACGACCCTTTCACAGGGGTCGCCTAAGATCATTGGAAAACACACATATAATTACATATTGTTTTTGTGATTAATCACTATGCTTTAATGATGTTCAATTTGTAACAGTGACATTGGGGGTCACCACAACATGAGGAAATGTATTAAAGGGTCGCGGCGTTAGGAAGGTTGAGAACCACTGGCTTAACATATTCTTCAATATGCTGAAAGATCATATTTTTGCCCCGAACTGTTGCTGCTCTTCCCTTTCACCCAGTGGTTGCCTATCACAAAACCACAGACTCCTTACTGCATAAATCCACTTTGGGGAGGATGATAGAAACATGTCTTTTTCCTCAAGAAAAATGGCCAATGGAAGGGAAAAGAAAAGAAGTCAATGTTTCTTTGGCTAATGTGTAGTAAGTGAGAAAAGTTACTTAAAAGAAAATCCCTGATAGAGCAAGAGCAACATCAAATTCTAAGAATTCAAGGACAGAGACCAGGGAAGGGAAATGCATGTATATATATATTTATATCACAGTGTGAGGCAAAAGCAGATTTACAGTTGTATGTGAAGCACAGTTTATCCTGTATTATTATTTGTTAATCATTTCTACTATTTTCCATGCAAGCACCTGTAAACCTACTGTTGCCCCAACCTGTACATATGCTCCAACTAAGGAGAAAACGAGAAGAATGTTGATTTTATTCAATATTAATAATAGGAGAGAGTGTTTTGATGTGGTGACAGGTACTTAATGCCCTGCAGAATCCCGAGTGTATGCCCTCCATCTCCTCTGACAAGGGGATTATTCCAATCTCTGTGTTGAAGTAAAGAAAATGGAACACAAAATATTGTTTCCTATGAACCAGTTTGTTTTTTTTAACCTCCTAGATAAATCTTCTACATTTTGGTTCTTTCTGTTCCAATTAAAATAGTTGCCGAGTTCAATTGGTGGGTATAATAGCTACGATTTCTTTCAGAGCTCCATTCCTAATTAAAAGCAGCATTTACAGAGAGAGGGTTTTACATACTTATGCACTACCTTACTCAATCCAAGCAAATTGCTTTCCTATGTAAACATCTGAATAGTTTCATTTCTTCAAACATCGAAAGCCATGCTAATGTAGATTTTGCATTAATTTGGGGAAGGAAAATGCAGCATAGTTTGAGTGGAGTTACTATTTCAAAAATTAATTCTTGATTTTATGTAGCAATAAAAACATACATGTAGCCAGTGTGGCTAAGTTGGTTGAGCATCTCCCTGTGCAATGAAAGCTGGCCAGTACCATCCCTGGTCACGGCACTCACCTAGGTTGCAGGTTCCATCCCTGGTCAGGGAACATGTGGGAGGCAACTGATAGATGTTTCTTTTCTCTCTCTCTCTCTCTCTCTCTCTCTCTCTCTCTCTCTCTCTCTCTCTCTCTCTTCCCCTCCCTCCTTCTCTCTAAAACAAACAAAAACCCAATACCATCAATGTATATATAAATGTGTGTGTGCATTTCTTCACAAGCCAAGTGAGGTTTGAACATTTTGCTTACTTGGGAACTTATGCAAACAGCTTTTGTTTTAGGCGTGTTTCTGAGACAAAAGGGATACATCTGAGGAGGAAATAGGGTATGATGGTACATATCACTCAAGTACCTGGTACTTATTACCAGGTTGTTTCCATTTCTAACACTATTATTTTCCCCATTTTACAGATGAGAACACAGAGAGGTTAAGTTACTTGACTAGAGCGTTAGCTCAGATGGGAAAAGGTGGGATTCAAACCCAGGCCGCCAGGCTCCCCAGTTAGGTCTCCCACCTCCTCCTACACCACAGCACCTGGGTGGTCTAATGGAGAGAAGTTGTCTGTAGAGATAGACAAATAAAGGCTCAGAATTTGACTCTGACTCTTTCTGGTCATTTCATCTGGGACCAATCCCTTGATCTCTTCCTTCCCAAGGGGTTTTTGTATCTCACAAAATAGGGCAGTTATGCTTACAACTATAGGTCTAAAATAAAGTTCAAATTTAAGTTAATTTCTGTGAAAGAAACTTCCTTTCCTTTCTTACTCTACTTGGGTCTAGATTTAATTAAACTCAACTTACAATTAGCCCTCTCTCTTCCTCTTCTCTGTGGTCTTGGGCAGGATGATGACTTGGAGTGTCTGTAGGTGTAATGAACATTTTGTCAGACTTGTTTCTGCACATCACCTGGGGCTCAGTCCACGCATATGTCTTATTAGAGGAAACCTGCTTGAAGCCTTCACAGCTAGAAATTCTCATGGAATTGGCTCAAACAATAAGCATAACCTTTAGTGGATATAATCATATTTGTTTCTTTGTCTTAAACATGTAAGGCACAAACTGTGTTTTTTTAGATTTTGCACCTGTATCTAACGGGAAGTGGGCGGCATTGGACACCAGCCCAGACTGCTGCTTACAGATAATCCCAAGGTGCCCTTTGATTCTAGGGGTGGAAAGAGAGTCTTTCCACAATTGTTCCTGCAGGCCTGACTCTTGGCATGCCCCTCCCATCTTCCCATTTGCATATTATCTAGTGAAAATGGATGGATGAGGCTTTTGAATAACTATCTTACCCTCTCTGGTGTCTAAAATACATTCTAAGACTCCCAGAAGAATCTGGAAATCAGCATTCGTGCCTATTCCAGATATTAATCATCAACCTTGTGTGGATATTGTACAAATTTAGGCTATATGTTCTGTGAATCCTTGACAAAAATGTCATAGTTGATGTTTGGCTAAATAATTTAAATAAAATAAATGTAAAGAAAGATACGGTTTATCCCTCCAACCACTAAACAGTGTCACACTAGTAGAAAGCTTTACAAATGAACAGCATTGCTAAAGTAATATGTTATCAGAGATGGGGACAATTAGACATGTCTCTAACAACAAAATGAGAGCATTGAAATGTCTAGTTAAATACATCCATTTCAGAAAGGCGAAGATAGAAACATAAGCCTAATGTCTCCACTGCCTCACTCCCCTGGCTCAAAAATCCTCAAGGTAGAAGTGTCTGAAGTGCCATGGAAATAGATTAGAAGCTTCAAAGGCTTGTTTCCCCAATATCTCTCTGCCCTTGACTAGGTAAGACCTTCCCTGGTAATTTAACTTGAATATAACCATTACATTGTTAAGAGTGATTATCCATTATATCTCATGAGCTGGCATTCAAGATTCTTTCAAATATCTAAAAAAAGGCAAATAAAATTATTGCACGTGTGCCCTTCAACGTTTAAAAATGCATTTTAATCCTGAAAAACACGTTCATTAATTACACGTCATTAACGCTCCTCAATACGCATGTATAATGAGTTCGTTCTTTTACACATCAATTGACAATTAACGTTTTGAGCAATCTCATAGAGGCCTCTATATGCAAGCCTTTGTTTCATTTTCAACATCATCACCATTTGTGTTTGTGCAAACATATCTGTGTCATCCTTTCAATGCCTTATTGTATTAAGCCCTTAAAAGTGGCAAAATGATAGGTCTCATAAATTTGCCTCAACGAAGAGAAAGGTGGCCATCATTAGTCAATGCCAAGAGTAGAGAACACTTAGCTGGTCAACTCTGTGATGTGACAGGAAAGAACGAAAGAAATATAAAAGTTCATGTATGAAATATTGAATATGCATCTAAAGGATGAGGTATAATCAAGTATTAGAAGACTTCCTTTAGCTCTGAGGAGACAGAATTCTCCTTGAGAGCGCACACATCTTTCATTAGGCTTTAACACATTGAGCTTCGAGCTCCTTTTCAGAGAGGCCCATGGCTGTGTGGGGCTGGCAGACAACCTCCAGCCCACAGCGGTCTTGCTTATTTCTGTGTCTCCTTTCCCTTCGCTCTTCTCAGTCCCTTTTTGCTGGGGTCCAACCCCAGCGGGTCCAGGGGTCCCCAAAGGTGTGGATGGAGTCGGCGAAGAGGGAAAGACTCAGAGACAGTGTTCAGTTCATCAGCAGCCTAGCCAGGATCTCCAGCCAAGTTCTGGTCTGGATCTCCAGAGAGGTTCTGCTTAGGATCTCCAGCCAGGTTCTGTCCAGGCTCTCCAGTCAGGTTCAGTGTCCAGGTTCCAGTCAGGCTCTCCTGCCAATCTCCGCAGTCAGGTTCAGTCCAGGATCCCTGCCATGCTCTCTCGCCAGGCTCCGCCTCCAGGCTCCGAGGCCAGTCCCTGTCCAGGATCCTCCGGCATGCTCTCGCCAGCGAAGTTCTTCTGTCTCTAGAGAACGTTCTGTGTAGGTTCTGTGCCTAGGCTCTGTCTCTCTTGGTCCTGTCTTCCAAGCCCTGTCTCCTTAGTTCTGTGTTCTGAGTTCTGTGTTCTGAGTTCTGAGTGTTTCTGTCTTGTTACAACTGTATTTATACCAGTTGATTCAATCCTATCAATCTCTATTACAAAGGTTAGGGCGTTTCTTATCTCCATTCCAGGGAGAAAAGATTATGTAGTTTAAGCATGATTGTTCATAGTTAAAGGGATTAATTACCCGCCTGGCACTTAGTTGAGGGGTTTTATTCCCTCCCTAACTTCAGGGGAAAATCCCTACCTGGGGATTCAACCTTTCTTGGAGAGGTGACCTTGGTTAAAACACAGCGCCAAGAAGGTGAGCAAACATATTAAGAACCATATGCCATATATGCCAGGTCCCTTGAAACAGCAAGGATGGACCGGCTCCCGGCACCTTTTACCGTCTGTGTACGCGTGGTAAGCTTGAACGAGTGCCAGTCAGGTGAGAGTAGGATTTCTTTTTTGAGACTTTCTGCTTAAAAAGTAATTGCAATATCGTAATGTCGCTTGAATGGATTTCCGTTTTCGGACGGGTTACTTCAGCGTTTGCTACTTTATCAAGTGCCTGTTCCTTGACTGCTTTTGCCGAGGCCTCCCAGATAGTTCCCAAAGCTATACAGGGGTGGGCAAACTTGACCTGTGAAGGTCTTGGTTGCAAGCACTTTCAGGTTTGTGGGCCACAGTGTCTCTGTCCCAATTGCTGAACTGTGTTATTGAATAAATTGCTGTGCTTCAATAAAACTTTATTGACAGTACAGGTGGCCATGGGTGGCTGGGATTTGCCCTATAGGCTGTTAAGAGTAATGCTTTCTTGCTCTCATTCTCTTTCCTAATTGAATGGTTGAGTGTCCACATCCTATGAAGTCCCTGCCTTTCTTGAGGCCCAGAACTCCGTCTTATACTTGCTTCTGCTGGTGGTAAAATTGCAATGTTCCAGACCAGGCGTACAGCAAATGAGAGAAATGTGTCTGGGAGTGAACATAGGTGTGAGAAAGGCAAGATCCTTTCATAACTTTAATAACAACAGTAACAGCAGTAGCAATTCTTTCATGTGGACTTTCCATGTGCCCTAGTATGTGTTAAATGGCTTTCATCACTCTGTGTGTTTTTTAAATATGTTTTTACTATTTATGTATTTATGTATGTATGTATGTATGTATGTATTTATTTATTTATTTAGAGAGTGACAAAGGGAGAGGGATGGATCTGCTGCCTCCTCTCTGCCCGCTACTGGGGATCAAACCCACAACCTGGGCATGTGCCCTGAGCAGGAATTGAACCATGAACTCTTGGTTCATGGGTCAATGCTCAACCATTGAGCCACACTTGCTGGGCCCCTTCTGTCTTTTAACCTGCCCAACATTCTTCAGAAACAGACATTATTTAGGCCCCAATTTATAGGTCAGCCATTGGAGCAGTGGTTCTCAACCTTCCTAATGCCGCGACCCTTTAATACAGTTCCTCATGGTGTGGTGACCCCCAATGTCATTGTTACTAATTGAACATAATTAAAGCATAGTGATTCATCACAAAACAATATGTAATTATATCTGTGTTTTCCGATGGTCTTAGGCGACCCCTGTGAAAGGGTCATTCGACCCCCAAAGGGGTGGCGACCCACAGGTTGAGAACCGCTGCATTGGAGGCCTTCTCAAAGTTACAATTAGAAAAGTAGTCAGAGGTGGGATTCGAGCCCATGCCTGCCTTACCCCCGGGGCCACAGCAGGAATGCCACCCCATTTCTCCTGGCACCGGTTCAACGTTGGTTTGCTACATTGGTTTCGTTTCGATGAACACTTGCATTCTAAATAAGAAGCTTCCAGTGGCAGGGTTTCATTAAATTCATATAGAAATCCATATGTGGGCAACAGGACAAAATTCAGCACCCTTCACTTCAGATGTGGAATGAGAATTCTGAAATGTATGTAGTATTTTGCTTAAGGTCAAAGAGTCAGGACGCATCAGCACCAGAAGAGAAAGTCAGGCCTTTCGTATCTGAATGAATGCTTTTTCTCAACCACACCCTACTGGATTGTCGATCGCCTCTCACTTGTTTTCAGAGTTAGTTTAAATCTTCCTTTCCTTGCTGCCAAAGCAGGGCACCAAGGAGGAGAGAGTCCTGCTCAGGGTAGGATGTGGGATGTAATTGTTTCTCCCTTACCTGCAGCCTGGACATGCATTCTCAGCAGTGGCCACGGGAAGCTATAAGGTAGTACTTGCGGGTATAGAGGCAAAGAAACACTCAGAGCTCCACATCCGGGGGCTGGACAGGAGGTCCTGAGTCACAGCCACAGTTCTGGTTTGAAGCCAAAGGACCAGCCCTCCAGCCAAACTTGGCTTCTGAGAATGGGAGCCTCCTGAGGACGCCTCGCTGAGTACTGGGTTGTAGCTTTAATTCTAAGCACATTATAAGCCTTCAAAGGGCAATTATATTGTCGTCTGATTACACGGCCCTTTGGATGTCAAATCGGGATTTTTCTAAAAGAAGGCAGAAGACAATGCACATTTAGTAGTATTTAACATCTACCAGGTTTGGTTATAGGTTCTGCTAGCCAGTCTTAGACTCTCCCATTTAAATATAAAACACGAAGACATATTCCTTTATTATTAGCATCCTAAGTGTTCTTTGGTATCCTTGAATTTATTATGTGTGATGGAACCCGTACACAGTCAAAGGTATCTCCTTGCCATTTGCATTTTTTATTTTCACAGCACATAAACGCCAAGCAGAAAATGGGCCTTAATCCCTGCTGACTCCCCTGGATGCCCTGGGGACGAGGTTCAGGCTTTTCTCACTATGTGAGAATGTTTACTCATTATGTCTATTTTCATCAATACCCATAGATTTTTTAAATAAAGTGAGGTGAGGTCTTCCGATAAAATGTATGCTAGTTTAATGTACATGCTTTTAAGCTACTCTTTATTACTCTTTAAAATTCAGGTATCTGAGAAACAAAGCAGAAATTCTTCCAAGGGAAGCAGTATTCAGCACGTTTTAGTCTAAGAAGACACATAATTAATAAAATTCACACACACCATTTTAAAAGGTGATCAGACCCTTTCTCTCTGGCGAGCGCCAGAGAGAACATATTTGATCCGTTGTAGTGTTTGAATAATTTCTTTTAAAAGTTATTGAAAATAAAACACCACATGACGTATTTATTATTGCAAATGTACTCTCTAATACCTCCCAGTTCACCAGGGTGGATTCCCATGGAGATGAATTTATATGCTATTTAAGTACCATTGGTATTATCAAATCATGTCAGATTTGATTATTAAAAAGCCGATTTTACAAACATTGACCTTGGTTCAGGGGAAATGAAACAAAACAAAACAACAAAAAAACCCTGAAGATAAGGAAATAGCAATTGATGGATGGAACATTATTCTATTTGAGAAAACGAAAAATGGTAAAGCATTTAGAAATTGAATTCATGACCTGCAAAACAAGATCAAATTAAAAACTGTCAGACTAGTGGAAAATTTCTAAATGTGTGAAGGCAGAACATTCTAGTTCTGATATGTAAATGAGGATAGTTAGACATGCCTGGACACAAAGCTCATTGCAAGGTAGAGGGGAAAAGATTTAAAGGAGATAAAAAGCATGCAACTATATCTGGGTTCTGAACTGGTGGTGCTATTGGAAGGGAGATAAAGTGCTAGCGATGCTATCATACAGGTTAATTATATATTCACTAGAGGCCTGGTGCATGAAATTCCTGTACTTGGTGGGGGGGTGTCCCTCAATCCGGCCTGTGCCCTCTCGCAGTCTGGGACCCCTCAGACATCCTTAGCACTGCCACGGAGGCAGGAGAGGCTCCCACCACTGCTGCTGCACTCGCCAGCCGTGAGCCCAGCTTCTGGCTGATAAGCGCTCCCTCTGTGGGAGCGCTCTGACCACCAGGGGGCAGCTCCTGCATTGAGCATCTGCCCCCTGGTGGTCAGTGTGTGTCATAGCAACTGGTCATTTCGCTGTTCGGTCGATCTGCATATTAGCCTTTTATTATATAGGATGAGGGACAGGATCCTTTACCTGTGTATGTAAAAAGCACAGATATTTCTACTTTAAACATATAAGATGTTTTAACAAATGATATTTGAAGTGCAATATAATCTACCACATCCTTTGAACACTGTTTTGCATGTGGTAGACACTCAATAATTATTTACTGAGTAAATGTACGGACATTAAAACAAATTTGAAGATGACCAGAAATAAAAAAATACTGTTAAATTATTTTCAATAATGGTGTGAGAGCAAATTAGATGACATATATATGTATGTGTATTTTATTGTCACCTGAGGACATGCTTAGTGAAAAAGGGAGAGAGGGAGGGAGGGAGAAAAAAAGAGAGAGAGAGGGGTGAGAGAGAAAAAATCAATCTATTGCCTCCCATGTGCCTAGACTGGGGATCAAACCCGAAACATAGGTATGTGCCTATTCCCAGTAATTTTTTTTTGTACACAGGACTATGCTCAACCAACTGAGCCACTCTTAGATGATATTTTTTGATAATTGAGAGAAAAAAAAAACCTGAGAAATAGTATCAGTAATTCAATGGACTTTTATACTTATAGGAAATCCTAGCATCATTTCCCCGAGCTATAATTTATCTCTGTGCACTCTGATGATAATAAAGAAGTAGGATTATTAAAAAGATAAAGAAATCCTAAGGGTATAAGCCACAACTAAGAGGGCAAATGATCTTAATTTACCAAATCCTAAAGAGATCTGAATATAAAATAAATAGTCTTCACACTAATGAATTGCAAAATTGGACTGAATTTCGAATTAATATTAGATAGTAAAGGCGACGGTGCATTATGTTTATAAAATGTAATCATATTGTTAAGCACCTCACATTCATAATTTATGAGAGATAGGGTAGATCTGAATCCATTTGATGAATTAGGAGACTGAAGCTTAGCAAATTTAATGATCTCCTATTTGACTTGTTTATTGAACATTTACTATACTCCCGGGTCTCTGCCAGTTACTAGAGATATAAAAGTGACCTTCCGCTCTTACAGAGGTTGTGGTGCAGGTCAAGCAAATATTAATTAAATAATCATACTTATGTCCATTTAACCACAATCTCAGAAGAAGGTACAAAGGAAAGGAGTGTATCTCCATTTTTTTTTTATTTAAATGGAAAATGAAATCTATTTTCAGAGATAGAGACACATCCCTGAGAAAGTAATGGTAGTACTGATACATAAAGAATGAATCACACCTTATAAGGTAAAGAAGGAGGAGGATAGAATGGAAGGAAATAGCCTTCCAGGCAGATGAGAAGAGCATGTGTAAAGGCCCTGAGGTGAGAGTGAGTGTGGCCCAACTTCTCTGCTTAGAAAGCTCCTGCTCATCTATAAAGATCCACACCAGATGTGACCTTGTCCATCAGTTTTCCCAAGCTTCCCACAAAGTTATAATTGATTTCCTATTGTTCTCTCAAAGCATTAACGTCACAGTGCTACAGCCTTTCTCGCTTTCTATTGGAATTGTTAATTTAGGGAATAATTTTCTGCAGCAACCTGATGTGAAAAGCTCCCTCCCACCTTCACTCCACAATTGTTCACTCAGCAGTGCACAGCACAATATGTAACAAAGATAGGATCTATAGAAATACTTCTAAAAATCAGTGAACACACAATGAATCCAAGAACCATATGAGAAGCCAACTTCACTCATTACCAAATTAGTGAAATCAAGAGGAACTTTTCTTCTAAGAAAATTTTAAGAGAGAGCATTTTAATAAGAATTTTTAAAGCAAATAATAACATGGGTAATTAGAGGCTAAGTACATAATATGATAAATTGTTCAAAAAGAAAAAAATAACCAAAGCAAGTGGGATTTTGGCAACGATTATTATGAACCACCTGAAAGGCAAAAACAAATCTGTCTTGAAATCTTGAGAAGTATATTTAAATATAATTTCCCAAATGCAAGAGCTAGGTTATTGTCTTATCCTTCTTCAGGACTGAGAGCCATTTATAAATGTTATAGTAGGGCTTGAAAAACATGTTGATTTATGTTTCTTGTTAATAATTTACTGGGAAGTGTGATGTATCTTTCTTTCTCTCCTAGACATTTCTGGGTGTTTTTTCTTTATAAAAAGGCAATTTATAACCAAAGTGGTAGAGAAAAATGCCCCAGGAGACCGGAGCACAGCTATCTCCCGTTTGTCCACTGGGGCTGCGTTGGGTATTGATTTTAGAATGTGTAGAGCAGTATTCTTTTCTAACCATTGCGGCTTCTTTCAGCTTTGTTTCAGTAAACAAGTCAATACTTCACAATTTAGATACTTCCCCAGAATAGTTATCTTATGAAGTGGAAGGAATGGAGTTGTGAGCTCCCAAAAGTATTCTGGGATCTGATTAGGAAGGGCTACTTGAGTTACTTACTAGAAATTGAAGCTCTGATATATTTAAATAAGAGCTAATGGTACCCAGGTCATGCTGGCAGACAAACAATCTCACTGGTATGACATCAAACCAGTGTTTATTTTAGGAGAAAAATGACTTGGGGTATAGAAGGCAAACGGGAATATGTATGAACGTACATGTAAACATATGTAGTATATACATATGTATGTCTGCTCGTGTTTATATGTCGTTTGAGGAACTGTATTCAGTAATGAGATAATTTTATAATAAAACAGTTTTAAAGGCCTCTTATTTTTTCATTACAAATCACTTATAAATAAAATCTAACAAAAATATTCTTGGCCAATAGGGACTGTGATTGAAATAATGGTGAAATCACTGGTCTTGTCAAGTGTTGGCAGTCACTAGTCAACAAATTAATAATGGGACCAATAACCATCCATAAGCATCACTATGTCCCTTTCTGGATCCATTTTTCCATTTTTGGCAGTTTACTACGACAAGTGAGGCAGAAACAAAATGCAGACACGATTTGTATTTTGAGTGTCTTTATTAGACCAATTGCAATAAAAATGGGAGCACAGAATAAAAATTAAACACATGGAAACAAAAAAACATGCTCACACACAATAAAACCCCACCATGGAGTAACCTGGAATGTCCCAGGATTAAATAATGACGTTTGCAATGGCCAAAAGCACTATCATCTGAAAAGAAAGAGGTCCAGGTCAAAGTAGCTTAGGAATGAAGTCATTGGAAAGCCAGGGGTGTAGCTAGTGAAGGGCAGCAGCGTTCACCAGTCCAAAAAAAGCCTCGTTGGCATGGTGATTATTTTTGACTGGTTATTTCTGAGAGGCTGCAGACATAGTGAAAGTTCTAAAAACTGAGCAGAAATTATCCCTTTGTAAGAGCCATGGACAGTGATGAGGGAAATCTCAATTTGTAAGGGTGTCTCCCTGTGTCCAGCAAAGGAAAGGGACCAAATTTCTAAAAACTTAGTAATGTGGAAGGCTACAACTTAAGTCTACATAATAACCATACCAATGCTTATTCTGCTTTTCTTGGTAACCTCCCATAACTGGCTTCCCTGCACCAATTCCCAACATCTTTCTTTTGTCTGTAGCTGAAGATAATATTCGAGGTGAAAGCTTACACCATTTTTGGAGAGTTACTCAGTTTTCCTGGGTAGTCCCATGCATACAGGATGTATACATGTTATTAAACTTCTGTTTGTTCTTTTCCTGATAATCTGTCTTTTTATTACAGGGGTGTCTTAGCCAAGAACCTAAAAGGTCAAGGGAAAATTATTTTTCCTCTTCTACACTAAGAATCCAATATTGCCAATAATGCATCTTACGCAGTCCCCCAACCCTGCTTCTTTCTGGACGTCAAACTCAGTCTCATCTTTATAAAATATGGGAGCCAGCTGGGAGTGGGACTGGCTGCCATCACTAGAGCTGTATGATAGAATGAACAAACAGATAAGCACTCCACAATTAATGTGAGATTGACTAGATGTCCTTTTATTTATTACCCATATGCAAATAAATTTATTATACAAATGTGATGATATTAAACATATTGTTCTATTATGTGCTTTGAAAACTTAGCTATCATTTCATGCCAATACATAAATGTCAAACTTATCGTTTTCTTAATGATTATGAATATGAATTCATAATGTGCTTAAATCTGCTACTCACTGGCGATAATCTAGAGCTTATATTTAACATCTCTACTGCTTAGATTCTTCATGCCCCAAAAAGGGGGTTAATTAGAGTACCTGAATTATTAGGCTATGGAGAAAATTAAGCCATATAAAATAATGTAAAATGCTTAGCTTATTGCTGAAACTTAGAAACAATTCAGTGAAGGTGATCTACTATTATTTATTATTATTACTAGAGGCCCAGTGCACAAATTCCTGTATGGGTGGGGTCTGTCTGGCCCACCCCAATCAGGACTGATAGGGGCCGGGCTGGCCAGAGGGAGGGGACACAGGAGGTTGGCCGACCGGCCCTGCCCCTGATCGGGGTGGAGGAGCCAATTTGGGGCTGGACAGCTGGGGGGAGGTGCCACGGCAGGTTGGCCAGCTGGCCCCGCCTCCTATCGGGCTGGTTGGCCAGCCACAGTGCGTGTCATAACGACTGGTTGTTCTGGTCGTTCTGGTCATTCTGGTAGCTTGCCTTTTATATATATAGATTATCAGTTCATATATAATCCATATATGTTCATATGGATTAATTTTCCATCAATATAAACAAGCCTGGAATTGATATTCTTACATTAGTCTTTGAGTAGGAATCTTTTCTTTCCCCTTCTTTGGTATTAATTTCCAGAGACCGAATAGGTTGAAAGGTCTGACATTGAAAATGTTAAGACAATGCCAGATGGCCCTCCATTTCTAGGGACATTTCTCCATATTCTTCACAGTATTAAATGTTTAGCTGATTACACGTGAGTCTGTTCTAACTCCTACCTTTGGTTTCAAAATAAATATTCTTTATGGCCTGCTATCCTATAATGTTATAATTATTTAAAATAGGAATAAAAGGAAAGTAAAATAGTGTCTGGGGATCATAAAAAAGAGTTTTCCAACTGTGATCCCTACTGCTGTTGATTAATAGGGTGCTTGGGGAAGATTTAAATAATGGTTCTGGGGTGAGCAGCCTTAGTTACTATGAAGAAAATTCAGGAAAAAAGCCAAGTGTGTTTAATTTCCCACAATACATCACTTCAACCATCTGTGAGAAAGATAATGTTCTCTTAAAAGGAGAAACAATTACTGAAAAGAGGGTTGAGAGGAATAACTTGATACATATTTCTTATTCTTCAATTAGCTCTTTGTTAATGGGTTGTTCAGACACATAAAAAACTAACTAATTAATGTTGGAAACACTAATGTTGAATAAAATAAAGATACATGTCCTAAAATGAAATAATATTACCTGTTATAACTATGGTATAACTTTATTTGTATAAGGTAAATGAATATATGACTTCCATCTTCTTCATGGATGGATGCATGGATAGACAGATATAGAAGAAAAATGCTATCACCAATTAATTGACTTAATAACATATTATTATAACTCAGATGATAGAATAGGGAGAATAGCTTCCCCAAAATAATGATTTGAGGCCTGGCTAATGTGGCTCAGTGGTTGAGTGTTGACCCATTAACCAGGAGGTTAAGGTTTGATTCCAGGTCAGGGCACATGCCCTGGTTACAGGCTCTATTTCCAGTATGGTGCATGCAGGAGGCAGCCGATCAGTGATTCTCTCTCATCATGGATCTTTCTATCTCTCTCTCCCCCTCTGTCTTCCTTTCTCTGAGATCAATAAAAATACATATTTTGACAAAAGAATGATTTGAAAAAGGATGATGCCTAAAATATTTGTTATGGGAGGTTATTGCTCTTTTTCATTCCATTTCCCCACATTTGAACATATTTTCAATTTTCTCATACATACTTTTTCTTTAAAGTTTATCTCTATATCTAGTAAATCTCTAGACTCTATTATCTACATAGCAAATATTTAGCTTCCATCACCCACATTATGGAAGCAGGACAATTTTCAAAAAAGCTGCCTCCGTGGCAGAAGGAGTCGACTACACAAAGAACAATCCCACAGATTACAGGACCAGATATCTCAGCGAGCATGTGCTTCAATCATACATTAAAATTCATCTGCAGGGATGCTACAAACAACATTCTGGGGGGAGAATCACAAAAAAACTTTAAATTATGAGAAGCATTTGGTTTGCAAAAGCAAGTTTAAAACACACACACACACACACACACACACACACACACACTTCTGTGTAAATTTCCTAGAAACACAATTTGTGTCCTAGCATGCTTAAAAGCTCTGGGTGTCTCAGGCAACACGAGCTTTTGTTCAGCATATCTGGCTTTGGGTGGATTCATGGACCGTTTGCAATCAGTGTTGAAATGCAGGCTCCAGTGAAAACTGTGAGAAGCTGAGAAATGTTACATGCATAATTCATCGTTCCCTCATCACTATATGTATTTGTGTGAGGAATCAGGGTTATGCTGCTACCCAAGTTCATCGAAAGTATGAATTTGGAGATATTCAGTATTCTTTTACACATGTTTAAGAAAACATATTTTTCATGGAAAAATAGTTTGTTTGAAAGAGTATTCTAACTTTAACACTCACCACATCCTGCCATGACCTATACAGCCCTAAATTATCTGTATTTTATTTACTGCCCCAATCTCATCACACATACTCCTGTCTTCTGGCTCCATCTTTAAGCTACAATGGTTTTTTGACAATTTCTAAAACAGTCCAAGCAATTTCCTGATTACCAAAAACTTTTCTTTTTTTTTTTTTTTTTTAAATATATTTTATTGATTTTCCACAGAGAGGAAGGGAGAGAGATAGAGAGTCAGAAACATCGATGAGAGAGAAACATCGACCAGCTGCCTCCTGCACATCCCCTACTGGGGATGTGCCAGCAACCCAGGTACATGCCCTTGACCGGAATCGAACCTGGGACCTTTCAGTCCGCAGGCCGACGCTCTATCCACTGAGCCAAACCGGTTTCGGCTACCAAAAACTTTTGGTACCACATGGTTCTCACCGTCTGTGGTGGGCAGACCCTAGGATGGCCCCCAGGTATCCCTAACTCCTGATAATTCACCCCCTGGTTTAGTCCTCTCCCTGAGTGTAGATTGGATCCAGTGGTCAGCTTCTAGTGAATGGAATACAGCATAGTGACAGCGTGTCCTTTCTGTCATCAGATTACAAAAGGATGCGTGCTCTTTCTCATTTGCTCTGGAAAAAAAAATGAACACATACACCAAAAACACCCTCAGCCGCAGTGCTTTGGGCTGCCGTAAGGAGAGGAGCATACAGCAGGGCGCTGAGGGGCATCTTTGCATCAGAGAACTGAGGTTGTCAGTCCCATAGCTGGTGAAGAGCTGACTGCTGACTGCATCTGTGTGAGTGAGCTTGGAAGCAAATCCTGCTCCAGTCAAACCTTCAGAGCCCACAGCCTAGCCTAGTCCAACAGCAAAACCACAGACTCCAAGAGACCTTGGGTCAGAGGCACCCGGCCAAGCTGCAGAAGCCACCTGTCATAAATGGGTGGTGTTTTCAGCCAATAGATTTGGACACGCTGCATTGGCGTGATGGTCAACAATGTACCATATGAACTAGTCTGCTATTGGTCTTTGCATTTCAGGCTTGTTCCCTTCCCTTCCCTTCCCTTCCCTTCCCTTCCCTTCCCTTCCCTTCCCTTCCCTTCCCTTCCCTTCCCTTCCCTTCCCTTCCCTTCCCTTTCCTTTTCTTTTTTCTTTTTTCTTTTTTCTACTTTATAAATTCTTTATTGTTTAAAGTATTACAAAGTAATTCTTTATTGTTTAAAGTAAGTCTCCTATTCCCCCCATTGACCTCTCCCCGGCCACCCCTACCCCGCAGCACATGCCATCACCCCTCTACTCTCTGTGTCCATTGGTTATGCTCATATGCCTGCATACAAGTCCTTTGGTTGATCTCTTACCCTCATCCCCGCCTTGTTACCTTTCATCAGGTCTCAGCTTCAAAGTCACCTTATCAGAGCAGTTTTTTTTTTCTTTTTATTAAATATTTTTTAAATTAATTTCAGAGAAGATGGAAGAGGGAGAGAGAGATAGAAACATCAATGATGAGAATCATTAATTGGCTGCCTCCTGCACGCTCCCCACTGGGGATCGAGCCCGCAACCTGGGCATGTGCCCTTGACCGGAATCGAACCTGGGACCCTTTGGTCCACAGGTTGATGCTCTACCCACTGAGCAAAATAGGCTAGGGCCAGAGCAGTCTTTTCTAATCACTCCATGTGATTTAGATGACTTTTTATCCTCTGTTCTCTATGAAAATACTTGTTGAATTTCTTATTAGGTTACCAAGTGGTATGTATAGTTTTCTATTTGTTTAGGGTATAATTAAAATGCGAAGGAGGTTCTATACTTCTTTTACTCATAGGGTCTATCACAGTGCCTAGTATTTTGTAAGAGATCAGTAAATATTTGCTGAATGAATTAACAAAACCAAAAGTTCATATAATTCACAAGAGTTCAATTTTTAATTTTAATTATCACTCAAGGATATGTTCCAATGATTTTTAGAGAAAGAGGAAGGGAGAGAAACATCAATTGGTTGCCTCCCACACACACCCGTGACTGGGGATTGAACCTGTAACCTAATTATGTGCCTTGACTGGGAATCAAACCTGCAAATTCTTTGTGTATGGGATGACCCTCAACCAATCCAGCCACCTGGCCAGGGCAAGAGTTCATTTTTTGTTTAAATAAGTATTTTTTATTGTTATTAGTAGTAGTATTTTGGATTATTAAAATGACTATGAATAAACAGACTATAACATATTTAAACAGACTATATATGTCATAAATATATAATGAACTTCACTTAAACATATATTTTAAATTTTTCCTGAAATGATATTTTTATCTAACAGATAGCAAAGTAATCGTAGGCATATTCAAGAGACAAAGGAGAGAATAAACTGTTTCAGTGTTTCCAAAATATCTGAGGTCCTCTCTAACACTAGGTTTCTCACAGAATAGTATCAGTGATTAGAATATGAGACACAGTTAGCCATAAAGATTTCCTATTACTGTTTATAAAGCTGCAAGGTTTGTCAATATCACCAAATGTTACATTTTAATATGTAAAGATACATCAGCAAATTTTAAGTGAGTTAGAGTTACAGGTTTGTGAAACTAAGAATTAAGCAGTGGTGTTATGATGAGAGACTTAATCTTCTAAGCACTTTTGAAATTTAGGCTTATAAAGAGATATTCTTATTCTACTGATGTCAAGAGCTTCAGCTAATGAAAAAATAACCTATTTTTTTTATAACTTATTTAAATTGAGTTGGAGAAAGGCTCAGATGGTAAAACCATACAATGTAGGACAGGAGATCCTTTTGAATAATACACCAGCAATGCTGAAGTTGTCTGTTCTTCTTAGATGTATTTCATCTGAGGTGAGGAATGATGTAAATAATAAGCCGTCTGGGATAAGGTTGGGACGCTCATCTTTACAGGATAAATAAATCCCTGGTGGAGTCAAATAGTTAGAATGGGAATTTTATTCTTTCTCTACCACTTACGTACTGTTCAACGAGTTACTAAACATCCCTAAGCCACTATCTCTGAAATGAATGAAATAACAGAACCTTCCTCTAGTTGATGTGAGGTTCAATGAGTTTCTCCATATTAAGGTCAGCCCTTAGAACAGGGCCCATCACAAAATTAAGACTCAAGAATTTCAGCTGTAGATTGAGCTATAAATAGGTATTCTTATCTCCTTGTTATTATTATTAGTTATTACCATGCCCAAAATGTGGAAAAGGAAATCTGCTTGTATCATATCTATCCCAATGTAAATATAAATAAGAATTATACCAGCATGTTGAGGAATTACCATGGATTGTTACTTGTGAACTATTGATGAAAACTTTTTGAAAGCCCTCTGTGAAATATAAGCTATACATTTGTATAGCAAAGGTGTTTCTGCAATTTATTACTTATCAAAAAAGGTATCATTCTGGCATTATTTGGTTACATGTAGTAAATTTTTTTTTTTAAATATTAGCAAAAGTAAATAATTGTTAGTCATCTTCATACTTTGAACCGAGTTTCTAAATATCTTAGGGAACAAAAAGAGATGTCTAGAGTTGATATAGCATTCTGTTTTGTCCTTTAATAGAAAATTCATGATTTTCAAGGCAATCTTAAATTTTCAATTGTACATCATACTAGTGATGTGATTATAGATTTGATGATAGATCTGATTGTAAAGTTAATGATGCCAATACCCATTTGTACCAACATTACTGTAAGTGCCCAAAACTTCTCTTTGGTCACTTCTACACTTGAAGACAGTTAGGGTTTCTTCTAATTATTTCCTAGAGATATCGAAACAGAGCTGCTCACTGTTGCTCGAAGCTGTACATTAATGTTAGATCACAAGGCAGCATGATCTGAAATTATCCTTGGTCTTTCCAGACTACCTGAACATTTCTTCAGCAAGGTGTTTGACACTTTCCACTAACATCCTTATCTCCTTTTTCAAACTTACCTCTGACCCCTTTCCTTGTTACACCACCGTTTATGTAAACATATTGGACCATTAGAAACAATCTGATCATGTTATTAGCTATACGTTTTTGTACAAGCTGCCGCATCGGAAGATGCCGTTATCCAAAATTTTCTTGGGTTTTTATTTTCTTCAAGTTCTACCTAAATTCTCATCATCTCAAGGAGATCCCTATTCACTTCATTCCTTACCTATCTTCATCCTATTTACTTTTTTCCTCACCTAATCTCTAGTTCTAGAGGTGTGCATTTAATTTTTATCACCAGTGAAGCATTATTGTTGGTTGTTGGCATTTGATTCTTAAATTGTGTGTGTGTTGCTTTTTTTTTTTTAAGGATATTGTGATCTCCCTGAAAAATATACTATATTCTATTCATCTACCTTGCTTCAGGGCTAGTGCATGGTTTTGTAACCAATAAGTATACATACTACTGATATACTGAATTGAAACAATTTCATTATTATGCTAAGCTTAGCTTTCAGGTATTTCCTTACGAAGTTAGCATATTGGATCATACATAGCAGGTAGTCAAAATATTAATGAATAACTCATTCTGTTGGGAGTAAAGCAGAGAGAGATATAGAGGAGTTTCCTACCTTGACATTCTCCACAGGTATGTATACATGGATCTGTACATCTTATTTGAGAAGTGACAGCACTATAACTGCCACAGGAAATGTCTATTTATGATTAATAGAGTTACAATTGTGTTTCTTCCACAGTTCATAATCTTTCTTATTTTAAATAATACCTGTCAACATCAACCTTCCAAAACATTTACAAATATATATTCATGAATGATGAGAGGTTTTAATTGACAGAACTGTGGAGAGCTGAGTGGACTTTGTTGATTAGATAAAGCTACTTTATTATTTTTTAATTTGTCTTTATTGTTGAAAATATTACAGATGTACAATTTTTTTCACTCATTGACCCCTTCTAGCCTGTCCTTGCCCCCCACCCCCGCCCCAGGGATTCACCATACCATTGTCTATATCCATGGATTATGCATATAAGTTCATTGATTAATAGATGCAGATACTTTTAAACAGCCATCAGATTCTTGTAAGTTTTCTTAAAATGTGGAATTCCTTTTCATTCTACATCGTGTGTGTAAAAAAGAAATTTGATGCACAGACTGTCAGCAGAAGTGTCATAAAAAGTAGAAAATTATAGAAACAAACATTCTATTCTAAGGCAAAAGAATGTGGGAATGAGAGACTCCTATTAAATGCTTAGTTTCCACTATAAGCATAATTTTAAAGAGCAAGGTAACTGTATCTAGACAGTCAAGAGTGCCAGATGGACACAAATAGCAATGATTATATTTGCATACGTGTGTATGTAATTGTATCTATAAATATGTGTGTAAACATGTATATAAACATGTATGTATTACATGCATTATGTAATGGGTTGCATAGTGAGGAAGGAAAACTTTTGATTGTATGATATACACTTAGATTCTACACACCTATATTCTTTTGAATCAAGGGAAATTGTTGGCAAAGGCATTAACTTTTCAAAAACTTAAGAACAAACAAGGATGATATTATTTCTCCGGAAGAATCAGCTTGATATCATCACCACAAGATAGTGAATATGCAAATGTCAAGATTTGCTGCAGAATGTTTCAGAAAAGCAAGCTGAACTTGCTGAGTAAGAAGGCTTCTGCATGTAATACTTACTTATTTTAAAATACAATTTTTGAAAATGTATGGTTCTTGAACAGCTACATTGTTAAAACAGAAAAATAGGAACCTAGCTATAAAGCAAATAAATCAGTTATTAGAGTCTTATCTAGAGCTCAACAATAAAGCCTATCATTAGATTGGAAGGACAGGGAATCACTGAAGAAAAAAAGAATCAGTGAAAAACTTCCCCTCCCAGTTATATACTACACACACACACACACACACACCACACACACACACACACACACACACAAAATCTCAAAAATAAGCCAATGAAACTACAGTGGAAATGTTTGAAATGGATGAGCTCAGCTTCAAATCTTCTCTGCTGGTGTTTTGGTGGGTGTCCTGCCCCAAAATCTACCTGTCCATTTGTCACGTCTTATTAATAACCTTCTCCCATCCTCTAACTACATGTTATACTAAAGATATACACTAGTGACTGTATTCAAGGTAAAATTGAAGTTCTCCCAATGGTCAACTTTAAAAGACATATCCTATTGGTCATTTTTATTGATTAGAATACACAAAAATAACCACAACTCTTATTTCAGATTGTATCCAGCTGATATTCTGATAAAGCAGAAAAAATAGAAATGCATATCTTTGTATCTTTATACACAGGTCAATCTTACTCTGTCCAAGACAGAGACCTGCCTTGAATGAATATCTCCCCTTCTGTTGATTACAGGAGGAATTCAATGATAAGCATGCAGTATGATAACTCTTCCCGGGAGGAAGAGTTTCTTATATAATTCTGAGAATATTTTTATAGTGGAGAGTTACACAAGAGAAGTTTCTTCCTCAAATACCCAGTTAGCAAAGAAGAGACAAAGAATAAAGGAAGAATTACTTTCTTTCAAAAATGCATGGTACTGTGTATCCCATTGTTCTATCCATCTCAGCTAGCTAAATACCTTTTTTTTTCCCCTCTCCAACATAAGAAACACAGAGAAAATTATGTTTACTGAAAAGAAACACAATGTTTTGGAGTTCACATAATGCCAGTTGCTCTAACTTTCTGAATTCCACCAGGCACCTAGCCTTTTCTTGTCCTGTTATCACTCAAGAAAGTATCGGCTCAGGCTTGACATTGGCAATTAATAGCAATGATTTCAACTGAAGACTTTTTGTTACCATGATTTAAAAGTGACATAGGACATACAAGTGCCTACAGAAAGAAAAAAGAAAAACAAAAGAAAAAAACAACTTCTAAAAGATTTGGCTTCAAAACAGCTGGATTCTTTGTAATATCTGTAATTAAAGTCTCTGAAAAGAATACAACTTCAATTATTGTAGCTGACAACTCTCTACAGGATGAAATCACAGTAACGAAAACCTCTAGTAAAACAGGAGTGCCAACTCTCGAAGAAAACAAGCAACCAACAACTGGACACAAAACTTGGCAAGTGAACTATTTTATCAAGAGATAATTGTGTAAAGTAGAAATGGGCTATTCAGTATCCTCTCAAATGTGAACTTGACCACTGTTTTGATATCGTCTCATGACTTTAGGATCAGGTCACTGACTTTTTTTAATATTTTTTTATTCCCCACTTTTAGAGATCTCCCTTTGAAGTCACTTCCTTCTGTTCATCTCCCTCCTGGTAAGATTAGAAACAACTTTTCTCGATCTCAGTGCTTCTGATACTAACGTGCATGTGAACTCCCTGGGGATCTTGTTAAAATGCAGATTCTGACTCAACAGGGTGGGGCTAGGGACAGCGATTCTGTCTCTCTAGCAAGGTTCGAGGTGACAGCACCTTAACCTCTCAGATGTATGGGATGATGCTCACCCAACTGAGCCACAGTGACCAAGGTAAGAGAGGAAGAAAGACATTTTAGACCAAAGAATCACCATGTGCAAAAGCAGAAGACAGGCTGCCACACCGGCCGGAGTTGAATGTATATATGTGTATATATATATATACACACAGAGATAACATATACTAGTGTATATATTCTATATAATAAAGAGGCAATATGCAAATTGACCCTCACTTCCTCACAAGATGGCTGCCTATGACCAGGCCGGCAGTGGGGTTAGTGAGGGATGACCAAACGACTGAACAAGCAGGCTGTGTGGGGCAACCAGGCCAGCAGGGGGGCCATGAGGGGTGACCAGGCCAGCAGGGGGGACAGTTGGGGGCAACCAGTCTGGCAGAGGGGGCAGTTAGAGGCGACCAGGCCAGCAGAGGGGGGCAGATAGGGGCAACCAGGCTGGTGGGGGGGGGGAGTTAGGGGCGACCAGGCCGGCAGAGGAGGGCAGTTGGGGGTGACAAGGCCAGCAAGGGGGGAAGTTGGGAGTGATTAGGCTGGCGGGGGGGGGGGGGGGCGGACGGTGAGGAGGGGGTCAGGCTGGCAGGGTGAGGCAGTTAGGGGTGACCAGGCAGGCAGGCAAGTGAGCGATTAGGAGCCAGTGGTTCAGGATTGTGAAAGGGATGTCTGACTGCCGGTTTAGGCCCGATCCCTGGGACAGACATCCCCCAAGGGGTTCTGGATTGGAGAGGGTGCAGGCTGGGCTGAGGGGACCTCCCACTCCGTGCATGAATTTCATGCACTGGGCCTCTAGTATGTATGTGTGTGTGTGTGTGTGTGTGTGTGTGTGTGTGTACACACACACACACATACATACATACAGATACCTGATTGTAAAGGGTCTTGTAAGTACAGAAATGGGTGAGAATGAGTTCTAAGGCAGAAATACTGAGTTAGCCACTAAAAGACCCAGTTTCCTGGTGAATTTTGCCATATATGATACTTTCAAATTTTTTATTTAGTTATCGACATTTGACAATTGGAAATTTTGCATGAATATTCAACTCTTTGGCTTCCCTTTCAAATTTAGAAGCCCTTATCACACTAGGTCTGGTGTCCCAGGTAGCAAAGCCTAATTAGAACTAGGGTTTGGTGTCCCTTTTAAATGATTTATCTGTTCCCCAGACTCAAATTCCTTTTGATGTATACCTGAATCCTGTAGGCCTTTGAAATTTATGACCAAGGTGGCTCATATATTAGGACTTTTCTACTTTTAATGTTGAACAGCACTGAGATGTTTAGAACTTGAAATTCTTGGCCAGTGGGTGATATACCAAAGTGACAGATTTCCCAAGTACTTCTTATATTGTTGAAATCAATCACTGATATTAACAAGGTATGTTTTGTAAGTGTGGACAGCTATTGATTATTTACTAGTCACAAGTTCTATCTCTTTGGACACAAGCTGTCTTACTTGATCGATAGCTATCATTGCAAATGAAAAAATTACCATTAAACTATCACCTATAATGAAAAGTAAATACATTTCAATTTGAAATACTCAAAATAAGTCAGTTACTTATTATTCAAGTTTATATCCAAATTCTACATAAATACAAAGATAACCCCTGAATAAAACTCATACTGACAGATGGGTATAGAATGTTCCAAATGGATACAGAAATGACAAAGAAAATTCTATAAAAATATATTCCTAAAACATATTTTCAGAAAGAAAAAGAATATATATTCTTTCACAAAAATATTTATATGACTTTGTCCATGATCTTGAACACACTTCTTCTAACTAGTTCATTTTTATGAAATCATTAAATTCCACTAACATATTTAAAGCCAAAAGGGAAATTTTACTGGTGTTACTTATTTGAATGTATCAAATGCACTTATTTGTTCATTTAGTGTTTTAGAAGAGATGCAACTACAAACATGGGTTCTAAATATAAAATGCAACACAGGTTTTGAAGAAATAATATGTAATATATTTATGAGACTATTTATAGTATTTATTGGCATAGAATAAATGACTATAATAGTTATTCTTTTAGGCAACAGAACAAGAGGTCTCTGAATTGAAGTTATCAGGGAGAATTATCCATATTGTTTTTTATTTATTTAATATATTATTATTATTATTATTATTATTATTATTATTATTATTATCATTTTGCTTTCTTTAGAGTATATAAGATGTCTAGTATTTCCTATTGATTACATATACTTTAAAGATTTTTTCCTTTTCATTGGTATTTTTTGATTGACATTTTGGGATTCTATTGCCAAAATGAGAGTGAGGGATAATCTTAAGAGAAACATACTGGTATTCAATAGTACATAGACCTAAGCATTTATATTTTTTACAACTGTATTGAGGCATAATTTACATAGCATAAGACTCTGCATTTTAACAGTGCAATTCAAAGACTTTGTGAACTTTCTGAGTCTTGCACCTATCATCAGAATCTGATTTTAGAACACTTTCATCACTCTGATAACATCCTTGAGACTGTTTATAGTGAATCCTCCTACCCATGCCCAGCCTAGGCAGTCATTAATCTTACTTTCTGTGCTACAAATTTGCCTTTTCTGGAGATTTCATATAGACAGATTTGTCATATGTGAGCTTTTGTGTCTGTCTTTTTTCACTTAACATAATGTTTTTGAGGTTCATTCATTTTGCATCATGTATCAGTGTTTTGTTCCTTTTTATTGTGTAGATAGACCATATTTTGTTTCCTTTTCACCAGTCTAAGGATTTAGCTTTTCTCATTTCACTCACAACATTTAAAGAACTATTTTGTTGGCTCCCTTTATAATTTTTCACATCTCAATGACAATTTTAATCTTAATGTTTCCCAGCTCTTAAGAGAGAAGTGAAGCATACATCTGGATCCCATGTTAGCTCTAAGTTGGCCAGGTCCTCATGATTTTACATTCTGTGAAGTAATTATCTAACTAAACTATTTACTAATTAAATAATATAGTGTAACTTAATTGTGACCTCTAACATTTTATTGAAGTGAAAAACATTTCCAGGACACAAATAACAATTTTTCTAGATACTCTCACACAAGCAGATGCAACAGCAAGAACCACAGGGAAGAGATTTGGGGAAATATTTACAAATGGAAAAAAATCCATTTGTAAAAAGAGCACACTTGCAAAGTGAAATAAGCCAGTCAGAGAAAGATAAATACCACATGATCTCACTCATTTGTGGAATATAGAGAACAACATAGACTGATGAACAGGGACAGATCCAGAGACGGAGAAATAGTGATCAGACTGTCAATTCCTGGAGGGAAAGTAGGGGAGGGTGGGGGTAAGGGGAAGAGATCAACCAAAGGACTTGTATGCATGCATATAAGCCAAACCAATGGACATGGACAACAGGGGGATGAGAGCATGAGTGGGGCGGGGGGAGGATGGGGGTTAATGGGGGGGATGAGGACACATTTATAATACCTTAACCAATAAAGAAATTAAAGATAAAAAAAAGAGCACACTTAAAGATGTTCCATTATTCTAGCAGAGGTCAGAGCTGTTTGTTCAGCAAAGCCTGAATGCTTCATGAACACACAGAAAAGCTAATCCCAGGCTAGTTAAAAATGCCAAGTTCATATGATGGGAGAAAGAAATGTCACACCACTTATGGATTTACAGAGAGAAAAAAGAAAGAAGAAAACATTACATAATATGTTGCTCTATATGCTAACAGGCATTGGAAAAAGTTTCATCCTGTTAATAATCAAAATGCTGATATTGGCTGACTTATACTCAGAATGAGTAAACAGAAAAGAGAGAAGCTACAGAAGAAGATACGAGAGATTTAGCAGAGTATTGTATAATTTATAGATCCCTGGAAAAGTTGTCAAGTATAACAGAAAACAACTGAGACTCATTATTTGTGTATGACATAGAAAAGGAAAACTACCTGAGAAGTACTCAAATATATTTTCCTTGTAAGCCCCATGTACTTAATTTGTGATTGATTTATTTGTAATAATGTATTTTATAATTTTAAAAATTAAAAAAAAACACACCTTCTACACATTTTCCTATTTCTTTAAGCAAAGGAAAATGGTATAATGAAGTAAATGCCAAAATCTCAATTCTTTCTTGACATGTTTTTCAATGAAATATCATCTCAATGATTTTATTTTCTCTGGACCAAGTCTGAGTTCTTAACATTTGTGAATAGTAAAATCTTGCTTCAGTAAACAAAGTGCGTGGCATATAAAATATCTCTACACCGTCGGTCAAGGCCTACACTTTTGTCACCGTGTTCTCTACTGAATTGCTGGAGAAAGAGAAAAAAAATTTCCAGTGGAAGCAAAATAATAGCCTTGTTGCATGCATGTTTGCAAATACTTCATGTCTCTTAGGAGTCACTTTGCTTTGGGATCAGGAATTTTGACACTCTATTTCCAAAGATATATAAAACATCCTCTTGTATGTGGGGAAAAATATATAATCATATTATTCTAGAAAGCTTATTTTTTAATTTTGGATCTATTTTTACTCCAGAATTATTTTCACATGGAAAATGTAGTTAAATGGTTGCTAGATTTTGTTGAAGCCATCCAGAGTGTCTTGGTGTCAAAATGTCTTAGTATATCTCTCTAAACCAGTGGTTCTCAACCTTCTGGCCCTTTAAATACAGTTCCTCATGTTGTGACCCAACCATAAAATTATTTTCGTTGCTACTTCATAACTGTAATGTTGCTACTGTTATGAATCGTAATGTAAATAAATATCTGATATGCAGGATGGTCTTAGGCGACCCCTGTGAAAGGGTCGTTCGAACGCCAAAGGGGTCGTGATCCACAGGTTAACAACCGCTGCTCTAAACAATCCAGCAGGGGCTGGGAGGTGAGTGCCTAGCTGTAATAGTATACACAGTACTTCCAGATGCTATACCTTTGCTCAAGTGCTTTGGAATCCATTCACACATTCATCCCACAAACTAATAGTGACCATTTGCTATGAGCCAGGCACTACTATACATATAATGGGGATGAAGTAAGGAACAAAGAAGAACAATAAATCCCTGCCTGATCGAGATTACACTTCAGAGGACATACAAGCAACACATTACAGGTAGGCAAATATATAGAACTAGGGGCCCGGTGCACGAAATTCGTGCACTGGGTGTGTGTGTGTGTGGGGGGGGAGTGTCCCTCAGCCCAGCCTGCCCCCTCTCACATACTGTGAGCCCTCAGGCATTGACCCCCATCACCCTCCAATCGCAGGATCGGCCCCTTGCCCAGGCCTGACGCTTCTGACAGAGGTATCAGGCCTGGGCAGGGGACCCTCATTTCCCCCCATCACTGGTTCTGCCCCCAGCCCAGGCCTGATGCCTCAGCCAGAGGCGTAGCCCCCCATCACCTTCCAATTGCCTGATCGGCCCCTTGCCCAGGCCTGACGCCTCCGCCAGAGGTGTCAGGCTTGGACAGGGGACCCCCATCTCCCCCTGATCACTGGCTCTGGCCCCCGCCCAGGCCTGAGGCCTCTGGCCCAGGAATCATGCCTGGGCAGGGGACCCCCATCTCCCTCTGATCGCTTGCTCCACCCCCCCGCCCAAGCCTGATGCCTCTGACCCAGGCTTCAGGCCTGGGCAAGGGGACCATCATATCCCCCCAATCCCCGGCTCAGCCCCCCGCCCAGGCCTGATGCCTCAGCCAGAGGAGTTGACCCTCATCACCCTCCGATCACCAATCACCGGATCGGCCCCTTGACCAGGCCTGAGGCCTCCGGCAGAGGTGTCAGGCCTCGGCAGGGGACCCCCAGCTCCCCGTGGTTGCAGGCTCCGCCCCTGCCCAGGCCTAACGCCTCTGGCTGAGGCGTCCGGCCCGGGCAGAGGGGACCCGCAGCTGCAGCGGCCCCGCAATCGTGGGCTCTGCTTTAGGCCCAGGCAAGGGACCCCTAGCTCCTGGGACTGCCAGCTTCGACCATGCCCAGCTCCCATCGCTGGCTCCACCCCTACTTCCTGCTATCACTGGCCAGGGCGGCAAAGGTGCCTGATTCTCTGATCATGGCTGGGGGGCAGGGCAAAGGCGGCCCCAGGGCCGCCTTTGCCCTGCCCCCCAGCTCTTAGCTCCCCCCTGGGTTTCCGATCACTGTCAGTGGCAGGGGGCTTCTTCCTGCTTTCCCTTTAGCCTCCCTCCACTGTGCCTACATATGCAAATTAACCGCCATCTTGTTGGCAGTTAACTGCCAATCTTAGTTGGCAGTTAACTGCCAATCTTAGTTGGCAGTTAACTGCCAATCATAGTTGGCAGTTAATTTGCATATAGCCCTGATTAGCCAATGAAAAGGGTATCGTCGTACGCCAATTACCATTTTTCTCTTTTATTAGTGTAGATGGTAAAGAGGATCTAATTATAAGTGAAAGAAATAAATTAGTGAAAGGGAACATTTCAGGTGAAATATTCCTTAGGGAGGCCTAAAGGAGTTGGCCCTGGGAGTATCTGCCGGGAAAGAATTAAATCAAAGACTCTGAAGCAGAAGTGTATTTAATTAGTTCAAACTACATTCATAATCCAACCATAGTTCACTACCCACTTTTCTATCACTTTCATCAGGCACCTACATCCTTCTCATAGATATCGCCTGCTCCCCTGCCTGGCCTCCTACTTACTCAGAGCTGAGATTCCTCTGGATGCAGCGGGCAAGTAGGGAGAACAGATCAGGACCTAGAACCTTGGGGAAGCTGTTTGATGGAAGAAAAGGGAGCGGGTAGAGATGGAATATGGAGTTCAGCTTTGGATAAAGTTCAGGTAAGTCTCTGAGATACCCATCAGACATCCAGGTAGAAATGCAAATTGGCAACTGAATATACATATATCTGGAGTTCAGTGTGGAAGTTTGGTTGGCAATAATGGTGGGAAGGGTAAGCTGTGTAGTTTGGGGTTGAGCACAGAATAAACATTGCACAATTGTTATTTCTATTAAGTAAGCATGTTTATATGCTTGTTGGCCAGGAAATCGTCTGTTAGTACTCAGCATCATGCAGACTAGCTTCACCCAAACACTCTTGGAAATGTTTCTCACAAGGAATCATGTCTAATCCTAACCTGTCATCATTCCATGTTTGTCCATGGGACCACATTTCACTTGGTTCCCCAAACTTGAAAACACACAGAGATTTCTGTGTTTTGCTCTTTATAGCATTGTTAACTCTATCAGAAAACATTTCTTTACTTTTCTTTTTTTAAAAATATATTTTATTAATTTTTTACAGAGAGGAAGGGAGAGGGATAGAGAGCCAGAAACATCAATGAGCGAGGAACATCAGATCGATCAGCTGCCTCCTGCGCACCCCCCACCGGGGACGTGCCCACAAGCCAAGGTACATGCCCTTGACCGGAATTGAACCTGGGACCTTTCAATCCGCAGGCCAATGCTCTATCTGCTGAGCCAAACAGGTTAGGGCTACTTTTCTTTTTTTAAAATTTGCATTTCTTCTCTCATACTGCATTTGAAATCATGAATTTGCAGAATTTCACCATTCTACATTGGTTTCTTCTCTTCTCATGGCAACAATCTATGGAGAAACTCCTTTATAGCATTAGTACTAAGGGCCTTCTTACCATATTTGCCATAAGTCAAGATTAAAAATAATGTTTTGGCCTGTTTTATTCTCCTTTAATTGTGCTGTTTCCCACCTCCCTCTTTGAAAATTTAAATCTTTAATTCTGTTTAACACAAATCTTCCTGAAGATTTTCTTGATTCTATTTATTCATTACTAGAGGCCCAGTGCACGAAATCCGTGCACTTGGAGGGGTCCCTCAGCTCAGCCTGTGCCCCCTTGCAGTCCGGGACCCCTTGGGGGATGTCTGCCTGCCAGTAGTCAGATATCCCTCTTGTCTGGGACTCTCGCAGCCTGGGGCACCTCCCTCCTTACCACCCACCTGCAGTGGAGGTGGGAGAGGTTCCCGCCACTGCCACTGCACTCACCAGCTGTGAGCCCAGCTTCTGGCTGAGTGGCACTACCCTTATGGTAGTGCACTGACCAGCAGGGGGCAGCTCCTATGTTGAGCGTCTGCCCCCTGGTGGTCAGTGCACATCATAGCGTCCAGTCATTCTTCAGTTCGGTTGATATGCAATTAGAGTTTTATTCTATAGGATAATCTTTAGTTCTCTTAATTATTTTCTCATCTGAAATACCATGCCATTTACCATTTTGTTATGTTAGATATTAATGATTTCCCCCCATAAATTGACTTCTTGCCTTTTAAACCTTAATGTAACTCTCTCAAAAGAGGTGACCCTTTTGTTTATGTAACGTAGGTCTCACTACAAGCTTGAGCAGAGTGCTAAGGCACCCTGTGTGGTTAATATCCTTGTATTGATGTATAGAATGAGGAATATAAAAATTTATAATGATCAATGTACAACTAAGCATTTTAAACTTTCCTAAGCAAAATGCAATGCTATTAAGAAGCTACAACACTTCTTCAATACATAGTTGACTTCCCAGAATTACCTGAAATTTCTTTTCTTAAAATATTTAGCATGGTACGCAAGTCAGAAAAATACTTCTGGAGTTGGCAGAAAGACCCTCCAGTGAGAAGCCACCAAGGCCTGCCAGTCTTAGAGTGGGTCTCAAGAGCCTATTGAAATGCTGGCTTAAAGCTTTGAACATAATATTTATTGCCATGATGTGCCTTCTAACTGTGCTTCAGCTCTGATACTGTATAATGTTTAGTCTCGACTGAAGACCAGCTTACTGATATCATAGCTTGAGCATTTGCATATTTTCATTTGGCTATAATAGAAAACTTAAAGTAATAGTCAATTTCCAGATAAACGTTGGGTTTCTCTCCAAACCTGGGCAGTAACTAGAGGCCACTTGTTGCTTCTTCATTTATTGAACACTTCATTCTTTTTATTTGCAGTGGCAAATTGCTCTGGGCTATTGTTTTGAATCTATACTGATTGCTCACATCACTTCCATTTAAGAGTGACAAGGGATTCCTTGTTTTCCTAGAATTTCTGATATTTTATGGTAAGCGGATTAGTAAACGCAGAAAATATTTTTCTAAATACAGAAGGCAGACATGATGTATGGCAGCCCATGCATGGAGTTAGATACATCTATATGCTGGCCTGGATTAATGATGATGGTGTGCAATGCAGAAAAAAAATAAAGGATTATTAAGTATAAGCAAGGCGCTTTTTAAGAAGCACCAAACATTAAGAAGTCTCAAATGTGTGGTCATCAAGTATATTTGGTTGTATGTATACATGTGCATATGTGTGTGTATATATGTGTGCACATGCACACAGGGTTTTGTTGTTATTATTAACATGCAGTTGGATTTCTTAGTTCATCCTCTATCCTCAGAATATAGACCAGAGACAAACCTTTTCATTACCTGATGCTCCTGGAAGTGTAACGTGCTTATTAAGGGGTTATGACTTTGGCCTCTCTTTCTAGAATTCCTTGGAGGAATATTGCCCTGAGTATGCTGTTCATAAAGGTTCTAAGTGTTTAGAATGCTTTCCTGATTGACTAAGTCAGTGACCACAAAATTTGACCAGGTGTCCATAAGTCAACTCTGATGACAAAATGCATTTAGACTGAATCCTGATGCTGCTCTCTCGGTCATGAGAGCCACGGTGCCCCCTGCGAGAATTTTCTGCCAGCTCAGCTGTAGGGTTTTGCCATTTTACAGCCTTTCTCATAAACTTGAGCTCAACGGGCACTGTGTGTCTTAAAGAAAAGAGCTTACAATAAATAATATGCCTCGGGATATGCTTGTCAACATGGGATGTGCAGGCTGGTAGGCACTGAAATGATTCTAAGGATGTTTACTTTTATTTAATGGAGCATAGAAGCTTTCTTACAATTTTAGAATCTATTCTTCAAATTGGGTGGTATTAATAGAAAACAAGTCATGCCTGTTGCCATGTATCCCTGTGACACTGTGATGTACAATTCTCCCTTATATATTTTAGCTGTAGGAATATTTTTAAACTTTATAGTAATAGACAATGTTTGGTAGGTATATTTCCCCCTATATCTCCTTATATCATGTGGCCATTTCCCCACAGCATCAGCTAGGTATTATAGTACATCAGGGCTTCGACATCCATTGGCCTCAGGAAAGCCACCTTCCCCCTCAGCAGAAGAGAAGAAAGCTCAGAGGCAATTCTTGGCTTTTCAGTGTCCAAGGCCTGGGTCTTTGAAGATGGGAATGAAAGGCAAGGCATGAGCTACACATTCAGGGCACGACTTGATATGAAAGAATGACATTTCCCAGAGTTAGGAGGAACAGAAGTAGAGGATGCTAAGAGTAAATGGAGATGGGTCCCCGAGAAAGAGAGCTTTGTTCCCTGCTCTGTAGACCAAGACTCAAGTAGAGGGGAGACGAGAGAAATATCCTTGAGAAGGTTGTGGGATCTGCTATCAGAGGGAACTTGTGCTTTAGTTCCTGGGTAGAACCCCAGAAGTGTCAATGGTATGTCAGAAATAATAAGACAGTACAGAGGGTTGAGATAAAGGGGGCCCAAAAGAAACCCACTGACTTCCTGGTGCCAAATGTAGTAAAAGAATAGCATTAATATGGCTGTGAAGGACTGAATCAGAATAATCCTTGATGATAGAACTGAGAGCTGGCTCAGCATGGACAACTGATGTGGGAACTGGATGAATGACTGACCTGTGGAGATATCTGCAGTGAGAAGTCCTTGCCCATCGCTCTGAGGATCGGCCACCATCCCACAGACACCTACCATCCTTTAGTCTCCACAAGTCTCAGGGTATCTATACAGAGTCCATGGGAAAGGTGCTGGACAATCAAGAGTCAGGAATTTAATCTCATATGAGACCTCATATTTTAAATTAAGTTAGGGTCTCAAAAAATAAATATTATTTGCTAACCATCTGAGAAGTGAGGTTGCAATGCATATGAGCTACATAGACAATGATTTAAAAAAGTCTTTTTAAAAGCCCGGTGCCTGTAGAATGCAGTGTTCTTTAGATGGTATTTACACATGAAAAATAAAACAGAGAAAATAAAGGTAGGCCCATAAAAATAAATGGTCTGCTATCTACCATGATTAATACACTGGACTAGGTGTTCCCCAAATATTTAGTATTTTCATGAGCCCTGTTTAATAATAGTACTATCCCTGTTTCATAGACTAGAGAACCAAGGCATAGGGAAATCAAGCCACTTCTCAGCATGGTTAAAACATGAGAGAGGTAGAATTTAGTTCTATGCTCCTATAATTCAGAGTCCTCAAGCCCTTTTATATTTCCTGGATAACAAAGAAAGGTATTTGAAATAATCAGATAATCGAAGGAGAGTAAAAAAAAAATTAAAAATCTAGGTTTTTCTCCTGAATTATGCAGAAAATAAACTAAATTTCCCACTTAACTTTAAATGGGAACATAAAAGATATTGATATGTAAGTTAAAAATATTTCTCCATTATCCTATTAAGAAATCTATTAAACATAGTATGAACTACTGCATTTGAAAACTGACCACAAGGGTTTTTTGTGTGTTTTTTAATCCTAAATGTATTTAATGGGAAGATTAAATAATGGACAGGGGCATTAAAGAAAACCTAACACAAAATCTATTATGGAAAATAAATGGTTCATAATGTACATCTTGATTATTATGAGAGACAAATACTTGACTTAGGCTTGCAAACAGAATTTAAAGCACAAAGGGGGATGTGGAAACTAGAATGTAATCACTGGGATTTTATTCTGATACTGTTTTTTAAACACATAGAGTTTGCAAAGGGTTATCTGATCATAAGCATAAAGGACATAATATATTTTTTCCAGGGCTGATAAATTTTAGCAAACAATTAATAAGGTAACTGAAAATTATGAACACACTGGAAGTCTCTGAAATCACTGACACTTTGAAAATCTTGTTTACCAGAATTAGCGCTAGATCTAATAGAAACAAATTTGTTATTGACATAATCCAGAGGTGACGGGTAACAACATGCAATTGTGAGCCAAGTAAGAAAAATTGCTACTTTAATCCAAAACATTCCACAAATCAATCAACACAACAAATTATCAGTGTGATAATATATTCAACACATTTGACATTTACATTAATTGGAGGTAATGAAGAAAATATTTTTTGTTGTTTGTTGGATGAAGTTAAATGGGCTGGAAATGCGTATGAATAAAACATCATTATTGCTCTCACTGTACACCTGCTCAAATTTCTATTGACGATTTGATATTTTTATTAGAGCCCGCACGGAAAGGCGGCAAGCACAAACAACAATTTTTCCACTCACAGGATGAAAGTAAACAAGCAGGTTTTGTGCCCAGCTCTCTTAAACCCCAGCTCTGTGACAAGTGCTTAACTAGCCCCTGAATGCTGCCACTTAGTGATGACTTCTGGTTTTATAAATTATTTACAGTTTGCTAGGTATGAGGCTGGTGGAAAATGCCTTTCTTCACTGCTTGATTGACAGTATAATTATACCGTGTTTTGTTTTAAGCCCTGTTATGCAGAACCGTAATGCCATAAAAAATAAATAGGAATTTTATGAGCTTTTAACTTTGACAAGGTCATGCTGACGCGTACCAAAGAGATGTCATGAAAAGCCATAGCCATTATTAGCCGTGTCCTGTAAGTGCCACTGCACCTCGAAGCTCCGTTTGGGTTCAAACATGTATTCATGTCTATCTACCTCGGCAGAACAGTGAAGGGATGATGAAAACCACACAGGCAGTGGGCACGCTTAGGCTTTCAAAGTTCCCCTTTTTCTTCTCTCCTTAAGTGCAGCCTGGTTAACAAGTTGAATTTTATAAAGATAATAATATCATATACCTGTCAGATTTTATTTGGGGTCATATATTATCATAGCTAAGAGGGTTTATTCTCTTATTTTCCTATCTGTTTGTTTTTTGATGACTTTTTGAACATGTTAAGCATGCTGGAATAGTGGTGATGCTGATTAATATCAGTCATTGTTACGATGGGAGTGTCGCTGGGGCTGTCAGCGTTTTAAGTTCTCACTTAGTACCCCAAGTTGCCTCAGAATAAAATGCTTACACTTTTAAAGACTGCAGTGGGATCTTTGAAATAAACAGAACAGATGGAGTTTTAAGGTCTTTCCCAGAAAGCTCATCTACCATGTCAATCTCAATTTCCCTAACTTGGCAGAAAGGGATGCTGCATCAAGCCGGCTGGGGACTGAACCCTTGGTTCTAGCTGATCGCTGACCAAAAGTTGTTCTTCACATATCAGGGGGCTGAAGGTCAGCTTGGATGAAGTCTTTTTTTTTTTTTTTTTACAAAACTATCTACTTTTTCTTTATGTGTTTCTCGGCAACACTATCTTTGATCTCCTTATCTTCAACCTCCTATTCTTGTAATGACATCCTAAGTCATTGCACCAACAGAATGAATACATTAATATTGGTCTTATGCATCCTGTGCCAGCTTTGATTCTGTGACAACATATTTTTTTTTCATTTTTCTTAAGTCATTTATTCTTTGCACTCAATCTCCATGCCCGCTATGAGAAAATGAGAAAGGAACACCGCGTGATGATGGTGGCGTTGGCAGGGCACACATGTCACTTCAGACCTTCTTGTCAACCCGTATTGCAAAGGCTGCCCATCTTGCTGGGAAAGAGTGATTGCTCTGCAGCAATGCCTTTGATCCATCACCGAGGAGTAAATTGTTCTGAGTAATGACCTATTCCATCTTTCCCACTCAGAATATATATTACAAGGAGCTTAGGCAACACTACTTTAACTCAGTTGTAATTCAAGTGCACCATAAATGCAAGACAGAAGTCGGAGTCTCAGGCCCCTATGAGTCAGATTCAAGCTTCTGACAATTGTCTGGGCCCATGTGCTTTCAAAATTCTTCTGGAAAGTGGATGTGTACAGTAATTGCAATGGAAATTTTATGGGCAGTCATTGTGTGTGTGTGTATGTGTGTGCATGCGTGTGTGCAGGGAGACAGGAGGTGAGGAGAATTGTAATACCTAAGTTTGAAAACAAACAAAAATTTGTTTTCTGTGTTGTGGTGGTAGCAGGCAGTATAATCATCCGATTATTTTTAGTTGTGAAACTACATTTTCCCCTCCTCACACGCTTGAATGGATTGATTTAAGTTCTTTATTCTGCAGCAGAAGGAGAGATAAACTGCTGCCTTCTCTCAGGTGGTAGTGTTAGGAGTATTCGAGTCTCATCTGGAATTGCTAACTTATCTTGGAGGATGTTTACAAAGGGATCTCTGGATGCAGTGTCAAAAATTCCTTCAGAAAGGTAAAAGGCTTCTTGCTTTGTGGTATATCTACCTGTCCCAGGAGCAGTGGGACCAGATTTTAGCCATTTCCCTAGGTACCAGAACAGGTACGACACTATTTGAGAACTATTGATCCAAAATTCAATCCTTAATCTTGTTTCTTCACTTTCCTTTTTTTAAACAACAGAAATATTAAGGCCAATGTATTATGTAAGCATTAATTTTAACATAACTGAATGGACTGATAAATAGGATAATGACTAAAAGCCTGTAGTTGAAACTGTATTTAAATGAGTGCTTATCATAGTGTCTTTTTTACCTTTTACAGTAATAATCATTGTCTTAGCTTCTAGAAGGGGTGTCAGTGAGGTTTTCAGGAAAAAAAAAGTACTAGCTTTTATGCCTAAAGAGTGGTAATGTGCTGATAATATTAGCTTCAGGTATGGTTCATTCTAGAGATTTACATTATCTCTTAATGCTTCCTTCCTCCATGTATCAACTTTATGTTCAGAGTGCCTCTTTTAATTCATCAGCAATAGCTGCACCAGCTTTGCATGTTGCATTCTTAAACCATACCATGTCAATCAATAAGCACTTACCTTTATCACCAAAATTGACTAAATTCCTGTACTTCACTCTACTTGTACTAAGTAATCAAACCAACTTAGATAATATGCTCATTTTAGAAGCAATGTCCGAACAAGGAGACAGACTATACTGATCAACTTATACCAATTCAGGTCCAACTGGCATCAGAGTTGAAGTCCAGCATACCCCAAACTAATGCTACTTACCATACAATAGAGCAATGGTAGGAGAGATTCTGGGGAGACCATCCAGTTGTCAAGTACTACCAAATTATATGAAATAGTAATTTAAATCATGTCCCTGGGCTAGGTTATATTATCATGAACTGAATTTTCCCAAAATGTTTCCATTCTTTATCTTTTATAATTTCCATCAAATTATATGAAACAAGAATAAAATTATCATAAACTTAGGAAAAACAAATACAATATCCCAATGCTTCTGCACTTTAGAAGCTGTGAGCCATTTAATTCTACTGTAGTTACCATAAAGTGGTTGGGCAAGTGTATAGTAAATGCTATTACATTTTTATTTTTTTAAATCCTCACTTGAGGATATTTTTCCATTGGTTTTAGATAGAGTGGAAGAGAGAGGGAAAGGCAGAGATAAATATTGATATGAGAGAAACACATTGACTGATTGCCTCCTGCACGAGCCCTGACCAATGTAGATGCCCTTGTCTAAAATCGAACCCAGAACCCTTCAGTCCACAAGGTGACACTCTAGCCACTGAGTCAAACCAGCTATGGCACTATTACATTTACTTACAAGACACATACATGACCACAGTCTACTTGTATTACAACCCAGAGTGCAGGTAGCATCATTATTAATTTTGGAAAAGTGAGCAAGAGGATGTAATTGTGTACCACACTGTCATACAGGATATGGTGCTGACATAAAGGAAATATGGTGTTTCCAGCTGGAGGTGGTTTGATGACAAACTGAACACAGGTGAAACACTGTAATTTTAAGATCAATGTATTGGAACAGCCCATGAACTTCACTTTACTGCCTTTGGCATCTGCTGGAGAAGGAATGATGGAACCTCTCTAGACTGTGTTAGGTGTGAGTATTCAGGAAAACCAACGGTTTAATTTCCTTATGGACATCTGCCCTACCATACAGTGCTGCAGTACAGTGGAACTTCTCAGAGAATTGGAAAGAATGCTGTACCTAATTTCTATTTAAGAAACAGAAATAATACATAATCAAGAAGCCCCAGAGTAGGTGGATCACTCCAGTATTTACATAAGGTAGAAATCCACTATGCATGATGGTTAAGAGCATGGGTTTTGGATTTAGCTCTGGAATCAACAACTAAACTCCTTAGCTGTATAACAGAGGTAATAAGCAATTTACCTCTGAACATTGCTGTAACAGACAATGTTATGTTCATTTTTCAGCAAGCTCTCAGATCAAATAGAGAAAGGCGATAGTTAAATAAGCACTTACTTTTAGCACAATTTTATTATTACAACCCCCTCTTGATAATTAATGTATAATTTCTACTATCAGAAGTAGGAGATTGTCATTCGGCCGGTGTGCTCAGTGGTTGAGCATCTACCTATAAACCAGGAGGTCACCATTCAATTCCCAGTCAGGGCACATGCCTGGGTAGCCGGCTCAATCTCCAGTAGGGAGCCTGTGGGAGGCGGGAGGTGGCTGATCAATGTTTCAATCTCTTTCTCCCTCTCCCTTCCTCTCTGAAATCAATAAAAAATATATATGTATTTTTAAAAGTAGGACAGTGTCCATGGTGGCATGCAAGGGTGGGCCAGCCAAAGTCTCCTTGTTTCCCTCCAATTCCACCCCTCCATCTCAATCAGGCTTTAAACAATTATTTTGAGTCTGAGTGTGATATATAGGCATCGATACCTGCCTCCATTCAGAACACAAAAATGGAAACCTACTGTAACCAAGCAGGTACAAGAAATGAATGAATCATTTTGTTTCCACTGTGGTAACTGGGAGAATGGGTGACCCACCTACAGCAGAACAGGTTCTAGCAAGTCCTGTCCTCAATTGCCATTTTGAAAAAATGGGCCCAAGTTTGCCATATCTTCTAGTTTTCCAAATCTGTTTTTAAAGGGGAATTATCCCTATTTAAATAGATTCGGAGGAGCACAGGCTGTATAGGTCAAATAACAAAGGTGTGCAGGGCAGATGTGGCCGTGGGCTCCCAGTTTCCTCCATCTGACTTTTGGGAACCACAAGATCATGAAAAAAGATCTGCTTATCACTGCTCCTTTGATTCAAAAGCTCAACCTGCTCCTCCCAACCTACAATTATTCTGGTCATCAAAATGGTTGTATCTTTCAATAAGTTTCCAGTTTATGACTCCTAATTGTTGGCTGAGAACAGGAATCTCAAACTCAGATACTTCCACAAGCAAGGCATTTAACACTAATATTTCAAGTGTGTTGGATATAAAAGGCGAGGTAGAGATAGAGATTGTGGGTGTTGCAAGAGGGCATAACTCCCCTTAGAAGAGAGCAATAAATCGATCTTTCAAGCCAGAACACTTTGAAAAGGAGAAAGAGTGCCATTAATAATGACACCAGAATTACAGGTGTAAAAGGGGACCTAAGAGGTAAGAAAAGCTCAAATGTAGCAGCTGCTCACGTAGGACCTTCAAGAACTTGTGATTCATGAGGAGAAGTCAGAAATGGGCATTTAAAAGCACACCTCCTTATTATTAAACATTGATGGATAATTGAATTTTTAATTCCTATTTAAAATAAAAATACAAACCCACCACCCAACTATAGCTGTCAGCCAGATCCTGCACTCTGTCTTCCAGTTCACACCTTACAACATGGCTCTGTATTTGTATCTTGTTCTGTCTCCCATTGTGTGTTTCTGACTGATTGTTCTGTTTGCCCCTCATTTGTTTTTGATACCTTAGTTTTACTCTGATACAAAAAAATATGACTTTTACCAACTTCATTCCTTAAATATGACCTTCCAAAACTGAAATGCTTCCACCCTCTTCCCTGTCCACTTTGGCCATCTACCTCTGAGCCCCTGCTTAGGGCTTCTTACCCTTGCCTATTCCAAATGAGGCACACTCAGCCGCCTCACCTTTGCAATTCTTGTCCTAACATCTCATTGTCAATGACAGGTGCTTAGAAAAGAAACCCTCTCTAACTTGGTATTTCTATTATTGGCAGGAAGTTACCTCTGTCAAATATACTAACTATAAGACTATTGGCAAACATAAAATAATTACAGTCCTATATCAGTAAACACAACTGGTGAACAATTTCATAAATAAATATGGCCCTCATAAAGCTACTACAAATATCAAAGCTGAGTATAAAATGTACCAGCAATGGTAAATATGAGATTAGTGAAATTTTCATAATTGCACTATTTTGTTAGGAAATTGAGGAATTTTCAAAGTGAAGCTCTCTAAATGTTATCTTTAATACATGCATACTTTAAAACAACCCTCAGCAAATGAATAAATGCATCAGTGAAAGCAATATATCTCCCAGAGTTAAATTTGTACTTATATGATGTGCAGTGATTTCACTTGCATGTACATATTTAATAGGTGTGTAATCTTCTAGTTTGAATGAGAGTCATCATATATGCAGGCGCCAAGAATTGGCAAAGAAAATAAACATTAGATTGAGTTTAAATGTTCTTCAAAATTGATTATAGCAAATTACCCAAACTAAAGCTATATTTAGAAGTAAACCTAGGAAATCTTGTTTTGGCAGATGATATAGGTCTTCTAACTAAAGATGTACAAATTCATCCCGAGGGTTTAGAAGAGTGCTTCTGAGCTGAGGAGCAGAGCTAGGAAGACTCTTGATTTACTGTTGCAGTCAAAGCTATACACCAATAAATTTTGCATTTTGATCCAAGATTTCAGTTTCCAGTAAGTTATATTTTCCACACTTCTAAAGCTAGTCAACATAAAGCTTTGTCACAGCTGAACACAATGAAATTATTCCCCTGGTCAGCACAGGTTTAAGCATCTGAACTTCAAGTAGTTTGATTTCTCCTTATACACCTGTCATAACCCCTTATCACACTTCTGTCTACATATATTCACAGAAAACATCAATATTTCCATGTGTCAAAGTGTTTTGTCTCTTAGATCTGGCTAGTTCTTTAAATGGTCTTTGGTATGCAGTTAGCACTCTTTGTGTTTTAAATATAATAATATTGTTCTTATATTTTATGCTAATTTTTCCACTCCTTTATAATATATAGGGTGTCCTAAAAATGTACACACACTTTGAATAATTATAACGGCAGCATTTATAAAAATCAATTTTATTTTCAAAATTGAGCTATCAGCTGTTAAAGTATGTCTACATTTTGGGGGGACACCCTTTATATGTGGATAGCCTCTTCACAGGCAGTGTTCTGGGTGCCATGAATACAAATGGTAGCAGCCCTCAAGGAGTCATGACCTGCAGAATGACATACAAGATTTCTGAATAATAAGAGCAGATATACGGAATATACATAATGAAGATTGGGTGATCATATTTCAGTCTTAGGGAGTGCTGGACCCTCAAAAATGTCTGTCTGACACATCATTAAAACTTTAGCACTGGAGTAGAAAATCAAGATAAAGATAGGAATGGAGAAAGAAGGCAGGTAAGATGCAAGGCTGTGTCTTCAAAAGGAAGAAGAAAAAACTTAACTACTGGCTAGAAAGTCAAGAAGAGAATCAGTAGCATTGTTGATTTGATAAGGAACTGATAAAGATTGCCTGAGGCTCCTTATATCTTTCCAGGAACACATGGAGTCCTGGAGTCTGCCCAGATCTAAACCCATAGGTATAGCTCATATCTCTTCAGGGCCAGAGAGATGCTGAGTTGCAGGCAGGTCAAGGCATGATTGGAAGTTTTTTAAAGGAAATCAAGGGGACTGGTATTAATTAAGCTCCTATTCTTGCCAGGTACTGTGGCAGCTGATAACAGAACTGAGACATAGATGCTATTATCCCCATTTTACATACTTGGGTAACTAATATCCTTAGTGGTCAGCTATTTCAACTCATGGAACTAATAAATGTATTACCTGAGTCTGCTCTGCTTAACCCCAAAGCCAAAACAAATTCTTTCGTATTCTGGTTGTTCCTTGGAGTGGTCCACAAGGTCCACTTCAAATGCTCATTGTAAGTGCACACACACACACACACACACACACACACACACACACACACCTTCCAGCACCAGGCAGCTGAGTGCCTCCTAAATCAAAGGAGTGGCTCTGTTTGTCAGTCTAAAGAGAGATTGAAGAGATGTTCTCTCAGAAAAAGATAAAAACAGGAGTGCATTGTTCAGGGAACTCCATCTATCCACTGGCAACCTTCACTCCCTGGCACCCCTGCCCTCTTGGGACACCTCCTGTGTTCTAAACGAAGCAGCCACAGCCAGATTTTTCTCTCACTGTTGACTTACATCCACCTAACTGCTGACTCCTTAGCCTACTCCATGCTGGAAAAGCCATTGTAAACATGCTTGGATTCATCTAGACCCAGTCAGGGGCTAAGGGGTCGTTTGAATGGCAGCCTTCAGGTTCTATAGAAACTCTGTGTCTGACCTAATCAACAAATCAATTACAGTCCTTAGGTCAGGAGTATGAATCCCCTTGTCACTTCACTATCAGAGAGCCTGCTGTTTAGACTTGCCTCCTGGAAGTCTGATCAAGATGGTACAAGAAACAGTACCCCTGGAGGAGCCATCAGCTGAAGAGGGCACAGCTGGGACTCATCCCTGCTGATTTTCGAATATTTCTCCTACAGGGAATATCCTTTGCCTTAAGATAAACAAACTTGCTTCTGAAGTTGCAAGCATTGATTTATTCCTTACTCAATCATAACAAAAACATTAAAACTAGTCAGATGTTATTATTTGTACGTCATATCTTATGACCCAGGCTCTGTACATTCACTCAGGAAAGACTATAGCTGGGTTGTTTTGTGTGTGGGTTTTTTGGGTTTTTTTTGGTTTTTTTTTTTTTTTTGCTTGTTTTATTCCTTTCCTACTGTAAACTTGGTAGACAATTAGTACTTTCTGATTAATTTCTAAGGGCTCAGAGGATCTATGCTTAAAATAAGAACCTGTGTTTTTCTTGTATTTCTAATGTATTTTATTTGAGACAGTTGTGCTTTCTCATCCCTGGGTTGTATGCAGCATGATTTATTAAACACCTTAATGCAACCTTTTGATAAACTATAAACTGTCTCACATAAGAGATGAGCTTTATTTTTTAAAGACACAGACTCCTCTGTACTTGCTAGTGAAGGAATCCTAAGTCATCAAGAGCCACAGTGCTGTGAGCCCAGGATGAGGCGGTTTATTTTGTTCTCATTACAGATTCTCAGGATGGCTTCCTTGCAGGGTGAAGCTTTCTTTTCCACATCAAAAATGACTCATGGTTTCGACCGTACTATTTCACCCCAAAAGACACTAAAGGAAAAAGAGAATGTGTATATTTTTGAAACAGATTTCAGAAAATATGTGGTTAGGAATGATATCAGCTGGTTGATATTTTTAATAATCAACTCACATATATTGAAATACAACAAATCCAACCATCCCACAAACATGAGTTCAGAATCTACAGAATACAAGACAGAGTACTGAGTTCTGAAAAATGTGAGAATAAAAGATATATGTTCTAATTTTAAGAAGTGCTCACTAGAAAGAGATCCTTCACACATCAACAGCAAAGAAACAGAAAGTAAAAAAGGAAGCAAACTGATTCACACACTATAATTAATACTGGTATATTAACCAAACATCAAATAGCAATCAATCTAAAAACAAACCAACACCAAGTACAGTCATTTCATCTACATTTCCTCATTAACCCAAGTCCATTGCAACTAAGAGAATGTTCTGGATACTTAAAAAAATTTTCATGATCTCACTCATTTGTGGAATATAATGAACAACATAAACTGATGAACAAAAACAGATACAGAGACAGAGAAGCATCGATCAGACCATCAAACCTCAGAAGGAAGGCAGGGGAGGGTGGGGGGAAAGGGAGAGGTCAACCAAAGGACTTGTATGCATAACCAATGGACACAGACACTAGGGGGGTAAAGGCATGAGTGGTGGGGGTGCCGCGTAGGGGGCAATGGGCAGATAAGGACACATGTGTAATACCTTAATCAGTAAAGAAAAAAATTTTAAAAATTTTTCCACTGATACCTTAAGTTGAAGGTAGGAAGGAAAACAGCAGGTAGAAAGATGTCCAAGATTTCTAGGCAAACAGAAATAGTGACGTCAGAAGTATGTAAATGAGGCCAGGAAAATCATAATTTAGTCTTAGAGTATTGGACCTTCCACAGTTATCTTCAAAAACTTAGTTAACATATTAACCCTTGAATAGAGTAGTCGGGGCATAGAAAAGTATGGAGAAGAAAGACATGTAAGATACAAAGCAGATATGCTTGCACGATATATGTGTTGAGGTTCTTTTCCCCCCAGAATTTGAACTTCAAGCTTGTGCTAATAACACTAGTTCATCTCAAACCGTATGTTGGGATCATGCCCATTTCCTACCTGACTGTGGCTATGGGGACAGGGGCAATGAGGCAAAACAGCTTTGTCATAAAAGATCCATGTTTTGAAGTCCAACAGATTTGGAACTACATTCGGGCCCTAGGCTAGTTTCTAGGTCTCTGACCTTCGACAGTCATTTGACTTTTCTGAACTAATGTGCTGTCATCTGTCAAATGAGAAAAATCATCTCCCAAGATTGATGAGTTAATACGAGCTAAACATAGGACAGTGTCTGGCAGACAGTAGGAGCTCAATACATGACAGAAGGAGGGCAGTGAAACTGGTGGTCAGCATAAGGTCATCAGAACAGTGGATTGTTAGACAGACTTGGGAGAATGACGGATGGCCTAGGAATTGATTTCAGTTTCTACAGAACTTTTTATGGCCTGCATGTTAAGTTCAGAGTGGTGCTTTCAGTGGGGAAAAGCAGCCTGTTATAAGCCTCCTAGAGAAAACCATCGCTGTTGATGTCAGTTTGCCCTGTTATATCACTCCTTCTAGGTTTTTTGGTTGTTTCCCCCAGGTACTGATCTCAGCTCCATATCCAGACTTACCGAGACTCCCTCCCCTGGCAATCCTATGGACCAAACATGAAACTCTATTTCTCTTCATAGTTTTTCTGGTTCTCAAAAATGCCAGCTTTAGTACCAGCCAAATTTAGACCAAACCCAGAGCTGCAGCCTTGAAGAGCATGTTTGTTCTGAAGATGCAGTTTCAGCTGTGTAGCTACCTTTATACACAAAAGTAATTCTCATAATCATGTAAATTTCCAGTTTTTCTTGGAAAATAAAACCAAAATATTTGACCTGAGTCTCTAAGAACAATAATTGGCTGGAGCTAAGCAGGGGTGTAGAAGACATCATTGATTAGCATCCAGTCCCTCATCTCCCTTTCCTCACAGAACTATGTTGGTTCAGATACACACCTGTACATAATAACCTCTAAGACCCCAGGAAAAGGCACTCCTTCAATTTCTGAATTTTCCTTTTTTATGTATGTGTGCCAAAAACGTGTTTCTTCTTCAAGGATATGTGATGAAGTATGAGTTAATGAAATGTTAGAAGATATTTTCTAGGGCTTCTGGAAAAGCTCCTCCCTCCTAAATCATCTGAGACACTTCCCAACACATCCTTTTTCTTCCTTTTTGACACTATTAGTATCCAGAGGCTTGGATACTATGAATATGAGGCTTGGAATGCTGCAGATACCCTGAAGATAAAGCCCTACATGAAGGAGAACAGAGCCAGGGGAATTCCAGCAAGAAAGAGTCATTCAAATAAATCAACTCACAATCCAACATTACTTTGACTTACAGTATGTAAGCCTATAGTTCCTTTCATTATGAATCAGGTGTTGGGTGCCTGTCTTTGAATAAACTAACGTGACTAAGGACCTGGACCCACTTGTGACCACCCTGTCTCTACAGTGACATCTCTCCTTACGTGTGCGCTGGCCTGCTTTACTTCAATTAGTTGCTTACCAGGCCATGGTCAGCATTTAAGGGTGTGTATTGTATTGCAGGAATGTATTGAAACAAATCCTGAGCAGGAAAATATTAGTGGTTTGTGGTGTATTCGCAGTCAGAGGGAAATGCTGTGGCTGGTCACTTCCCCGCCTTTTAAAAAGAAGCGATACAAAGAAATTATCCCAGGGCATGTCTCCTATTTCTCTATTTATGTAAAAGGCTTCTGGCTAGGGGACAGTATAAAATAGTACTGCAGGGTGAGGGCTCTGAGGTCAAACTGCTTAGATATAATTCCTGTTCCTTGGGGTTGCCATCTCTTTAACTTGCAGTAAGTGGCAACTATTTAAAGTATTAACATTCTCACGTGAAATATTGGGACTGTTAATGGTATTAAACCTATTAGGTAGTTATAAGAAGAAAATGAGATAACATCTACTTAGCAGACTTCCTAATTAATATGGAATACTTAAACATACTCGTTTTAAAAACTAAAAATAAGAATGACATACAAACAAGGCAATCACGTGAACTCTTTGGAATCAACACATCTCAATTAGAAAATGACTCTATATGATATAGTTTAAATTATGGTACATGCAACAAATAGCTGGTGAAGTGTAGGTATATCTTTTTCTTAAAAAATTTTTAACCTAACTTTTTTATCAACATACCAAAGTTAAGTGTTTTAAATTTTTTTTGTATTGATTTCAGGGAGAGGGAGAGAGAGATAGAAATTCAATGATGGAAATCATCGACTGGCTGCCTTCTGCATGCCCCCTATTGGGAATCAAGCCCGCAACCTGGACATGTGTTCTGATCTGGAGTAGAACTGTGACCTCCTGGTTCATGGGTATATGCTCAACCACTGAGCAACACTGGCCGGGCCTAAAATTAACTTTTTATATGACAAAATAGGAGCATATATAAACACTTATCATTGTGTAGCGGCATTATGGTTTTTTTATATTGCAAGAACTGACATTTATGGGTTTCCTCTGCTAAGCATCAGAATATACATCCAAGAACTTTATTTGAGAATGGATACCTTTGCATTTTAATTCAGGGAAAATTCTCCTTTTAGAATTTAATTAGAAAAAGATATAAAACAAACAAACAAACAAAATACTTCAAAGTTTTAGATATATGGTGTTTGGATTCAAGGAATGAAAAAGAATGGTATTGTACCTAAAAGGCAGTCACCACTAAGCTGTTGAACTCTGTTGCTGGGATCATGCAGTAGCTTAGCTCGGGGATTTTCACATACGTCTACTCAACAAAATCTCTTCAGTCATTAAATGAATGTATATACCTTGAGCAGAATATAAATAAAATGAATGTGTTTTGACACTTCTGCATTTGTTCTCATGGTCTTAAATAAGAAGAGGTATGTTTTGAGTCAGACAGAAAGAACACTACTGTATTATTTCTACTATTTACTTGTACGTGGGGTAGATCTATACTATAATTTGATCTCTAGATCTCCTATACCTGTATGATATGGCAATTCACCTGCCTCCTCAAAGACAGTTTATTTCATAAATGTAGAAATAATATCCATGTTTTTTTAAAAAAACATGGTAAAATTATGTAGTAGACAGAGTTGTGTTGTGAAAATTTAAGAGAATTAGGAGCAGGCAAATTATTATGAGTAAAAAAAGTAACTGTTAATAAGTCATTATTTTCTCCAAAGCACGGGACTACATTTTATTGAGGTATAATTTACTCAGAGTGAATGCATAATCTTAAGAACATAGCTCAGATTTAAGAAAGACATACATTCAGTAACCCATATGCCAATCAAGATAAACAGCATTTCCATCATCCCAGTAAGATATCTCCCTCTTGCCCCTTCTCATCCAGTTCACTCACTCAAGGCAGCCACTATTTTTTAACAGCTTGATTGAGGTATAATTAATAAACCAAGAACTGCACTGCACAGACTTAGTGTGCACAATTTGATGAGTTTGCACATATGCAAACAACCCTGATACCATCAGCACAATCAAAGTAATGGACATACTTAACACTTCCCCAAGTTTCCTGTTTCCCTTTGGGGTTTTGTGTTTCATTTGTTTGTTTTTTGTTGTGTTTTTTAATAGTTAGAACACTAAATATGAAATCTACTCTGTCAACAGATTTTGAAGTGCAAAGTATTGTGTGACTAACTACAGGCTCTATGTTGTACAGCAGATCTCTAGCATGTATTCATCTAGTATAACTGAAACCTTATACCTATCCAACCAAAAATCCCCTCCCACACCTGGCAACCACTAGTGTTCTGTCTGCTTCTATGGGTTTGACTACGTCAGGTAACTCAGTTAAGTATAATCAGGCAGCATTTGTCCTTTTGGGACAGGCTTATTTTACATAGCAGAATGTCTTCCAAGTGCATCCATGTTGTTGCAAATGGCAGGATTTCCTTCTTTTCTAAGCCTAAGTAACACTCTCTTTTATTGTGCATTCCACATTTTATTTTCCATTCATTTGTGGATGAACACATGTGTTTCTATTTCTGCGCTATTGCAAAGAATATGCAATAACCATAGTAGTGCAGGTATTTCTTTGAGAACATGATTTTATTTATTCTGGATACACTTCCGGAATGTAGATTGCTGGATAAGTTCTATTTTTATTTTTATTTTTTTGATGAACCACCACATTGTTTTCTATAGGTATTGCACAGTTTTACATTCCCACAAAGAATGTGCAAGTATACACAGTCTATATGTCTCCACATCCTTGCCAATACTTTACAGTTACCATTAAAAAATAATAGTCATACTATTGTTGTGAGGTGCAAGGTGATACCTCACTGCAATTTTGATTAGGATTTTCACGAAAAATAATGATGTAGAACTGCCGGGGTCCAACCCCAGCAGGTCCAGGGGTTCCCCAAAGGTGTGGACGGAGTCAGCGAAGAAGGAATGACACGGAGACAGCATTCAGTTGATCAGCAGCCTAGCCAGGATCTCTAGCCAGGATCTCCAGCAAAGTTCTGTTCTGGATCTCCAGCGAAGTTCTGGTCTCGATCTCCAGAGAGGTTCTGCTTAGGATCTCCAGCCAGGTTCTGTACAGGTCCTCCAGTCAGGTTCAGTCACCAGGTTCTAGTCAGGTTCTCTTGCGAATTTCTGCAGTCAGGTTCAGTCCAGGATCCCTTGCCATGTTCTCCCGCTAGGCTCTGTCTCTAGGCTCCGAGGCCAGTCCCTCTCCAGGATCCTCCGGCATGCTCTCTCCAGCAAAGTTCTTCTGTCTCTAGGCTCCGTGTAGATTCTGTCTTCTTGATTCTGTTCTGAGTGTTTCTGTCTTGTTACAACTGTATTTATACCAGTTGATTCAATCCTATCAATCTCTATTACAAAGGTTAGGGCGTTTCTTATCTCCATTCCAGGGAGAAAAGATTATGTAGTTTAAGCATGATTGTTCATAGTTAAAGGGATTAATTACCCGCCTGGCACTTAGTTGAGGGGTTTTATTCCCTCCCTAACTTCAGGGGAAAATCCCTACCTGGGGATTCAACCTTTCTCGGAGAGGTGGCTTTGGTTAAAACACAGCGCCAAGAAGGTGAGCAAACATATTAAGAACCATATGCCATATATGCCAGGTCCCTTGAAACAGCAAGGATGGACTGGCTCCCGGCAAATTCCCCCTTTTTTATTTTTTAAAAGCAGGCATTAAAAAGAAAAACCTGAAACGCTCTCTTGTATCCATTTTAAGAGTAGGATTGGCGCTTTCTGCTATTACCTGAGTCCTGATCTATCACCCCAGGGAGAGCTTGCCAATCCTGCACTTTCCCGGGGTGGAAAGGCTGCAGTGGGGTTAAGGATAAGGCTCCTTGGGCCTACCTTCTCCCATGCCTCTACATTTACCTTTCTGGCACCTTTCCTTCCTCAGAAAAGCATGGACATACTTCTTGTATAAAACGTTCTGTCTGACTGGGAGTAACCTTAATTCCTCTGCTAGCAAGCAAATATGTTAAAAGATCAATACAGAGTCTTTTTTCTTTAGACTCAGTATGGCACATCTTCTTAATCTAAAGATCAATACAGAGTCTTCTTTCTTTGGACTCAGTATGGCACATCTTCTCAATCTAAGTTCTGTACTATCCACCTTCTTACCCTATTTATCCTCTATAGGGGGGTCTGTAGCACCCTGGTGGAGTCCTATCCGTCCCGAGTGTGGGGTTCTCAATGGGGGGGCTTACCTAAGGGAATCCTGTTCCAGGGATTCCCAAAGGTGTGGACGGAGTTGGCGAAGACTATCCACCCTCTTCCTACGGTGGAGTCCGATCCGTCCCGAGTGCAGGGCGCTTACCTAGGGGTCCCTGTTCGGGCGCCAGATGCCGGGGTCCAACCCCAGCAGATCCAGGGGTTCCCCAAAGGTGTGGACAGAGTCAGCGAAGAAGGAATGACACGGAGACAGCGTTCAGTTGATCAGCAACCTAGCCAGGATCTCTAGCCAGGATCTCCAGCAAAGTTCTGTTCTGGATCTCCAGCGAAGTTCTGGTCTCGATCTCCAGAGAGGTTCTGCTTAGGATCTCCAGCCAGGTTCTGTACAGGTCCTCCAGTCAGGTTCAGTCACCAGGTTTTAGTCAGGTTCTCTTGCGAATTTCTGCAGTCAGGTTCAGTCCAGGATCCCTTGCCATGTTCTCCCGCTAGGCTCTGTCTCTAGGCTCCGAGGCCAGTCCCTCTCCAGGATCCTCCGGCATGCTCTCTCCAGCAAAGTTCTTCTGTCTCTAGGCTCCGTGTAGATTCTGTCTTCTTGATTCTGTTCTAAGTTCTGAGTGTTTCTGTCTTGTTACAACTGTATTTATACCAGTTGATTCAATCCTATCAATCTCTATTACAAAGGTTAGGGCGTTTCTTATCTCCATTCCAGGGAGAAAAGATTATGTAGTTTAAGCATGATTGTTCATAGTTAAAGGGATTAATTACCCGCCTGGCACTTAGTTGAGGGGTTTTATTCCCTCCCTAACTTCAGGGGAAAATCCCTACCTGGGGATTCAACCTTTCTCGGAGAGGTGGCTTTGGTTAAAACACAGCGCCAAGAAGGTGAGCAAACATATTAAGAACCATATGCCATATATGCCAGGTCCCTTGAAACAGCAAGGATGGACTGGCTCCCGGCATAGAACACCTTTCTATATACTTGTTGGCCATTTGTATGTCTTCTTTGGAGAAATGTATATTCAAGTCCTTGGCCTAGTCAGAGATATTAGGCAAGAAAAAGAAATACCAGGCATCCAAATAAAAAAAATTATCTCTGGTTTCAGATGACATAATCTTACATGTAAAAGCCTTAGAGACATCCCCAAAAAAGTGTTAGAACTAATAAACAAATTCAGTAAAGTCGCAGGATTCAGAATTAACATACAAAAATAAATGGTATCTCTTTTTCTTTTATTTATTGTTTTTTAGAGATAGAGAGGAAGGGAGGGAGAAAGAGAGTGAGGGGGAGGGAGAGACAGAGAGAGGCACAGAGATACAGAAACATTGATTTGTTGTTCCTCTTGTTCACTGGGTGCTTTTTGTATGCACCTTGACCAGGGATTGAACCTGCAACCTTGGTGTATCTGGATGATGCACTAACCAACTGAGCTACTTGGTCAGGGCTAAACTTAACAATGAACCATTTGAAAAGGAAATTTTTTAAAAAATCTAATTTACCATAGCATCAAAAAGAAAATACTTCGTAATGAGTTTCACCAGGAAGGAAAAGCACTTGAACACTGGAAACTATATGACCTGATGAAATAAACTTTAAAAGACATATGTAAATGGAAAGATATTTTAGTTTCATAGAAGAACTAGAGGCCAGGTGCATGAAATTTGTGCATGGGGATGTCCCCTTAGCCCAGCCTGCACCCTCTCTAATCTGGGACCCCTTGGGGGATGTTCAACTGCTGGTTTAGGACCAATCTTGGGGATCGGGCCTAAACCAGCAGTTGGAAATCCCTCTCACAATCCTGGACCACTGGCTCCTAATTGCTCACCTTCCTACCAGTCTAGTCGCCCCTAACTGCCCCCTCCCCAGCAGGCCTGATCACCCCTCACTGTCTCTGCGTGTCAGCCTTGTCACCCCTAACTTCCCCCCAACCCCTGTTGCCAGCCAGCTCTCCCCCAGCTGCTCCCTCCCTGCCGGCCTGGTCGCCCCACGCAGCCTGCTTATTCAGTTATTTGGTCATCCCTCACTAAACCCCTGCCAGCCTGGTTGTAGGCAGCCATCTTGTGAGGGTGTGAGGGTTAATTTGCATATTACCTCTTTATTATATAGGATATTGTTAAAATGCCATACAACCTAAAGAGAACTATAGATTATACACTATCCTCATTAAAATGCTAATGGTATCTGTTACATAGATTTCAAAAACCCTAATATTTACATGCAAACACAAACTATATGAGATTAACCCACATAGTTTGTTCCTTTCTTATTCCTACGTAGTATTTCATTATATAAAAAATAGTATAATTCATCTACTCTTTTCTTGTTTGACAACAGACGAAATGACTATTTTCCTCATTGTAGCTCTTATGAGCAAAGCTTCTGTGACAAGCTTTTTAGGAGGTTTATGTTGACATGTATTCTCATTTCTTTTGGATAAAGTCCAAGAGCACCATGCTACTTTATAAGAATCAAATTTGAACATAGACACTAAGAGTCATGGCTATTTTAATATTCAACTTAAATATTATTTTCTAAGAATCTGCACTCCACTTCAAAGATGCCCTCTTCTTCCAAAAGGGAACATACCCTACCAAGGAAGTGAGTATGTGTCTCAAGTAGTAAGTTTCCATTGATTAAGCTCCCTCCATATGGAGGAAGACAATGGGAAAGGGCCTAGTAATCATGCCCAGAACATAAAATGGGTAATACACTCCAAACACAAGCAAAAGATAGACTTGATAGAGTCGATTAATATATATATATATATATATATATATATATATATATATATATATATATATTTATATATATGGCAAGGGTAGAAATTTGTGTATGTGGGTGTTTTGTATGTGTGTGTGTGCATGCTTTCCCATTTATTTCTTCCTAATGTTCCTGAAACTAATGGATTAATGGAAATTCAAGTATTGAAACCAATTTGATGCTCTCACATGAATACCAGTATAAAATTTATAAGGCTATAAAAGTACAATACCACCCATTATCTATGAAGTAAAAAAAAAAAAAAAAGTACCATTACTTTTATTTCTACTTTGGTTAAAAAAAAATAGAAGGAAAATTCAATCAAGACTTTCCCCTTGATCACTTTATTCAGCCACCTTTGAAAGAGACCGTGGCATGACATGTTAACAATTCTGAAAGAGAATGTTTTTTTCAGCCTCTTTTTTCCATATCAAGGTTGAGCTGTGCAACTTGCAGGCATAGTACATTTTTTTTTCAATCTGCACTTTTCCTGTTAATTTGCAAGTTAACTTTAAAATGTCAAATGTTGTGCTAGTTATATACTTTTATCCTCTCCATGAAATGAAGCATTGTCATTGTATGTATCCACATATTTAAAGGTGATGCAACTTCACCTGTAACATTTCTGACTAACCTGGGCTTGGTATCTAGGGCTATTCATAAACCAGAGGAATAGCTATATACAATATGCTGTACAAGGCAGGGGTCTCTCATTATGAAGTCAGTGCAGCCTCTCTGTTATAGGCAATGTTTATGCAACCAAAGGAGTGTATCAATAAATGTCCAAACTAAGCTGGGAGAACAACCTGGGATGTGATGATAATGAACTCATGATATTAGTGGTTAAACACAGAAGTGGAGAAAAGGACAAGGGTTCAATTACTTAGTATACCAAAGGGCTTTCCTGATGGAGAACAACCTATAGATCAGAATCCCCCTTGGTTACTGGTAGAATATGAAACAGTGCTCTTGACCTTGTACAGTTAGAAGCTGGTTGATCAACAGGAAATCACGTATTGAACTGTTAGGTAAATGTACAATGTCAGCAAACATCAATTCCTCTCACCATGTGTATTTTTTTGTCTTAATCATTAATATAAATAGGGATAAACCAATATTGATGTCAGAACTACTATGTTAATCAATCAATTGCAATACAAAATTAGCTACAGATATTATCAGAGTTTGGCAAAAGTCAAAGAAAAATTCTTAAAGAATCAATTGGCCATGTGGAATTTATAATAAGGAGTAGTTTTTTTTTTGTAAATTGTGTCCTACACCTTATAAAATTTGTAACAAACTTAAGTATGCATATATATGCATGATTTTTTCCCATGCAGAGCAACTTTTTAAAGTTTTGCCAATACACCACTGCCCGAACACTGAAGATTTGTAAACATTCCTGCAGAGTGTATATATATATATATATATATTCTGATAGTATGGTGCTGCAAAACCAAAAAATAAAAAAGAGAGTAGAGTAGGAAAACATTTTACCACTTCTTAAGATTAGTCAGAAAGTTCCACTAAACATAATATACATGATTAGGAAACTAGAGAAGAGAAAGTTACACAAATTAATAGATCTGCATCACTTCAATGACTACACTTTAGACTTTAATAGTTTGTAATTTCCTCCTGTAAGTTCTTGCAAATCATAGCACCCATCCAAGAAAAGTGGCTTTAAAAGTTGCAGTGACATCCTGAGTCACATCTGAACTTGTACCCAATGGCTTGGGCCTCTCTTCTTTCAGGCCAGCCTGTCCTTAAATCTGGGCCCTGTTTCTTTCTTAAATGTTTTTCACTGGGTATTGATTCATTTGTATATTAAGCCTTTTTAAACTTAATTTCTGTCTTCTTTAAAATATATTATCAACATGCTGTTGTACTACAAATGTTATGAAAATTAATGGAGGTTAGACACAGAAAGTGATTTTCACATGCATGCCAAATAAATGCATGTATAATCATCAGTTCCATTAATACTGTTATTTCTATCATAATAATCACTTTTTTCCAGTAGGCCTCAATTTTGTGAGAATCCTGGAAGCCTATGTCAGGCTCCATAGCTAGATTCAAATTATATCTGTAAATCAAATATGAATAATTCAATTTTTGTTCATTTTTCCTAAAGTCAATCTAATGTATGAGCCATAGGACTGATCCTTGTGGTAAAGTGGTATAAAATACCTCATGGCAGAAATTGTATGGTCTCAAATCATTGCATCCATGCATGGAAGCATCTACTCTGTTTAATGTCTGTGGATGGAAATGCATGTTGAATTCTATCTAATGTCTATTGCTGCATGTAAAATCAAGCCATCAGCTAAGACATGGTTATGACATGATCATTTTTACATTGGGTGACATGTTTCTGTTGTACTGTCAACAAGCATAAACTTTAATCTCCACAAAGTCAGTTTCTGTAAACTGTGTGTCACACTAATGCTTTTATTTTGCATGCCACTCTTCCCCAGAGAAATTCCTTTTACCTTCATTTCTTTACCACAATTGTAATTCACTTCTGACTGACATGCTGACATATCTATTAAATGTCTTTATGCTATTGCACAGCCATTGATTATTTCAATATATTTTTTGCTCCCTCTTTTTCCTTTTAGAAATAAATACTGTTCCTATACACAGATAGCTTTGAATGTATATTCAAGTTCAAGGGGGAAGTGTGTGTCCTCTATATTAGGCTTGCCATGTCTAATTTCAAATTTGGTACCTTGAAGATTGGAACAGAAGATTGAAATCATTTTCTCATCACCAAAATTGTCCTTTAGAATTTAAAATCTATCAGAATCAATATAGTGTGGTTTTAAAGACCAATGTGGCCTGTCTGTCTATATATAATAAATGAGAAAAATATTGAGATACCAACAGAGTTTCAAATTCAATTTTCTATCAAATTAGACCGATCTCAAAGTGGGAAATAGGAATTGATATTTTGCTAGATGGTTGGACAACATGCTACCTATGTTATTCTCTTTCTCCAAATACTTTTTTCTAAAGCTATTCTACACCATTTCCCTCAAGGCCACATTATAGTTCTGTATTCATCTTGACCTTCAATTAACTTATGAGCATCATTCTCTATGCCACTTGCTTCTGTGCAGGTATTTATATTCTGACCCATCAATTCTTAGCTTCCCTACCTGTTTAAATGGGATTATGATGAGCAGAAAGGGATTCATTCAGAACTGCTTTCTATTTGGAGCAATGAATTTTTTCCTTTCTCATCACCCTTGTGGGCGATGAGGCCTTGCTCACCCAAGCCTCTGTAGCCCTATGCACATTATTGGTACCAAACATATATTTGAAAAAATTAATGATACCCCATGGAGATGTTGATTTATACTCTCCTTCCTTAGGTTCTATCACAGTATTTAAATGAATGTTTTAGAGGAGATCAACTTGGTTTCTATTTCACTCAGACTATTCTTCCATGCCCCTACATTTTCTTCTGAAATTGGTTCCTTTGTTGAAGTGTAACTTATTGTGATCATAAACTTCAATATAATTTATCCATAGATAAGTATCTTTAAAATTGAAAAAAAAATGAGACCTTTCATTCAGGACATCACTTCACTAATGTGTTAAAATATATCCTAGCTTAGTATTCATAAAAAAATAAAAGTAAAAGAAAATTAAGTAGTATATATTTTATATACATATTTAAGTCAGGTTTGATAAAAACAAAGTTAACTTACAGTGAGTCTCATAAATTATTTTTTTAATTGTCTGGATTCGACCCTTTCTACGTCTGATATTTTAAAATTGACGATCTTTTTCTCTATTAGGGATCTGATATCAACTTATGAGAAAAGTGATAGGTTGTCTATTACATTTATAAATTGAGATTGCACTCTGAAAGATGGGAATGTTTTCATGAGTTCAAAAATAAAATGGTTTATTGATTCTAACTATACAGAGATGATTTTGATTGTCACCTACTTACAATCTAGTGGTAGGTATATTGCTTATTTTCTATGAATTTGGAAGTTTAGTTCAAAACTTCAAAGTATCATATGAAAAGGCAGGAAACTGAGGTGGACAATTGTGCTGATGACCATTCCATGGCTAAAGAAATAAGGTGTTATATAGCACTAAGCCATGAACAATAACTTATTTTTCTTTTATTTTTTTTTATCGCTTTTTATTGATTTGAGAGAGAGAGGAAGAAAGAGGGAAAGAGAGAAAGGAAAATATTGATGCAAGAGAGAAACAATGATTGGCTGCCTCCCACATGCACCCTGACAGAGACTGTGTCTTGAGCATGTGTCTTGACTGGGGATGTAACCAGGGCTCTTTTGGTGCATGGAACAACACTCAACCAAGTAAGCCACACCTGCTAAAGCCTAGTGCATAAGTTCTAACATTATACTTATTTAGTTAGTTATAGCTAAGCTTAATACAGTCTTCTATGTTTAATTTCATTTGTATGGCAAAAAAGGAGAAAAAAACTTAAACATTTCAGATTTAGTAGCCATATATAGTATTATCTTTCTCTTCATGATTCCTTCATTAACAAAACCTAGGTCCGAGTGTTGGATTATGTTAAAATAATGCCTGACAATCAAACAGATTCCAATTCTCTTTTTACTGATATTACTCTCAGTTTTTTAATAGTCATTGAATTATGAGTCTGCCTTTTTGTGGCTGTGTGACTTCCCTTGACAACCAACAGCTGTTAGCTAAGATGACAGAACTACTTCAAAACAGGTATCTTATCTTTTGTTCTGAATCCAGCAATGTTGCAAATTATTTTCCAAATCAAGGCATAGGAAAGCCTGACACTCATATTCCACAACAGCATAAAGCAGCGGCATTTTTGTTGAATCTTTACTGTCCTGTAACTCTACCGTAGCTAATGGAGATTCTCTTCTCGGAAACGGAGTGGGGAAAGGCGTTCCTGGAGAGTGTGCCATTTCCAGACAATGTTCTTAATTTTATAATGCAACTATTATTATGATTTATAATTGCCTTGAAGGTTCTCTGTTAATTCTTCACAGGATATGTTCACTGTGATTACTGAAATCCTTAATTCGTTGGAAGGGATGTTTCATGAACCTATTTAATAATATAACACCCCCCTGAAAAAAAATGCAACCCCTGCATTTTCATGGGTTGGGTTTATACCTGCAAATTCTGAAGGACCTTCTAGATCTACCAGTAAATCACTCTAACTCAAAGGGGGATGGAATTTGATGGTGGCTTTTCATCACTCAGCTTAGGAAGAAATGCAAGGTACCTATTGTTTTATTTGTCATAAAGTTGAGCTGCTTTCTATACCAGAGTATCCACAAATTAGTGTCTATGGTGTGGTTTAAAGACATTGGCGAGAAGTTTCAGTGTTTTCTTTTATAATCATAATTCTATTAATAAATATTTCTAGTAATGAATGAATTCTAGTTGGATAGAGGATGCCAAAATGTGTTTTCTATAACTACTACACTGACTTGACTTTTACAAAAACCAGTAGTGGTCTGGATGAAATCAGCAATATTTAGTTAACAGAAAAAATGTGTTCAAAATACAGTGGAGATACAGCATTAGAATATCTTTTAAATAGAATTCAAAAGAACAGGGGTCTCTATAGGTCCATGTCTATAAGGTCTATTACTTAAGATACAGGAAGGAACTCGCTATAAATGTTTCAGTCTTGTGGATGCATCTTGAACATACTGGAATAACAGGGCTCCAGCATATGAATTATATATGCCTCTTGATAGTGTATTAACACAGTAATTGCAAGGCAGAATTTCAATAAATTCTTCCCCTTACTCTTCTTCGAATTTCTCAAACCATGTTTTGGATATAGTGAAGTTTTGAACATCATTTCCCATTTATTCAAAAAGTTATGGAGAAAAGAAAAATCTAGTGCTAAGCAATACATTTAGCTAAGTGAAATATTAGTTTGGAATTCAATATTTATTTTCTTATGTTTTTAACTTATTAGATACCAGCAGTGGGACTTGAAAAAAAGTTAGACTAGAAATGATAATCTGTTATTTTTACCAATATATACTCAATGTACACAAAACAAATTCAAGAATAACATGAAAGTGAACAATGGTGGGAAAAGTCTACTGAATAACTCCTAGAAAAATACAAAGAAATTGTAAAGGAATCAAACAAAATAGCTAGTATTAGGCATAGAGTTGTTAGAATTTTGGACCAATATAATTATATATCTTTTAATCAAGCATGTGAGAGTTATTCTTATGATAATAGAAACTTTAAAAGACGGAATAACAAATGCAGGTAAATTAATCAATACAACAGGTCATTGATTAAGGAACCTCTCAGACACTAATATACATATATTTTGTTACAAGAAACTAAGAACAAGGCAAAGTTACTGCAAGGTGTTTCATATGAGCAGCAATACCAAACATTTTGATATTTGGAAGCAATTCCTAAGTTTACCAGAAGTCAGCAATGTATTCATTCTAGCAAAGTGTAAAACAACAGCACACTGCTTGTTCCCACATCCCAACAAAAAGCCATTTTGGCAAAGCAAAAATGTCTTTGGGAGATGAAAAATTATATTAGGATGAAAGAAAAGAAAAATACCAGTACATATCAGCAAGTGTTTTTTAAAATAGAGTGAACATTAATCATGGAATTCTGAAAAGAAAGAAGAAAGGTAGGAGAGAGGAAAGAAAAGAAAATATTAAGGTGAGCTATAATGTGCACATAACACACTAAGGTTTTGTTACCATCTTAAATTTGCTATGAGAAGTGTAGGTTTAAAGGGTGGGCCCTTATATTTTTTTGGTAAGATGGGGCACATATAAAAGTCAACTAATATATATACATATATATAGTATTAAAATATATAAAATTATAAATATATATTAGGAATTTTAAAACTGGTATTAGATTCAGAACTGGGATTAAATCACCAGGAAATTTAGGAAATTTATATGCTACTAATAGTTCAATTATGTTTTTGGACAATAGGCTGTGAACTTTCAGATTTAACACATTGATTTTGACTATTCTTTAAAAAACTCTTCCTCTCATCTCTGCCTCTGAAGTTTTTGAACTGAGATTGTAGATGCTCTTAGGGTTTACTCTCAGTTAATTACATCTGGTGGCCATGCCTCATTCCAGCATTGCATGCTACATAATTTATAATATGCTCCTTAAACTAGAATCTGGCTAGACTGTTTTGTTGTGCAGGTAAATTCAAATGGAACATATTTCACAATCTTAGCTCCTAGAGGAACACTGTAGAGAATGGAATAGGCTTAAATTGACATTCCTCACATCAAGCGAGGTTTCAGAAAGACCCAGTCCAGTGGCTTTTAGCTAAATCAGACAAATGGTCTCACCAAAATTCACCAATATACAATTCCTGGGCTACACATGGATATCATAATATAGAGAGGCTACCTCCACTGCTGGCAAAAATGAACATTTTTAGAGAGAGAAGATTAAGAAATCCCAACCATTTCTGCAGACAGCAGGAAAGTCTGCCTTCAAAATGTCACAGACTGAGATTGGTAGGTCTACCACTCACTTTTGTAATTCCTCAGGTTTCAAACTCTCTCTCCATAGCATTCTCTGAGGTTCCATGTCTGCTTCTGCTGTCCCATGATTTTCCTCTCAACCAACGCCACAAGGAGAAGAACGCGACCACATGTGGCTCCCTGCTTGGCCATGCCCTGCCGGCTTCTCTCAGTACATAATTTGAGGTTTCCCCTCTGTGGGTCCCTTTCATAAGGATTCAAAAGCTTTGCTCCAATTTCACCACACATCGCAGTGGCTACTGACATACAGAACCCGCATGGAAACTGGTGGCCTGGGGAAGACAAGCTATGCCTTTGTAAGAAGAACAGTACCTATGTCATCTTAAAGCTACTTCCAGCATTCAGCACAGAATGGGCTCACTTTTCTTGAGGTAAACAAATGAACACACAAAATGACAATAAATTTTTTAAAAAACCTGATATGTATTTAGAAAGAGAAGATGAAACTCAGAGCTGATGGCAAAAGGAGAAAAGAACTGCTCTATGTGGGTATAAGGTCCAATGAGAAGTGTGTGTGTGTGTGTGTGTGTGTGTGAGTGTGAGTGTGTGTGTGTGTGTTTTCCTTGAAAAGGGAGAAGGCACATGACAAGAACAGAAGAGGTGGGTTAAAGATGCATCATGAAAACCTTTATTTAGGGACTTGCATAAATCTCATGGAAATTTTGGGTATTTCACAGAATGTGGAATTGTACTTGTGATCATACCAACTCTTCCTGGAATGCAAGCAACAGCTTGCATCTGAAACAGGTCCATCTGGTATCAGAGCTGTGTGCACAATTCCTATTTCAAGAGTTCAGGTAGAGTAAGTGAGTGAAATGAGGTAGGTAGGAGACAATAGGATGTGTGGGGGGCTGTGTTAACCTGGAGAACTCTTCCATTTCCAAATGAGTATGCTGCTCATATTTTCACAATTTTGGGGCTATTTGAGACTGTGCACTCAGTGCTGTTAGAGTTGCTAATTTTTCTATGAGAAGATCCAAATAAAATATTTAGAAAAATGTCTCCAGTAAAAACAACAACAACAACAACACACACACACACACACACACACACACACACACACACACACAGCCCGTGAGTCGCATTTATGTGGTAGCCCCTACATAAATGTGACTCACGGGCTTTTCTCTTCACTCATTCTTAAATTATCAGTTGATGACATAACAGCAATGAAGTTCAAAATAATTTTTAAACATGTGAAGATATTTCAAAAATAATTAATGTTTAATTAAGAAATATTTCAAAAATAAAGGAAAACTGAATAGTCAATGTTACAGATACCCATGTACTTACCAGTTAGTTATAAGTGATATCAACATATTGCCAAATAAGGTATCTCTTTCTTGAAACGAATCTTTAGGGAAAAAATCCCAAAATAAAAATTTCACCCTTTGTACAATCCCTATGGTTTCCCAAACCTCCAGTGCTTAACTGAGTATTGAACTGACAGAGATGAAGCGGTTCTATTTCTAAGTTTATTAGAATGTAGACTTCTGAATACATAAGAAGAAAAAGATGAGTCTATACTACAACCACACTTTTCTTCCCTCTCTTCTTCCCTCACTCTCTCCCTTCTTTCTTTCCTTTTCCCCTCTCCCCTCTTCCCATCCTTTCCTTTCCTCCTTTTTTTTCATTTTCTTTCTCTTTGTTTTTAAAGGAGCTCTTGGTTTTATATTTTTATTACACATTACAATGTTATTTGTTTTGACTTGGTTATTCATTTACATTCAAGAGTGACTTTAGAAAATATCTGAAAACAATTTGACTTAATTCTCTCTGTTCAAAGAAGATGATTCTAAATATTTATTACATATTCAAAAGTGAAGTGCACCATTTAAGTCATCAGTAAAAATATCATGGCTTATGATTTTACATGATTGGTCATAATACCACAAATGTTTTCTTCTTTTATAATGTCAAATGCATATATATATATATATATATATATATATATATATATATATATATATGGAACAAGTAAATGATGCTAAAATACCAAAATACAAAATTACATCATGATCAACTCCAGTCTATGACCTTTTGCACCTGAACTTGCATATGAGTCACATTCAGCTGCTGAGCTTAATCATGCCCTGACATGTTAAACACTACCTTTGCCACACCAGATGAAAAGACAAAAACAAACGATACAAAGAGATAAGACTCACAATTCTAAAACAGGAATGCATCCAGCGTTTCTCTTGCCGCTCTGGCCGTGATCCACTCAATGACATGGCACAGGCCTCAGAGTGTCAGGGACAAGAGGCACAGCTCTATGCAGCACGGCTACAGCAAGCATGTCATTCCCCCGTGAAAGTCTCAATGTGTCTAATGTATCTGCGACATGAGCCCTGAGACTTCCCACCCAAGTTGTACACAATGTATTCTGCACACTTCAAAGGCAAGAAACAAATGTGATATGACTTACCCTGACCTTCCTTCCTGTAGTTCCTCTTGCCTCATTCACTCTTCATTTCTAAAGAAAGAAAAAGCAAGAAGCACTTATTATTTGTGTATCTACCAGTTATAACATTTAATCCAGAAGACAATTCAAAAAGTAACTGCTGAATGGCAGCTTTGCTTTTTTTTCAGTCTTTGACAACTTCTTGAAACTTGGTTCTCTTTAAACTACTTTATTGAGGTATGGATGACACACAAAAGATACACATATTTAATGTATACAACTGGATGGGTTTAGATATTAAGTATGCACTGTGAAACCATCACCATAATCTATGTCATAAGCGTATCTGTCACTCGAAGGATCCCTCTGAACTGTTGTAATATTTGCTATCAACAGCCATCCACGGCACCTGTCACAGACCAAAGTAAATCAGTACACATCTGTTCAGGAAACCAACACTACTCCCCTATTTCTTCAATATCCGTTTGTCTTTAGATTTTGAATTAAATGCAGTTCTGGCTCTATATTTCATTTTGGAATTTTATCACATCTAATTAATTATACTGGAAAGATGATACATGAACAAGTTTTCCCTTTCCTGTTATTTATTTAAGTCAAGCCCCCCTCTCCCATTTATTTTGATTTCTTTAATTGTCTCATAATTAAATGTGTGCATATTAATTTAAAACAAATAATCAGGCAACCAAATTCAGTATGTCTAAGAAAAGTGGGACAGTGGGAATTTCACACATTGAGCATCCATTCTCATCTTTTAAAATGAAGGGAAGAGGGGAATGCAACGGAGAAATAGCTGAGTTAATGATTAGGTCCTAAATAATTCATTTTTAAGAATTTAAGCAAGTTTGCATGGTGACAGGTGCTGGCTAGTGTTAGTGGAGTGATCACATTGTAAGGTATGAAGATTTCATAATACAAATAATTCTACAAATAATAATAGAAGAGTGACTCTGTGTTTCATGTACTAACAACTGTAAACCTGCTTTTGCCCCATCCCTATACTAGTATTTTATACCTGCCACTATTAGCACTAACATAATATTGTATACCAACTCTAATAAACATGTAATTTTTCTTTAAAAAGTTAAGAGCCCTGGCCAATTTGCTCTGTGATCAGAGCATCAGCCCAAAGACCAAAGAATTTCTGATTCAATTCCTAGTCAAGGGCACGTACCTCAGTTGCAGGTTGCATCCCCTGTTGGGGCATATGAGGGAGGCAACTGATTGATGCATTTCTCTCACATCAATGTTTCTCTCTCTCTCTCCACTCTCTCTAAAAAAAAATCAATGAAAAAAATATCTGCAGGTGAGGATTTTAAAAAGTTAAGAAAATAATTCAAGCATGTGTATTTGATAAATAGATTCTATTCATTTGAAACACTTTTACAATGAATAAATGAGAGAAAAGTGGTTTGATAATTCTGACAAAAAGTAAAGAGTGTTAAAATCTTGGAAGTCACCTCTTTTCTAAGTGCAATTTTGTTGTTGAAGTCAAAATCCAACACCCTCCTGGGCCCCCACTGCTATGAGAGTAACACATCATAGCTAGGCAAAGACACTAGCTCTTTAGCTACTGGGCAAAACTAACAATACAACAGCCGCAAAATGAGGAGCTGGCACAACCACATCCTTCTATCTCGCGCTGACAGGAAAAAAAAATAATTAAAGCTGCACCAACAACTGTATTTCAGATGAAAATGCATTTACATGAAATACTGGATTCCGAGGCAATTAAGATTTCTCATTCAGAGCAGCTTGTGACTTTGAGTGGTGTCCACAGTCTTTCGTCATTAAAGGTGTCATTGTATCCTCTGACCCTCAGTGAGGACAGTGAGAATTCGCCTCACGTTTCTTTGGGATTACAGTTTTCTAATCGTTTTGAAGCAGAGGTGACCAGCTTAGCCACCTCCCTACTATGTGAAACACAAGCAGCCCATCCTGGAAACAGCTTCGAGGAGGCAGACACCCCGCCCCGAGCGGCAATGCGCCCTCCATGTATATTCCTCACCATCCTGGCCGGGGCTCTTTGAGGCCACTTGGCTCTGCACTTTTACAAATGTGTGTTATTTTATGGCAACGCAAGAAACCTCGGACATCAAGGAAAAGAAAACTTCAAGTGATGGGGGCTTCAAACGGATGTCTCCTCTTTGGGGTCCTTCAGTACAACAATTTTAAGAACGGAGGCATCATCTATTTTTTTCCAGATGAAACCGAACGGCTCAGCTCCCTGCTAATAGGATCCTCTGGGCAAAAAGGGTAGAGAAGGCATCATCGCAAGAAGCAGAAAGCTTCAGGATGTTTTGAACTTTAAACTGGAGGCGATAAATTAATCATTATGTTTGCCATGGCCCTGGCACATGTCTGATAAATGGTTCTCGTTCAGTGAATGGCACGATGGACTGGAGTGTCCCAGAGGATGAATAAAAGGCTGCTTGTATGGGCCTGAATGGCCACCATGCTTGTGTCATTAGGGAGCCATCAAGCCATTTGTGGGTGTCAGCGTACCAGGTGATTCTGGTACCCGAAGTTACTCTTTTCTCTTCCTAAACTCTATCCCATTGGTTGCCACATTTTCCACCTGAAAGCGGACCTGTGTGAAGACATTTTTGTTCTTGCCACAGAACTGCAATAGAGTTCTGACAGAGCAAAAACCCTTTTTCACTTTTTTTTTATTTATTTTGCCCCAATCATGAAGATTTATCTTTCATTCTGGCCACATAATCAAAAGAATGCTTAACTACCCTAAGCTGCCCTGGTGAAGGGTCGGGGCAGTGTTGCACAAAAAGAATCATCACCAAAGCAACGGAGGCCCATCCGCCTCATTAGCCAGCGACGGAGATTGCCTTTGGTGAGCGCAATATTAAAACCCTTCTCGCTCCTTCAAAGTGCGTGCTGCCCCATCATCTTCCCTTGAACGAACCAAAGGGAGGACGCGAGAGTGGAGCTCTAGAGTGGATGGGAGCTCTGGAGAGGATGGCATGCAGCAGCGGCCCCGGGCAAGCATCGCGCGTCCTCCTGTGAAATGTATCCCTGTTTATTACCACTCATTAAAATTTAATTTCATATGGCATCTCTAAAGGTCATTTTTTAAACTGGGATTTTGTAGGCAACCGCACTGACTGGTTAACTACTGTGAAGAAAACAAATGGTCACGGATTTATTGTTTTAAGCTATTATGCAAGAGGCACCTAAAACCAAACAAATTATTTCCCTCTTATAGAGCGGCAATGTTCGCCTTTCTAAGTAGTTGAGTTTACACAATATTTTCTGTTTGTTTTTTTTTTGTGTGCTAGTAGCACCTTAGAAGCCTAATTATTAATGAAACAGTATTATCATACAGAGGGTTTAAGCCTGTAACTTAACTATGACAAATGTAAGCCAAGACTACAAACAAGAAACAAAAATAGCACTGGAATGGAAAGTGGACTAAAACATAGCTTTTCTTTGCCTTTACTGCAATTAAAATTTTTTTTTTCTACTGAAGTTTTTTTTTTTTTTAATTTTATTACAGACCCTGATTACTTCAACTTCTGCTCTAAAATGGTTTCATGTATGCCGAAACCGGTTTGGCTCAGTGGATAGAGCGTCGGCCTGCGGACTGAAAGGTCCCAGGTTCGATTCTGGTCAAGGGCATGTACCTGGGTTGCGGGCATATCCCCAGTGGGAGATGTGCAGGAGGCAGCTGATCGATGTTTCTCTCTCATCAATGTTTCGAACTCTCTATCTCTCTCCCTTCCTCTCTGTAAAAAATCAATAAAATATATTTTTTAAAAAAATAAAATAAAATGGTTTCATGTAGTTGTAAAGTTGTAATAATGTTAATACTATAGTAAGTTAAATCCTTTATTCTCCAAATAGAGAGAGGAAAATTTTTAGTGAGCACCAATATTTCCAGGTACTGCATACACATTTTGTTCTTTAACCCTGCAAGAATACATCAACAGAGATATTGAGCCCTTTTTGGAATCAAAGAAGCTGAGGCTTAAGGAACATAAGTGTTATACTAAAACTGTGCAAAAAGATAGTGGTAGAAGAAAAAAAAACCCAGAATATTAGTCCAGATCGTCCTGAGTCCAATGGGTTTCCCATTGCTTAGGCTGTCTCCTGGAATATGCTTATCTATATAAACATATATCTGCATAGAACAGAGGTCAGTAAGCTTTTTCTGTAAAGAAAAAAATATAGTAAACATTTTCTGCTTTGCAGGGCATACAATCTCTATAGCAATTATTCAAAGTCATTATTGCAGCACGAAGCAACTTTAGACAAAATATAAAGGAATGGGTTAGTTGTATTCCAATTTGAGTTTACTTACAAAAATGGTCAATGTACCAGATTTGATCAAAGAGCCACAGTTCACCCTGCCCTAGAGTGTAAACTATGTGAAGGCATATATTTTATTTTGTTTAACATTATTTAACTCAATGCCTGAAAAAGTAATCGTTAGTTAATGGTGATGTTAAAAAATAAGGCTAGCTAATACTTACATGGAGTTTATAGTGTGCTCGTCATGTTTGTGTGTAATAAATCCCTTTTCATAATATTCCTATTAGGTAGTTAATATTTTTACCCATTTTAGGGGATAAGGAAACTGAGAAATGAATAATTAATTTGTTACAGTAATTCAACAAGTAAGTGGGAGATCCAAGATTTAGGCATAAAGTACATAATACACATTAAGGTCTACATAATTGATTAATTCAATAAATAAATAAATGACTAAATGAATAATGAATGAATGAATAAGTGAATGACTGAATTAATCAATATAGAGAGTTAATCCTGGGTATTTTAAGAATTATGTATCTTGGTCATCTAGGGGATATTTGTCTTGCAACTTGTCTATATTTACAAAGCAAAAATGTAAAACAAGAGAGAGAGAGAGAGAGAGAGAGAGAGAGAGAGAGAGAGAGAGAGAGAAACGAAATAACAAAAAATAAAAATCTGCTCCTGGCCATAAATTTTATATCTGAATTAAATTAGTTTACTTAATTTTTATCTTAAATAAAACTAATATTTTTATAAGTGGGTAGGAAGAAGTCCAAGTTTTTCATGAAGGGATGAAGAAAGAAAAAAAGGGAAAAAGGGATGAAGGGAGGGAGACAAGGAGGGAGGGAGGGGGAAAAATAATCAATTTGGGAGAAATAAAACATGGAGATTGGAGTAGAGAAATTTTAGTGAGAATAAAAATTGTAAGAGAACTCTTTAACTCAACAGGTATTTAATAAGGATTTAACATACACCCTGAGCTACACCTTGTGATGCTACATTGATTAAAAAAGAGGGAAAAATCAAGGATGCTGCATCCATAAGGCTTACAGGATATTAAAGAGGCAACATAAAAAAAGTAGAATTATTAATCATGGTTAAGTGCCACAAAAAAATAGATGAATGCTCTGAGAGTATAGCAGTGGGATTGAGGGGTCTAGGAAGGTCTTCTTGTGGGAAGAATGTTTAAGATTTGCAGATGAATAGGAATTATCTGGATGAAGAATGGGGAGAACAGCAGTTCAGGGAGATGGCTAACAGAGGAAAAGGTCCAGAGACAGAAATGCTGATGAATCCCCAGAACGGTGAAGCTGTGGGTAAATGCATAGGCTCAAGAGATGTCGGCATGAATTTGTGGGTTAGATATAACAGGGGAGAAATAGAAAAAATCAGTTGTCGGTAGAGTGAGGAGGCAGAAATTCAGGAGTAAAATTTTGGACATTTTAAGATTGAGATTCCTGGGAAACATTCAAGTAGAGCTGTTCAGTGGACATTGGCTCCATAAACCTGCCTGTCCCATGAGAGTCATGGCTGAGTGATCAGTGATGGTGAATGCTTGGATGACATTAAGTCATGGATGTGGAACATCACTTAGGGAAAGATCCCATGGAGAGAACAGATCTATGATATTTAGGAGTGTGATAGGGAGAGCGCCTTCTCAGGAGCGGTCAGAGAGGAAGAAACAAAGCGAGGGATTTGTAATAGTATGGAAGCCAGGAGAAGATAGGCAGAAGAGGCATGGTTAATGGTGTGAAATGTGGTCAGAGGTGGTCAGTGGGATGAGGACTCAGAAGTGTTCTTTGGATTTTGAACATGGAAACCACTGGCATCCTTCACAAAGCTGTTTTGGAGTCATGGGTAGAAATAAAACAAGAGTAGTAAGGTAGCTATGATGGTACATGTGTGGCAACCTGTATTGACTAGATGTTTTAAAAGCTTTAGGGTGAATTAAGAGTTCATAGTGCAGTATAGGACAGGAATGAAAACACAAGGGTCGGGTCTTAATCATTAATGTTTGAATGCTGATCAGAGAATCCAGTAAGAAGGGGAGGTGAGGACAGGGAAATTAGAGTGGTTCTGGGTAAAGCTACAAAGGAAAGTGCAATAGAGGAATGTGTGAGAGAGTGAGAACAGGAGGCTTAAGAAAGATGCAAGAGCAAGTAAATGGAACTGAGTTGGAATTGGTATAAACAAGAAAACCTATAATTCAAGTGCCGTATATTGTTGTGTAACAAATTATACTACAGAGATTCTTGGGGGGTCCTGTGAGTGGGTCCCGTGTACTAAGAGTGGTATAGATTACACAATCTCACTTTCTACCACTATTTATGGGTGCAGTCAATTAAGTTTAGCTGCATTATTACACAGTAGGAGCAGAGCTATTGCATTCCCCATCCTGTGGGGCTGTCAGCATATAGAGTCATTTTCCAACTGTCAGGGCAGAGGATTCGGTCTCTGGATAGTGATTACAATCCTTTGCATGTTTATGTAGAAAGTCTTTCTACCCAGAGGAGAAACTATTAGAAGCACCATCAGTGAATGATTCACTGCTTCCTTTTGCATTCTTAACACAAGCATAACTAAGCTACCAGATAAATCAGAGAAGCACAGACATTCCTTAGGAATTATGTTCTTGAATCTAAATAGTCATTGATTGGTAGGAACTGGGTCTCTGCTTCTCTCTTCTCTCCAGTTTTGTTTTATTTTTTTTAATTTAATTTAAACCAAGTCCTGGATTTTACCTTTTATTCATTGATTTATTCAACAAAAGTATATAAACTACTTCTATTTATCAGGATCTAGGAATATTATCATGAACAAGACAAACTGCAGATTTCATACACAGAGCCTATACCCTAGTGAAGGAGAAAAGCCTTACGTTGATTTTATAACATTCTTCGCAGTTTACAATGATTTGAAACTCACAGAAACCTTGAGAGGAAAACAGAGTAGATACTATTAATCTCGTTTTAAAGGTAATCTGAAAGAACATTGGGGAGGTAACCTGAAAACCATAATGGTTCTCTAGTGTGGTCCCCCAACCAATATCAACTGGACACTTGTAAGAAATGAAAATCTGATGCTCCCAACGTGGACTAAAAGTGTGTTTGCCAAGACCTCCAGGGGAATCTGAGGCATACTGAAGTTTGAGAAACACTGGTATGAAAGGAAGATATTGGGATGAATTAAAAGACTGGGCTTTGGGTGACTTTACCTTGGGAAAATTATTTAACTATTTGGTTTCCGTTTCCTAAAACTAAATCCTATCTTGTTTCTGGCTGTAAATAAATCTATGCCAGGGGTCACAAACTCAAATCTCTAGATCATGCAAGCAACATCAGTGAACGAGAAAGCACAGGTATTAAGGGAAAACAACAATAGCGTAAGTGAGCTGATAAAAGGCATCTAGGTGTTGGGAGACGGAGCAAACAGTAGAAACTGTAGCAAACTTGAAGTAACAGAGCTCTATTAAATTTTGTCAACAAAAATAGAAACTTGAATTTGTAAATAATCACTTAGTTATTAAATATGAACAAACTATGTTAAAATGAAATTAAATTGAGGGAGGAAAGAAACAGAGAGAGGTGGGGAGTAGAGGAGATAAATATTTTGAAGCTGGAGGGATACATTTGGTGAGAAACCTGTCAGAATGAACTATGCTGTTTTAGAGGTCCACATGAGAAAAGAAATATCTCTGGGGGTGAAGGTCAGGAAGGTAAGGGTTGTGATAGGAAGGGACAGATCAGATGGCAAGGTATAAATGATAGACTTCCATGATGGACTCTTGCCATGATGGTCTTGATCAAGGTCAAAGAGCTGGTAATTAGTGGAGTGACACCCATGACTGCAAATTAAGATATCCAATTAAGACTCTGAAAAAATGGCAGAGTTGAAGTTAACAGTGCTCTCAAACTGACCGCCTAGTCTCAAGTGTCAAAGCAACAGAGTTGGTCAGCCAGGTAGGAAGAGGACTGGAAGTATGATTAAACGACAGGTCTTACAGTTCAGGCAGGAAAACAACTGTGTATTAAAATTAACAGGGAAATGTCCTTGACCGGTGTTGGTCAGTGGTTAGAGCACTCTCAGTGCCAAAAGTTCATGGGTTTGATTCCAGATCAAGGGCAAGTACCTGGGTTGTGGGTTCCCTCCTCACCTGGGCCAGGGCGGGCAGGGGAGGGGGGTTGTGTGGGAGACAGCCAGTCAATGTGTTTCTCTCACATTGATGTTCCTCTCCTTCCCCCCTTTCACTCTCTCACCCACACACATTCTCCTGCCCCCTTCCATTCTGTCTGAAAGGGCAATGGAGAAAATATATTTGGGTGAGGATTTAAAAAAAAATTAAAATAACAGGGAAATGAAAAGATTGGCTAAATGCAATAGATGGGGTATAGGAAGATAAGATTCTTTAAAAAGGGGAAAAGAGGTGCTTATTCCAGATCTAAGTAAGAAGATATTGAATCAGGAATGCAAAATTAACTAGCAAGAAGGCCACAATCAAGCCTAGGGTCAAGTTTTTTCTGCCCTTTAAAAATACACTGCATGATAACTTTGTTCTTTGGCCACAGATGACAATTGCCAGAAGGTGAGGAGAGGCATGCAGATGATCCTCATCCCTCCAGGAAATCAGCCAATAAAGATCATGGCTATAATCCTCTATTTCTAATGAAAACAACAGAATGTGACAAATAGGGAATAGGGATAATTTTAAAGGGATCCCTCACTACAAATGAAAATTCATGCTCTGGAATACTACTTGGGAAACTGCCAATGTCACTTTTTCCAATGAAATAGATGACACGTGTAACAACAAAGAGAACTTGCTCCCTTCCATCCCCTTCCCCAGCCCCCAAACTATACAATATCATGATATTCCATTCAATGCCAAAATTGGCAAATTCGCAAATATTGTGTGCTCATCTGTGCTTCAGAATGTCATTACCTGCAACAATTATGATAAAATTTCGCATGATTTCACACTGAACTGAACCACGATGAGCATTGCCACATTTTTACAATAAATGTTTCTTTATTCGCATGAGGACAAATTTAAAAAAAAAAATCTAGTTCAGGTTCTAGTCTATGCTATTTGACTTATTTCATAGCCCTATTTAGGGCACAGAAAGGAGGAGGCTGTTGCTGCGAAAACCCGTAACTCCCCATGGCAGGGTTTTGAATCACATCTGAGCTACAGGTCACCACCAGCAGGCAACAGGGGAGTACAGTGGATTTGCAAAGGCTCATTTCTCTTGGCACAACCTCCATTTTTATCTGTGCTTGGCATATTTCTGCCCATCCTTGGAGATCCAGCTCGGGGTTCCCTCCTCTGGGGAACCTTCCTGAATGCCTGTGGGCAGAGCTAATTGCAGTCCTCTGCCCATAGCTCTGTTTTGATATGTTCCTCATCATTTTATAACTTGAAGGCTGTCTTCCACTTTAGACTATGCTTTTCTCAACAGTAGTGACTTTGACACATTGATCTTCTAATCTTCAGCATTTATTAGAATATCGGGCCTATAAGATTTTCATTCAGTAAGCACAGATTTGAATGAATGAGTGGATGAGGGAAAGAAAGTAAGAATGGAAGGTAGTACCTATTTCATCACTCCATGGCCCAAGTTCCACCTCTGTCATGTGAATGATTTGGAGAGGAGCTAGTAATCTGCCACTGAGTTTACTAGCTCATGGGTCATCTACATTAATACCAACATGTTGAAATTTCCATGCTCTACATATGCAGAGAAAAGCAGAGATGGGAAGTGCGTGAATAATGTCTATACAATGTTGAAAAAGCAGTCAAGTCAGAGAATTCAATTTAAATCATAGTATCACCACACCATGGGATTCTACAACCACAATCACATTTTTTTCAGGAACAAATACCATCCCCTGGCTTCTAGTACCTAAATATGTAGCTGCTTTTCCACTAGAAATGCAAGAGCAAATATAATGCATTCTTCACTTAAGAGGTATGGAAAATGACGGGCAATTGCAGTTCTTATTCACATTCATTACATTTTGATAAATTAATCCTATTTTACAGTAAATTTACCTTTCTTGGGGTAAGGATGGTAAGGGAGGAACACATTCTCTTACAAAACAGCTCTTGTTTCTTGTTTTTATACTTCAAAATGCATTTTTAACCTCATACCTATTGTTCCTTCTGTTAAACTTGGAATAAAGAAGAGGACTGAAGAGTCCCGGGTTTGATTCCGGTCAAGGGCATATGCCCGGGTTTCAGGATCGATCCCCAGTAAGGGGGAGGGGGATGTGCAGGAGGCAGCTAATCAATAATTCTCTCTCATCACTGATGTTTCTAACTCTCTCTCCCTCTCCCTTCCGCTATGAAATCAATAAAAATATTTAAAATATTAAAAAATAATATTTATCAAGACAATGTTCATATTTTTGCCCCATCTGTGTGTATCCATATGTATACAAATATTTATACCAATATAAAATGGTAAATAACTGGGACAGTAGGAAGTGGCACACGATTTGAGCCAAAAGGTGAGAAGTTATAGGTCTGTGTCATTTCATGTGAGAGAAAAAAAAATAGCTTAAAAACAGAAAAAAAAAATGTTGCAGGTAAATGCTCAGCAATTGCAGAAGGGCCCTTGCTTCATAGGCATTTTCTGTTATTGTTTTTACCTCTAAGTAGAATATGGGTTCTGTGTGTGTACAAGTTGATGTCTCAGCTTTGCTCTCTGGCCTTCGTTTGGACTCGGCCATTGATGTTGCTGTTAGAGGCTCTTGGGCTGTGTCTCAAGAGAAGATGAGAAATATCAAACTAGGTGCCTGCAAAGGTGTACAGAGCTTGGAGGTGAACAGCCCATTTCTGATTTTTAAGACTGAAACTTTGAAGTAATCACTTCTACCCTGTTCTACATCACTCATGCCACAGGCTAAAGATTTATGAAAACCATGCAAAAGATAATGCTCTTGATGTGAAACAAAAGGAAGACTTTATTTTTGTCTGTTGGAATTTCCTAGATTTACTACCTTCTCCTTTTATTATAGACACATTTCAGTGATTAGTGGCCAGGGCCAGTCACATTTACTTCGTGTAGCATTTTCTGATGCTTCCTCTAAAGATAAGCCCAGTCTTCTGTTGGGAGACAATTCTGTTTATGTGGCTAATTTCTTAATTTCCCTACCCCTACCCTCTGTCTTTATTGCAAAGTATCACTTGAAACTAAGTGATTTTTTTGTTGTTTGTTTTTACGTCTTTAACTGTCCTGCTGCTCAATTTCCAGCTGAAGTTATAATCTTCTGTTTGGGATACTACAGTTGATTACTCTAGAAATGACTGTAATAATATTCATTATCCACCATTTGTTGGAAGGATGGAAGAAAACTGTGATTAAATAAAAATTGGCTTGGATTTTGCTTTAGACTTCACCACACTGCTTTAAGGGCTTAATCAAAATTTTGCTGGTGATGTTCCTAAATATTTTACTCCATAGCATGGTCAGTACAAATGTGGTAGGCTGAATTATTGACTCCATTATTTACCACTGACAGAATTCACACCCTTTCAGAACTCGGCAGTTCTTCCCACTGGAAATGAAGTGTACATTTGCAATTGGACACTGGGTTCAACCTGTAACTTGCTTTGACCAACAAGGCTTGCAATGTGCTTGCCTGGGCTTGTCTTAATGAACATCTGCCGTCTTCCGCAAAAGAACCCATTCCAGTCCTAGCCAGTTTGGCTCAGTGGATAGAGCGTCAGCCTGCAGACTGAAGGATCCTGGGCTCAAGTCTGGTCAAGGGCACGTACCTCGGTTGTATGTTCCTCCCTGACCCTGGCCCTGGCCCTGGCCAGGGCATGGGCAGGAGGCAACCAATCAATGTATTTCTCTCTTTCCCTCTCTCTTTCACTCTCTCTAAAAATCAATGGAAAAAAATATCCTCAGGTGAGGATTTAAAAAAAAAAAAAAGAACCCACTCTGTTAAGCATGCTAGCCCAAGGAAAACGAGAATTACAGACACGTATTTGGACTCTACCCGCCTCACAATGGGGCTTGCCCCAACCTAGAAAGCCAATTATTTGCCTCCTCACAAATAAGTAAGAGAGAATAAATGGTTGTTGTTGTAAATCACTGACCATTGGGAATGTTTATTATGCAATAATAGCTGACAAATACAACTACCAATTTTTGGCTATGGAGCGAACAATGTATTATCAACCTCAGTCATATCCTCAATGGACATTTATACAGTGCTCATTGTGAATAGAAATAGACATTCTAGGGAGCCATAAATAAAATAGAAATTATGGATTCTGTTCTAAAAGATTCTGGTAGAAGAACATGATATTCATCTAATTCATTGTTTTAATAGTATTTATTAAGAGCTTCAGTGCCTAAAGCCTAAAAGAACAAAACTGAACAGGAGAAAAGAAACATATCTGGGGGCGAAGGCCAGGAAGGTAAAGCTCCCAGGGAAGTATATACAAAGACAAATTTTTCTCCTTTAGTTTTTAAGAAAAATGTGGTTTATTCCCTTTTTTCTCTTCTCTACATTTTTTATTTTTCTTATAAAAACATATTTATTATATAAATATTTAAATTGTTTAGAAAAATGCCTACATATCTTTTGCAGTTATTAATCAAGACAGTCTCAATAATTCAGAAAATTTATCTACTGCTTTTTTGATATTTTTTTAAAATTTATTTCTCTTTCTCAGCTCAACATAGGTTTAATCTAAGTTTATTTGTCTGTTATTTGAAGTCTTTTAAAACTATACTAAGCTCCATTTATACTGACCTTGGAACAAATAACTTTTCATTACACTTATTGTTTTCTTTAAACATTTCAAAATTTGTTTGATTTATTTCACATTTTGTTTGAAAACTCTGAATGCATTGTTTTTAATACAGAAAACATGCCTTATTATATTTGGTATCTCACACAAGCCCATGTAAAGCTGTGACTCCAATAATATTCATGGGTTATGCCCATGAAATGGAAAACTTCATTATAATTTTCACATTATATTTTATTAAAGGAGTTTCCAAGTACTGTATATTGACAACCTAAATAAGAGATACCAGATAAAGAGGGGAGAAATTATTATTGATAAGAAGAAGGTTGATTTGAAACAATGTAGTATCAAACAGTAGCCTCCAAGAGACTCTGATAATTGTGTATTGATTATTGATAGATCCCTGAGTCAATAATCTGATCAGTTCTAGGGGCTTCTCTGAAAATAACACTTACATAATTTATCTCACTGGTCCAGAAAGCAGTTGTTCCAATTGTTTTTGCATTTATTTTTTTGTGTTTATATATCTGTGTCCATGGAAGCTAACACGATCAGGAAGGAAAGAAGAAAGAAAGGTAGGAATGAAGAAAGGTTGTCAGGAGATCACAAACCACAAGATCAAGAAGTCACTGGCCAGTAGGATTTCTTTTCAATGAGCAGTGGTATCAAAAGACGACTCATCTTGTATAATCCCGCATTCAGTGAAAGAAATCCTGGCTAAAAAACCATTGGTCTGTGGGCATCATTTGGTTTATTGGATATTGAAAAGTGATAACACATCATCTAAAACTCAAATAGCATCAGAAACCACGGGCTCTTTACTTTCATTACTCTATCATTGAACACAAAAATCATTTTGGGCAAAGTTCTTCAGAAAACCATATTTGCAGAATTTTTCACTGCTCTGCAATTAGAAAATGAAATATGTCTTAAAGGACACATTTAATGATAAACTTCTTGAAAAATGGGCTGCCTTTTAGGCAAGGACTTCCCTCAGGCACAAATCAGGGGTAGAGGTGCCCAGTAATGATTGAGTTTTTCATAATTTTTAACTACAAGGTTTCTACCCTGAATAAAGAAATATTCCTTGTGTCAATATGGGCAGCTGTTCTCACCCTCTTCCAACCATTTCCAACATTGTACAGAATTGAAGTCTACATTCTTAGATCCTCTAGTCCCAGAATGCCATGGTCAATAAATACACAATTGCATCTGATTTCCTTGTAAAACTCTGGATTAGCTCTGTTCCACCTCTCCATTTCCAATACGTGCCCCGCTACAGGTGGCCATGCACATCGCCTGAGCCCCTAAGTGCAATGCAGGAAATGCCCAAACAAATGTCCTTTAAGTTGCAGTTTGCAAACTCTTCCTTGTTTGCTGCCTACTGTGTGTTTTTAAATAATGCACAAATCAACTTCAGTACCATGGAAATAATCAACACAAGATCAAAACCTGGAGTTTCTAGTAGAGCACAAATCAAAAGCTGTGGGAATCCAACAGCTGGAGCCTGTCTCATTATTTCTCTGTTCTTTGATGTGCTTTTCAGCCAAGTATCTTAGAGAATTACTCGCAGACATGTCTATCGACAAATTCTACTTTGCTTACATATTATAGTTTCCAACCGAGATAAATACTGTAACTGAGTTCTCATTTTCAAAATAGAACCCCCTCTTTTTTTTTCATCTTCTATTATGCACACAATCTTGTAAATAGCAGAAATGAAAATCAGCTGCATCTAATAAGAGAACCTTCTTCGTTAGCGACTCTGAGATGCTCGTTTCCATTAGATCATCCATCATAGCTTTATTATGTGATCAACTGCCTAATTAATTTTGTACTGGGGTATTTAGACAGAACACTGAATGTTTCAGTGGGCTTTTGCTATAATCCTGCACCTGCGGCCTCAGAGCTTTAGATAGCCTCCTATCATAAGTCTGAACTATGCCTATAATCACTTCTGCTTCACTAGGATTCTAACAATTCAGCCCAATGATATTCAGCAATATTAATTTCAGAAACACCAGAATATTTGCATCTGTGGTTATGTTTCTTTGGACTTTAATCAGATCAAAGGCGCTGCGAGATATTAAGAGCGCTAGATACAATATTTTGTTCAGACAGTTTTAGTGGTGAAATCAGACACTGTTTTGATTTTCTGTGCTTATCTGCTAATATGAACAGATGCAATCGTGCTATTGTATAATGACTCTTGATTGCCAGCAGTATTTGATTTTTTGCAACCATTCGGCAGTGATAATTAAAGATAACGGGATAGCCTATACAGTAATAATTAAAGATAGCTTTGTGAGCTTTATCACATGAATAAATGCCACAGAGGAAAAATTTGTTCTCTGAAGTTCATTATTCAATGCATAATTTTTGAAGGCCAAGTTTTAAAAGTCTCGGAAAGAGACATTTAGGTGCAATGGGCTTAGCGAAAGCTGAGCTGTGTTAAAATTTTTATTTTTTATTGAATTTATTGGGTTGACAGTGGTTAATAAAATTATATATGCTTCAGATATACAATTCTACAATACATCATCTCCATATTGTATTATGTGTTTACCACTCAAGTCAATGGGGATGAAAGGAGAGTTGAGTTGAAAACATTCACTTGTCCTGGCACCATGCATTGAGGCTTTGTTTTTTATTTGTTCAGGAAAAAATCAACAGGAATATGCCTCTCACAAGACAGAAACAGAGTCAGATAATATGAAATTTTATATTTCACATATAAGTAGGCATTCACAAATGTTCATATAAGGACTCTTTGAATCTATCTTCAATTTGACAATCCTACATAATAAAAGCCTAATATGCTAAGTGCCCGGTCGTTCAGTTGGCCATTCAACCAATCAAAGCGTAATATGCTAAGGATATGCTAAGGCCACTAAACTGGTCACTATGATGTGCACTGACCACCAGGGGCAGATGCTTCAACCAGTAGTTTAGCTTGCTGCTGGGGTCTGGCTGATCAGGACTGAGCTAGATAGGCCAGACATACCCTGGAGCCTTCCTGTGGTCCCTCCCTGGTTGGCCAACCTCCCATGTCCCTCCCCAGCTCCAATTGTGCACCAGTAGGGTCCCTCAGCCTGGCCTGTGTCCCCTCACAATCTGGGATCCCTTGGGGGATGTCAGAGAGCCAGTTTCAGCTTGATGGTGAATGACCAGATGCTATAACACACACTGACCACTAGGAGGTAGATGCTCAATGCATGAACTGCTCCCGATGGTCAGTGAGCTCCCACAGGGGAGCATCACTCAGCCTGAAGCTGGGCTTATGGCTCTCCTGTGGGGAGTGGGCCTAAGCTGTCAGTTGTGCATGCCCTGAGGGCTCCCTGACTGTTAGAGGGCACAGGTGGGGCTGAGGGAACCCCCCAAGTGCACAGATTTTGTGCACTGCACCTCTAGTAGGGAATAAAAGCTCTTAAAAACCTGCCTTTATGCACACTATGAAAGTTTGGCAATAATTCAGGTTGTTGGCTACCACTTGCCCATTACAACTCCTGGGACTGAAGCAGAACCAAAAAATATTTTAATTACTTTTTTTGATGAATTGAAAAGATGACAATGGCTTGGTAATAAAAAGGGCAATCCTTAAAACAAGGTCGGCAGTGGTCCAGTTGAGGACACTTGCCTCTAGGAATGCATGGCTTATAAATGTAGGGAGCCATATAAAGTATAAAATCGCAATTAAATTCAAATTTCAGATTTAAAAAATAAACGGAATCTAAAGAACAAAATGAATTGACCCTTTTGGTTGGGGGGACAAGAAGAGATAAACCAAAGAATGTATATACTTATATGCGCAGCCATGGACACGGGGGCAGTAGGGTGGTGAAGACCTGGGGGTGGGTGGGGATGTGCTGGGAGGAGGGGGGTAGAAGAGGGAGGGGAGAATGGGAGATATCTGTAACACTACCAACAACAAAAACATATATTAAACAAATAAAATAAATGTTTTAGCAAAAATATGCACCATGGAATATTTGGGATATATTTCTACTATAAAATGATTTGTTGTGCATCTAAAACTCAGATTTATCTCCTGCATTTTTATTTGCAAAATCTGGCAACTCTTTAGAAACAGCTCTACTCTCTGATCACCAGGCTCCAAGAACCTGCTGTGGTTTTTAAGTGACACTTAATGGGGGGATGAAATGTTAGCATAATAGCTGAAGGGAGCCTTGTAAAGGGCAAAGGAAGGCTTGATGGGTGGGAGTTAGCAACCTAAGTGTTAGCCAGTAAGTTTCCCGGGCAGGGACCCAACCTTGCCTCAGGCCAAGGGTACCCGCGCTTTCTTCCCTCTGGGTGCCCCTGGAGGATGATGTTATTGAATGAAACAGGGAAATGGGTGATGTGTTACTTTAAGTGCTTTTAATCAGAAGCCTACTACAATTATATAAAGAGAGAGTATATAGTTTTATCACCTTTTAAAGGATGGATAAGAAATGAAGATCCCCATGTGACCACAACTTTACCAATCTGGAAGAGTGTACGCATTCTGCAGTCCTCTTAGGGTGGGAACTCCATCTCCACCCTAATTAGATTCTGGACTCAAGGGAGACACTTTCTTCCAAATTAAAGAAGTGATACAGCCCTGACAGGTTTGGCTCAGTGGGTAGAGTGTCGGCCTGCGGACTGAAGGGTCCCAGGTTTGATTCTGGTCAAGGGCATGCATCTTGGTTGCAGGCACTTCCCCAGAAGGGGCTGTGCAGGAGGCAGCTGATCTATGTTTCTCTCTCATCAATGTTTCTAACTCTCTATCCCTCTCCCTCCCTCTGTGGAAAATCAATAAAATACATATTTTTTTTAAAAGAGTGATACAAATTAATTATTTCTATATGTGGTCTCACAAGTTTTCTGATAACCCAAAGTAAAAACATGGAAAAATATATAACGGTAATAAATTTGTTAATAGACATAATGTATACTATACAGAAGTTATGAGTCAAGGGAGGAGGGACTTTAAGGAAGGGCAAGACTTCTCCTCCCAAATATGAATGTCAAGAATTTAAACTAATCTCTGAGTGAGTGGTACTAATGAGCCTGACTCAGAATCCTATATAATAAAAGGGTAATATGCAAATTGACCCTAACAGTGGAATGACTGAGAATGACTGGTCACTATGACACACACTGACCACCAGGGGGCCGACGCTCAATGCAGGAGTTGCCCTCTGGTGGTCAGTGCGCTCCCACAAGGGGAGCTCTGCTCAGCCACAAGCCAGGCTGACGGCTGCCAGCACAGCGGTGGTGGTGGAGCCTCTCCTGCCTCCTCAGCAGCATTAAGGATGTCCAACTGCAGCTTAGGCCTGCCTCCCACTGGCAAGTGGACATCCCCTGAGGGCTTCCAGGCTGCCAGAGTGATGTCTGACTGCCAGCTTAGGCCCGATCCCCCGGGGAGCAGGCCTAAGCCAGCAGGTGGACATCCCCCGAGTAGTCCCAGACTGTGAGAGGTCACAGGCTGGGCTGAGGGACCACCTGAGTGCACAAATTTTGGTGCACTGGGCCTCTAGTACTAAAATAATTAACCTTCTACTTACTAGCTACATGAACTTGAGGAAATTATTTTCCCACTTCAGGCTGTAGTGTCCAGTTCTATAAAATGGGTGTATTAACAGAACCACTATGGGGACTTAAAGTGAATGACAGATGAGATGAGGCAGAGTGTGTAGCACAGTTCCCAGCATGTAGTATCTACTTGAATTAAAATTATATGGCTTAATTATTCCTCACAGTCCTTAGAGAGTAATTTTGTAAAGAATTTGAGAAACATCTTTAACCTCCAAGTAGCCCTTGAGAAAGCCAAAAGTGCGAAATTCCAACAACCTTTGCCTAGTGAATTTTTCAGCATAAGGAAAAGCGTGTTCAATCAAAGTATATTCTGCGAATCGTAGAATTTTGCCACGTTAGGTTTCTGACATAATAAGCATATAATTGATAATTAAGATTTCCACAGATTTCCGTTGAGTCTAACACTTACTTTGAATATACAAATTTGGTCCAATGCCATCGATATACTAGGCTATAGTGAGTGGAATGTGACTAGGTCATGATTACTTACGCACTGTTCCAAGGTGAAGCTGAGCCAAGCTTTGGAAAAATACACAAAATACACACTCCTCAAACATCCACCAGCTACTAACATTCCCTATGTCTGTTACAACCCTTACCTGGTGTTATATTTTTACTTTTGCCATACCCCCCCGCTCCGCCCCCCGCTGCAAACAAGCAGCAACTCTCTGATTCTCATTTCCACAGGCAAACTTCAGGAGGTTTGTGGGTGCGTGTCCGTTTGTTTTGTATTTTTTTAAGTAAATTATTACATTTATTATGCTATTTACAGGATGGGGTAAAAAAGGATTACAGTTGTTCACATAGAAAGTAATACAATAATTAATAAATAATAATGTAAGAATAAACTGTGTTTTACCTACTCACAACTATAAACCTACTTTTGCTCCACCTGTATATATTTCTTAACCATATAACATGTATAAAACTATTAAATAAAAAATATTTTTATTGGTTCCTATCTTTTGAATGTCAAGAATAATAATTAAAAATAATGTGAATAATAAAGTTTTTGAGTGTTGTGCCCTAACCTCATTCTCCCCATAAATCCCCTGGCTTTTAGTGTGTGATTTTGCATAGCAAGGGGATTTTTTAAAGGAGCATGGTGCATTACAGCAGAACTGACTGTACAGGGAAGGCACAAGTCTCTCAATGTTGAATTAAGTTTATAATTAGAGGGGGGGGAGGACAAATTAATCCTTTTTGATTTCTGGAGCTTAATTTGTATCACAAACATTTAACTCATTGTCCAATCTATGACTTGTATATTTATTCAAGATTAGAGAAGGTAAGGGTAGAGTAGAAAGTTAGTGGTAATTCTTTCCCTGTTAATAGTGTGACACCTAATTTTTAATAATTAGTTGAATCTTGCCTAACATAAATCGTAGCTTGCTGTCTAAACGTTTTGATGGACACTGAAGAAGCTGAATCAAAAGAATATAGGTATTTATAACCAGTAAACAAGTTCATGTAGCCGGCAAGTGGAATCATGAGTGAAGGTTATAAATATTATGCGTAGAAGGTTACCAATTCCATTTTCTTGTCTCAAACAAGAATGACAATTTAACAATTTCATTTCAATACAATTTAATGATTTCCAGACTACTCAGTTTTAAAGCTCATGAGTTGTGGGGGTTTTTGCTTGTTTTTTTTCAGCATTTAATCACATAGATATCTATTTCACTTTCAGACAAAAAAGTTTTCCTATCTTAGTGCCGTTATACATCAAAGTTGAGTGGGCTGATGCTATTAAGCAGATGCTGCCATTTTCCATGTGGCATGCGAATGCTGTCACTGAGTTCCAGGCTGCACGATTAATTTTGATCCTGGTTCAGGATCCAGCCCAGCCAGTATCCCAGTTAGTCCCCTGGTGTCTCATCTGATAAGTGATAAAAAAGGAAAAAGAAAAAGAAAGAGCGCCTGCTTGGGAGTGTGATTCTGTTAAAGACGTGGTGTGTGTCATGCATCCGAATTGCCAATTACAGCATTCCTTTTCTTTCTTAAAGCTGCTGGCTGTACCCTAAGATGTGCCTGTTAAAAACTAGAAGACTTACAAGCTGCCCTGTTATTCTCACCCGCTGGGGCTGAGAAATGTCCCCGTGTGTTTTCCCCTAAGAAAGCAGGTGAATGGCAGTGCTTGGGGTGCCCTGTTCCTCTCTCTGGTCCCATGTCTTAGGAAGGCATCAGTTGCTTCATGAACCACTGGTGTTGACAGTGTGTCCGTTCCCTTTTATGCCAATTTACCCAGATGAGCGTGAAACAACTTTATGACTCCGTGCGTGCCCCATTGGGGTGACAGTAGAAGCCTTGATGAGCTCATCAGAGATCAAACTCTTTAGCAAGTTACCGATGGATGCAGTTTTAAATCTAGAAAGTGGGTCGGGTTTATTACCCACATCAATCCTTTTATATAGTAGGGCAGAGAGAAAAGGGGAAGAAAGAGAGCATTTGTGTGCAGGAATGAGTCGACAGACACAATACCAAAATAGGTCTATCCTTCAGAATGTCCCTCGTTGTTAAAAAACAAACACTGTAACTCACGGTAGAAGCCCCGCGCATTCTTGGCTGCCCTGTGGAAAGTGTGACTGTGCAGCTTGTCAGGATTAAAAAGACACTTTTTCATGATACTTGGTCAGGAACCATACACATCATCCTTATTAGGCGGAGACAGCCCGACTAACTAAATAAACACCACTGCAAATTCTGCTTTTAATATGACCTCTGGATTAAAATAGGCAGATACAGTATTTGCCAGCAGAAAGGTGAGTCCATTCTAGTTGTACGAAAGCAGAAAACATTCTCAGAAGTTCCCACAGATTTTGAGGCCTGTCTAAAATTCCCAAGGGAGTATTTCCGTTAGATCATCAGTTCTACGTCCAATCTCTCTCTTTCATGCCCTTTAGCACTTTATCTTCCATGGCTGTTGGTAAAAATAAACTTCATTTCAAAGTAAAACTTAGTAAACAAATAAAAACCATGCCCTGGCTCAGTGTTACAAGTGTATTTACTTTGATTTTTGAGGAAAGATAATTACAGTTCAAATGGCCTCTCTGTCCCTGATTGATTAAATAGTTAATGGAGGGAATAAATAACATCAAATAATTATTTCCATGAGAAATTAGGCGTTTGCTATTTACATTGATAGATTACAATATGGTCACAAGACATTTTTATTCTCTTGATCCCCTTTTCCATTTAATTTAGGAAAACCTGCTAAACATAAAAAAGTCCCAGATTAAAACGTCTACAGTCTATATATGCTAATTATTAAAGTTTTAAAAAACTAAATAAATGGAGCCAAAAATGAGATCCACAGAGAATCCTATTTCATAAGTATAACATCTGAATCCTAAATATGCTTCCTTGGCCAGTCATGTCACTTCTATGGATATACCATAAAAATAAAAATGCACCCACATATTCCAATTAATGTTCTTGGCCAACATACTTGGTGGATTCAGAAAGCCAGAATACGCTAACAACTTCGCATACACAGCAGATGAGTTGGGCCCATACTTGAACATGCTATTCTTTCCAAATACTGACACATGCTGCTAATACAAAATGACAGGTAGAGTTAAAAATAACACTAGAAAAAGCCAAAAAGAAAAGATGAAAGAATGAGTATTGCATATTAATACTTAAAATTGTAAAAACAAAAAAAACACTTTCACTTTTAGGTGGAGGAGTTATATAGCTCATGAGGGGCCATCTGTTAAACAAGGCTGACACACCCCATTACAAATGAATTTGAGGACATTTTCAAAGCACTAAATAAAATTATTTATCTGGTTGGACAATATTTCTGAAATAAAATAAATTAATACATTCCTATGAGTCAATCAAAACCTCTCTATTTCATCCACCTGTTCCAGAACAGACACATTCATGGTCTGTCAGGGCACAGTCGCCAGATTATAATCGTAGATATCATCTTTTCTAAAAACTGCAGGCAGACAAAAGGGAGAGAGAAATTACTAGAAATAAAGTATTTGTGGGGAAAGGGGTGGATTTTAGCCCAGAGAAATACCTTTCAGGATAACATATGTTCTTAATTTAAGTTTGTCTCTCCCTCTGACTTGTTTTTTTTTAAGCAATATTTAATTGGTTTCTAATGCAATTGATCAACCCTCTCCCACTACTACTGCTGCCTGGTATTTATGTCCCTTTGGTTACTATTAGATATTGAAAGACAGAGTTTCATTTTGTTCACCATGTCAAATGCATATAGCTAAGACAGTTGCTATCCAGCTTCCTAGAACTCAGCTTCTGATTATTTAGGATTGATTTTTGTGCCCAATAGTTTGCTTTAATTCTAGGCCAACAACTCCATAGACAATAGCCTATTTTTAATAGTGGTAGCAGAATCCTTCAAGTGAAATTACATAAAGCACTTAATAAAATGCCTACTCCCGGGCTCCACCACTGACCGACTGAACCAGATACTTAGGGTCATACAACTGCAATATTGACAGTTTTCCCAGCTGATTCTTATGCCCACTAATGTTTGGAGATGAGTGCTTTCAGCCATTTCACAGATCAATAAAATCTCCACGACAGGTTAACAAGCAAAGGCCAGATGGAGAGAAGAAAGCATCATTCTATTTGTTAGTCACACTTTGGTGGAAGCGAGAGAAAAGACCAGCTAAAGGAGGTTTTGGAATTGTTCCTGGCTTTTATTAATTCCTGCTGTCCCCCCTTCCTCCAATCTCCCTACTATCATGAAAAACAAAAATATGATGACCTGAACTTTGCATCCATTATATAAACTGAATTTCTGAATCCATTTGTGGGAAATATCTCATAACTAATGAAATGGAGGCATATCACATGCATTTAGACTTTCTTTTATGTATTCATTCTTATATCAATAACTTATTAATTGCCGCATATTATGAGAGCATCAAATATGTCACAATCTCCCTTCCTCTCTGAAATCAATAAAAATATATTAAAGAAAAGGATCAATAGAGTCTCTTTGAGGCATGTGTTGGGTCATTATTAGGCAAAGAGATTATTATGAGCAAAGGGATGGAGTTATGGGAGTAGGGTGTGTTCAGGAAACAGGTTAGTGTGGCTCACTTATAGGACCATGGGCATTCATGTCAGGAAGTGAGGAGGGAATGACTAGTTCTGCTCTATGTTTTGTGTTTAGGCTTGAGAGCAGTTTAAGACCTGTGTTCACAGAAGAGTTGACATGAAAGCTGTCTGGAAAGATGAATAGGATTTTACCACCGAACAATGAAAGCATACTCTGACAGCAGACACAGCGTGAGCTAAAGGAACGAGGACATTAGAATGTTCCCTGTCACTAGGGAACCATGCTATTTCACTGCCTTAGAATAACAATGCACGTGGTAGGTGATGACATCTTAGAAAGTTGCAAGATAAGATTAAGGTCAGACTATAAAAAGATACTCATTGTGAGCTAACATATTTAGATGCTATTCTAAACCAAATGAAACTTAAAAATCAATAAATTAGTTAAATTAAATATCTGACAAGGGGAATGGCACAATCAAAGTTCTCCTAGAAGGATAATTACAGTAGCAGTGTAGCCAATGGATTGGACCAGATAAGGAACTTTTACTCCAGAAATGAAAGGTGCATTAAATATTTTGAGTGGTAGTCACATGGAGGTTGCATTTTTTATAATGCATAAAGTATCAATGTTTGTTTTGTGAACTTTTATCTCTGCTTTATTTCACACACACACATTTTTAAAAGTATTTGTGATAAAGTAGTTTAGAGACTGGGGGACCAGTTGTATGTTTAAATTTTTTAACATGCACTTTCAACATCTAACAGTCAGATACCAGCTAATGAAAATCATTTCAAATCACCAAAATAAAATTATAACAGTGTGGTTATTGTGAGGGTTAGGGTAAAGGTGGAACAGGGCAGAGAGGGGATAAGAAGTGATGGTAAAAAAAAAAAAAAAGAAGAAGAAGAAAATTAAATAAATAAAAGAAATACAAAAAATTTCCTATTAGACAATCATTAATTTAAATTATGAATATCCTCTTAAAGAATTTTTGAAAGTCTTGTTGTTGTGTTTTTTTTTATGTCCATTAGAATTGGCTTCCCTAAGTGAATTTTCTTTATTGCAAATAAAATTTGCACCTATGCTCGGTCTGCAGTTTCCATTACTAAACTGCCTTGATTTTATCTACTGATCCCAAGAGGTTTGCTTGCTCTAAAGGTCTAAGTATTTCACAAACTGTCTTTAAAATGACAAGAAGAATTTAGGTATTCTATTTCAATTTTGACTACAGAAATGACATTTTTTAAATCAATCCTAAAATGTGTGTGTGTGTGTGTGTGTGTATTTTGTCACCCTCCTGCTCAGACACGTTCAACATTTCAGCATGGCTCACAGAATAAAAACACATAATCACATGACCATAGAAGTAAACAGAACCTTCAGATGACCCAGGCCACTGCCATCACCTCACAGATAAGATGCCTGAAACCCCCAGATGTCCTGGTACAAGGCATGGATATTATGCAAGTAGTCCAGAAATGGTTGTATGTTTTTGCTGTTCTTTTGCACTATATCAAATGGCAAGTGACAGAATATAAGGCCTTCCACAAAGGTTTTCTTTGATTTTTTTCAGTGCCCCAAACACAGTTAGATAAACTTACTATATTCCTAATGTCTTTGGCAAAACATTTCTTTAGCTTATCTAGTTGGATGAAGGTTTTGATATCATGATATCACTTAGTCTTCTTTGATTACAGCTCAAAGAACAAATTATGCTTAATAGTGGATATGCTGGAAAGAAACAGAATAGCTCCCAAAGTAACGGGATCCTTCACAACCAGATTTTAGTATGAAAAGGATTCCGGGCAGCTTTGGTGATGTGAGGAAGCAGAAACTAATAGGCTTTCTCTTCAACTACCCACGGAGGGATAAATCAGGGCTGAACATTTTCCATTCCTGTGTTTCTCTGCATGAAATGCAAATACAGAAGACAGAGAGTCTTATTGGTGTAATTTGGGTGACATGTCCATCCACCCTAGGCTCAGGAAGGTGAGTTATCTCCATGAATAGTCCCAATGAAACCACATGAATGCAGGGATGAGGGAGGAGAACAGTTCCTTAAAGGAAAAGAGGTGCTCCTATCAGAAGTAGGCGGTGATGCTGGGAGTCAAAACAGATATCTTCAGAAGTTATTTCATCCAAACCAATCAATGAGTCCTTTCTATCATATCTCCCTTCTTTAGACATTTCCAATTGAGAAAAAACACAATTAGTCCATCCTGTATTTACACCTGTAGAAGTCTTATTATTAATAAAACACACATAGCCTGTGTATGCAGCATAGTTACAGAAACCAGGTAAAGAGAGGAAAACGTTAATTAGAAAATAAATTCCTAAGTGAGAGCATATCTTTATAGTCTAGTAAAAATGTCATCATTTTTTTTAAAAAAAAAAAAAAAGGAAAAAGAAAAAGAAAAAGAAAAACACAGAGGAGTAACAAAATGAGGGAGATTCTTTTCAGGTTATCCATTCCCCACCTTTTCCTTTAAATTTTCACTGCAAACACTTGGCTAATTCATGCACGTCTGGCTTTGGTGGATGAGAATCCCACATAAATCACAATGGCCTTGCCCAGCCCTCCTGCTTTCCACACAGGGCTTTGGACTCTGTCCTGCGCAGTTCACAGCACTCCCGGAGGATCTGGGAACGGTGCCATGAGCCTCACTCCCTATCCCAACATGATTTTATGGCCTTATGTTGGAGCATTATACAGCACTATAGAGCCTAGCTGACATTTTGTAGTCACAATAATAATGACATATGGCACTGTGTTCAGAACCCTTCTATTTGGGAGAAAACAATTTTCTACTTATTTTCTTAAAACACAGGAGCTGAGTGACTGCTGCCGCCTCCGAAATGGACACTCAACACTAATGAGCACCAGCCTAGGGTGACCTACTCAGAACGGAAGGCTCACAGTGTGACATTCTGTGTAAGTGGGCGAAGTGATTGGACATCAGTCACAGGAGTTGAAAGGTCTGAAGAGATGGCAAAATATTATTAATTTGATATCTCTTCAATGCTAAAAAGTATGGCCGGAGGAACCCTTCGGCAATTTCTTGGGCTATCAGAATACCTAATTGGAGATTAATCTCTAATAACCTCTTAATATCATTCAGAAGTTTAAATGAAGCCCAGACAAGAAAGAAATTGTCAGTTCAGTAGCATCATTTACAGCTAATGCTATGCAAAACTGTTTAATTTATTACAGAGGCAGAGAGGCCCATTTCAATTTTTTCCCTGTTTCTATCTGGCCAGTTAAATATAGTGCTGGCTGAACACTGAAATTAGTAAATGGAAACTCCTGTATCCAGCATTCACTTCAGAGAGTTTTGGGGCTGATGACTAACCATCAATCCAAAGGACTTCCTTCTTTTTCTCCCCAGTCTTAGGTAACACCCTCTATATCCTCATAGCACTTAATGGAACCAAAGTTCTGCTTTAAAAAAATAATACATTATGTCACCTCCCATAGAAAGCAAATGCCACAGGAAGAAGTGATTTGTCTTATGCACTCATTGCATCTCAGCACTTGGAAGAGGACCTGGTTCACTAAATAGATATGCTCTTACTCATTGAAAAAAGAAAGAGTGCATGAATGAATGAGTATACACAGAAGCCTAATTTTGAAATCTACTGTCAATGTTTTATAGTAGTTCCTGCCCTGCAAATATCATCACTCCATTTGCACAGAGTTTTAGAATAATGGAGGAACTTTTTAAACCCTCTACAATTCCCAGCGCTTTAGAAAAGATGGATGGGAGGGTCTTAGCATATATATCACTGCTCTTCTGTGTGCAACTCCACATTATCGCAGGAAATGGGTACAGAAGGAAAGAAGGCACTGAACCTCAGCATTCTTAATACTGGTTCCCCAAATGTGTTTAATCGCTTAGCACTCCCTGCTTTATCTTCATTGTAGGGACTGTGCCCTTGATTTCTGGAGTAAGGAGTTGATGGCTTTCTCACATCACAGGAAAAGGTCAGTGAAATAGATTGTGACCCAATTTTTGATGTTGGACCAATGAAAGCAGATACAGGGCCCTCTTTTGGCCCTGTGGAACATTCAAGCCTCACAAATGCCAACCCAAACCCAGCTATTGCCTAACATCACCCCTTACCATGGTAAAGGCCCAACCCCCTCTCCTGTGCCATTCAAAACATCCTAAATCTATTGGTGCCCACCTTGCTCTTGCCAGGAATCCCTTGTGAATAATAAACTTTCTTTATTTTAAAAAAATATTTTTTAAAGTAGTCAGCCTGACATAAATATTTTTCACCAATTGATGGGCTTTATGCCTCAAAATAATTTGGGCACATTTATGATAAGAGTTTCTCTCTAAAGGCCCTTGATAAAACTCACATTTGACTCATGATCGCATGTTGGTTGATTCCACAGAGAGAGATACCAAAGGAAAAGGTTTTAAACAATAAAAAATATTAATACATCACATGGGCTAAAATTGGACCCATGGGCCCTGGATTCATGGGAAGACTGCAAAATGGAAGGAGTGCTGTCAAGCGAGGAGTGAAGAAGCATGAGGAGGTATTTTACTCCATTTCCTATTTTGCCCTGGTTATCCCTAAGTTTAATGACATTTGGGGGCTTATGTTAAAGATGTTGCAAAGGCCTGGTTTCTTCCTCACATGCTAATATGCACAATTTCCTTCTTCCATCTTTCCTGCTTCTCTTCCATCCTTTCTTTTATAAATTCTTAATATTCATGTTTCATTCAGAGGTCAAGTGTAAAAATTGCCGGGGTCCAGCCCCAGCAGGTCCAGGGGTCCCCAAAGGTGTGGATGGAGTCGGCGAAGAAGGAAGGACACGGAGACAGTGTTCAGTTGATCAGCAGCCTAGCCAGGATCTCTAGCCAAGTTCTGGTCAGGATCTCCAGAGAAGTTCTGGTTAGGATCTCCAGCCAGGTTCTGTGTCCATGTTCTCTTGCTAGGTTCTCCAGGTTCTCCAGCGAAGTTCTGCCAGTTTCTGTACAGGATCTTTTGCCATGTTCTCTCCAGCGAAGTTCTTCTGTGTCTAGGTTCTGTGTAGGTTCTGTGCCAAGGTTCTGTCTTCTAAGTTCTGTCTTGTTACATCTGTATTTATACCAGTTGATTCAATCCTATCAATCTCTATTCCAAAGGTTAGGGCGTTTCTTATCTCCATTCCAGGGAGTAAAGATTATGTAGCTTAAGCATGATTGTTCGTAGTTAAAGTGATTAATTACCCGCCTGGCACTTAGTTGAGGGGTTTTATTCCCTCCCTAACTTCAGGGGAAAATCCCTACCTGGGGAAACAACCTTTCTCAGAGAGGAGACCTTGGTTAAAACACATAGTGCCAAGAAGGTGAGCAAACATTTTAAGAACAGTATGCCATATATGCCAGGTCCCTTGAAACAGCAAGCATGGACTGGCTCCTGGCAAAAAATGATGAAGAAAGTACATAATAAAGGCACTGTGTAAAGTGGTGACCAAGTAGCTATCTGCTCTTTTGTTAGCAAACTTCTTTACTCATTGCGTGAACCACCACAAAGTCATCAATGGTCAAAGGGAAGTTGCTGTCCTGGGCCCAGAAAAAAATAAAGAGATGTCAAATTGGTGGCTTATTACTGTACAAAGCTGAAATCCAGGCAGAATAAGTGGGGAGCCGAGGGGAATATTTGCCAGGGCAGTTACCTCAGCTATGACTCCTCTAAAACAGTAGGATCACTGACATGACAAGACCTGCCTATATGCCCTAGTAGGTACAACCCTGCTAAGAATTTCTAGTACCGAGATGGTTTGGGAGGATAGTGTCCCTAAACAAATTTGCCCCAGCCCATGTAACATTGCAGGGGAGTTGCTATTTGGTGGGACCAAAGATGGTGATGTGATACCAAGAGCTGGCAGACAGGGAGCAATTTTGGACATAACACAAAGGTGCCAAATGAAAAAACAGTATGTCACTGTATCTTGGAACAAGGAAGGTTGAGCAAATGCTGATATAATGCCCAGAAACATCAGATGCGTCTAAAGAAGATTCTGGTAAGAGTGAAGTGAGTGGAATAAATCCTAAATTAATTTTTTTAATCCTAAAATAACTCAATCCACATGGAGTGGACTAAGACTATATGCTTGTCCATCAAGAAGAATGGGAGCTCAAACAAGAATTGATGTTAAATTGTAGAACACAAAAAATTACTTTTCTTTTCCTGCATATCTGATTTAGTGGCTCTGAAATAGGATCTCCATATCTTCAATGAATATATCTATGTTAGAAGCCAGCTTATTAACTTTGTCTTAGAAGACTCTTTTAACCAAGAATTTACTGAAATATCATTGCCTATTTTACTAACTAACATTCTGAGAGCAAAATGAGCAAGTCGCCAAGGACAAATCTTGCCCTCTGGTAGGTTCCGCGTAAATGATTTCTGTTAGTTTCCTTTCATCAAGATTTTTTGCCAATTAATTCATCAATATTAGCATTCCATTAATTGCACCAATATTAACATTTCACATCAGTGGGGAGTTTTAAGCAAATTTCTAATTACATTCAAAAAGTAAAACATGGGAAAGGTTTTCTAATAATGTTGGCATTAGCAGTCACTAGAATTAGTTTTGTCTTGAGTACACATATATATTCTGGAATGAAAATCTGTTGCTCTGAGTTTTAATGATCAATTTTATAGGTATATTATAAATAACACATACTGAGTGTCATTAATGGACTAATGAATTTCAGTGCTTAGGATGAATGTAAGAAGCAATCCATGCATCTTGTGAATTTCTCTCTCTCTCTCTTTAATCAACAGGAAATCAATTCCTGGGAAGTAAAATATGTTTACATTCTTATTTACATAATTGGTACAGTAAGTGAATTATAATCATAGTTTAAATATATTTTATTTTGACCATTTTTCCAAAAGAAATTTGTTTCTATAATAAAATAAAGCAGGGAGGTTTGTTAGAAAACTCATCTTATTTTTCATTTTACTTAATAATCCAAATAGATGCTTTTATTATTTTGAGACTTGCTGACTATTCTAATACTAAATTGTATGCTAATTTCCCATAATTTAATTTGTTTTACATATAGATTGTTTTTATACTAGCAAAGTGCTACAGGAACTAAAATAACAATTCATTTGTTTAATAATCCCCTTATAGAAACTCCTAAGGTCTAATGAGTTGAGAATCTGAGAAACATTGAATTTAGGGTTTCACTGGGCATAAATTTATATTGTTTTATTCCTTGTCAGACTCATTTTAATTTCTAAGGCGAATCCTCAAATAATTTACAGGACTATTTGATGGTGAATTACAAGCATAAAGGTAACTGGAAAATTATATCTGCCTTTGACCTAAATTCTCAATATTTCTTAAGAATATTCCATTCTTTTGTATAATTTTTCCCTTAACTTTGTGCCGGGGTCCAACCCCAGCGGGTCCAGGGGTCCCCAAAGGTGTGGACGGAGTCGGCGAAGAAGGAATGACACGGAGACAGTGTTCAGTTGATCAGCAGCCTAGCCAGGATCTCCAGCCAGGATCTCCAGCCAAGTTTTGGTCTGGATCTCCAGAGAGGTTCTGCTTCGGATCTCCAGCGAGGTTCTGTAGCCATGTTCCCTCGCTAGGTTCTCCAGCCAGGTTCTGTCCAGGCTCTCCAGTCAGGTTCAGTGTCCAGGTTCCAGTCAGGTTCTCCTGCCAATCTCTGTAGTCAGGTTCAGTCCAGGATCCCTTGCCATGTTCTCCCGCTAGGCTCTGTCTCTAGGCTCCGAGGCCAGTCCCGGTCCAGGATCCTCTGGCATGCTCTCGCCAGCGAAGTTCTTCTGTCTCTAGGCTCCGTGTAGGTTCTGTCTTCTGAATTCTGTCTCCTGAGTTCTGAGTCTTTCTGTCTTGTTACAACTGTATTTATACCAGTTGATTCAATCCTATCAATCTCTATTACAAAGGTTAGGGCGTTTCTTATCTCCATTCCAGGGAGAAAAGATTATGTAGTTCAAGCATGATTGTTCGTAGTTAAAGGGATTAATTACCCGCCTGGCACTTAGTTGAGGGGTTTTATTCCCTCCCTAACTTCAGGGGAAAATCCCTACCTGGGGATTCAACCTTTCTCGGAGAGGTGACTTTGGTTAAAACACAGCGCCAAGAAGGTGAGCAAACATATTAAGAAAAGTATGCCATATATGCCAGGTCCCTTGAAACAGCAAGGATGGACCGGCTCCCGGCAACTTTGTGACTATTTTCCTAAAAAAAAATTGAAATCAATTTAACTTTGTCTAAGAAGTAATTAGAATTCATATTTCTTAAAACACAAGAACATGAAAATCCTTCTGAAACCCCACACCTGTATTCTGCTAAAGCAACAGTGCCCTTTTATCACTCTTTGCATGTTCTGAGTCTTTTGCACATGATATTTCTTTCCTCTAGCTAATTCCCAACTTTTATTTATTATTATTATTTTTAATCCTCACAAAAAGATATTTTTCCATTGATATTTTTGTAAAGAGTGTGCAATGGAGAAAGGGAGGGAGGGAGGGAAGGAGAGAGGGAGGGGGGGAGAGAGAGAGAGAGAGAGAGAGAGAGAGAGAGAGAGAGAGAGAGAGACATTGATGTGAGAGAGACGCATTGATTGGTTGCCTCCTGCATGAGCCCCAACTGGGGCCGGGGATGAAGCCTGCAACCCAGGTACATACCCTTAACTAGAATCAAACCCATGACCCTTCAGTCCATGGGCCAACTCTCTATCCACTGAGCCAAACTGGCTAGGGCTAATTTCTAACTTTTAAAATCTCACTGGAAAAACTTTGCTTTCTCTAAGTCTTTCCCTAACTTTTTAAATCTGAATTAGATAACTGTGTTCCTGTCTTTGATGGCATCCTGTTGTTTATCTTCTTGGCATTTAATAGATTTAAATTATGTATTTTTGTGTATATTTAGCCTAACTATATCCACTTCTCAGACTAGACTAAATTCAAGAAGACAAAGAGTGTCTATTTTGGTTCATTGCTGTTTATTGAGCACAGTGCTTTACAAATAACTGGAAGTCATTGGAAGGAAGGAAGGAAGGAAGGAAAGAAGGAAGGAAGGAAGGAAGGAAGGAAGGAAGGAAAGAAGGAAGGAAGGAAAGAAGAAAGGAAGGAATTTGTCTACAGGACCAGATTTACTAAATTACATAAATTACATAGCATCACCATACCATACACAAAAATATATACTCATAATCATATCCTCAGCTCCCTAGAATAAATTATAGCCAACATATTCTGAAAATATATAACATATCTAAAATAATTTCCATAACATTGAGAAATAGCAATAAAGGGGAAGTCCCCAGTAATGGGGAAATTTACACATTGTAAAATATATACTCATATATATATATATATATATATATATATATATATATATATATATATATATATATATATATATAACTGGCTCCATATGCATTTTACATTATTAGTGTCATTTTTCCCTTCAGAAGCTAAATGCTAACCTATTAGAAAAATGCAGTTAACAGTGTACAGCCTGTAAAGATCTTCTTGAACTTTAAAATTTAGGAGCACTTTATTGGCTAGCAGCTGGAAAGAAGACTGGAAACTTACAAACATTAATTGAGATTCGTAACCAGGTCAAATACTGCAAACCTAATGCTTCTTAATTTTCTTCCAATTAATTATTTCCGTTTTCTTATATAGGAGGAGGAACGAATACTGAACATGGAAACCCCATGCAGAGACTGCCTTCTTGGGATCCGTGTTTTGGGAAAAGTTGGTAACTGTCATACTGATTGACTGAGAGCAACAGAAAGCAGCGGAGGCCTTCTGGTTCAGCTGCGATTGTAATGATAGACTAGCGAAGTGAAAGCCTGCCAGAACATCAGCTTCCACTAGATGACAATGCCCTCCCAAGAAGACACGATGCCACATGGATGAATACAGGTTAAAAATGTGGATCCTGTTGGCAGCACTGCTTCCACTCAGAAAACCTATCTGTTGGGAGGATGCTATGTCTGCTCAGGGTTGAGAGCCCAGCAATGTGTGAAAATTTCTTTTCTCAGCTGGAAACACTCATGTGTCTAGTTGTACAGGTGGTAAGTTGGGGGTTCATTTTAATGTTGAAGTTGAGAGAGAGAGAAGAGAGAAAAGAGAAGAGAGAGGAAAGACAAACGGACGTGAGAGGTCTGGCCCTATTGGGAGTGATATGTACTTGTTGATCTAATGCTGGGGCAGAGGAGAGGATCACAGGCTGCTCAGGAATACAGTTTCTTCCTAGGATTACTTGAAGCCCGACTTTCCAAATGCACCCTGGTGCCATGAAGTAATTTGTTTTCCTCTCCTCCACAGGGAAGGCACAGTTGTCATCATTTTTGTTATTTCTCTGACTGATATTTTTTCCTAACTCACCGAGCAGAAAACTCACCCTTCCAGAGGTAAAGGGGACAGATTTCTCCCTTTACAATGATTTCTCCAGATAGGAGGCTTGGAAGCAAAAGACGAAGACAAATGTCTACACTTCTGTGTCAGAGTAGCTAACAGCATTGGCTGTGGAATTAGGCAATCCTGAGTACCATTTATCTAACTGTGACATCTTTGGAAAGTAACTGTAACTCTCTATGCATCATAAGGCCAATGTAACTATAACTCTCTATGCATCATAAGGCCAATGTATGGATTTAATGAGTTAATGATCTTAAAGTGAGGCAACAGAAGTTCTCTATAAATGAAAAAAGACCCCCATCTTTCAGTTATGCTAATTGATATTTCATTCATTGAACATAGCTGAGGATGAGGCTGAAAATGACAATTAATTAGTTGGAATTTTGGTTTTGTGTCTTCTATTTTTTTTTAGAAAAAGTATCTAGGAGAGGCATAAAACTTCACCAGAAACAGTGAAGAGCATGAATTTGGATCTTCACCTTAGAGAAATGGTGAGAGAGAAAAAAGTGCTTTCTCTGACATGACTATAAAAGACACTGACATTTTAGAGGAAATATTTTCAGTAAAAGTCTAACTATCATTGGACTCAGTACCTATGGAATGTGTGTAATTCCATAAAAGCAATTCAGTAATAAGTTTTATTCTTCTTATAATGTAAATAAAATCCTTTGTATTTTCTCCACTCATCTGAATCAAATGGCTTGCTTTCTTGGTGACTGGGAATAAATGAATGAAACATAACTTTATTAGTTATGTTTAGTCTTTATTGATGGATACTTTGAGGGATAAAAATCTGATCACCTGACATCACATAACAAACATATGCAAATCTATAGCATTGTATGCTCTCTCCTGTAAGAGGGTTGCTCAACTGGTTGTATGTAGGAAAAGGTGTCTGAGTTTTGAACTCTAAGATTGTTTAGAACAAAAGATAATATATGAATATCTTTCTTTTAGAAAGTTAATATGCATATCCCATTTATTTTTATTATTTTTTATTTTGAAAAAAATATTTTATTGATTTTTTACAGAGAGGAAGGGAGAGGGATAGAGAGTTAGAAACATTGATGAGAGAGAAACATCGATCAGCTGCCTCCTGCACACCCCCTACTGGGGATGTGCCCACAACCAAGGTACATGCCCTTGACCGGAATCGAACCTGGGACCTTTCAGTCCGCAGGCCATGCTCTTATTCACTAAGCCAAACCAGTTAGGGTATTATTATTATTATTATTATTATTTATTTTTCTTCAATTTGTTCTTTTCTTTCCATAACTCAGCTTGTGCTCTCCAAGCCTTATACAATTAAAAACTGAGTATTTCAACACCATTTCAGTTCTATGTAAAATCTCTTAAAATGTATTACGCTAAGTGAAATAAGCCAGTCAGAGAAAGGAAAATATCACATGATCTCATCCATTTATGGAATATAATGAACAACATAAACTGATGAACAAAAACAGATCCAGAGACAGAGAAGCATCGATCAGATCTTCAAACCTCAGAGGGAAGGTAGGGGAGGGTGGGGGTAAGGGGAGAGATCAAGCAAAGACTTGTATGCATGCATATAAGCCTAACCAATGGACACAGACACCAGGGCGGTGAGGGCATGAGTGAGGAAGGGCAATGGGGCGATAAGGATACATATGTAATACTTTAATCAAAAGAGAAAAAATTTTAAAAAGAAAATTAACTTAAAAAGAAAAAAAATGCTAAAGGCAAAAAAAATGTTTTAGTCATTAATATTATGAGATAAACATTGTTTGACTTCACCTCTTCTCTAACCGAGATATGGAAGAAAGAGAAAAATAATGAGTTTGTTTTGGAACATATTGTGTTTTACATACCTACTTCAGTATCTGCCATCTGGAGACACTCGGCACGCTGAGCTATAAATCTGGACCACATTCGAATGGCATGTACTAAATACATAAGAACCATCAGCCGAGAAGACAATAGAATCTGGATGTGTAAGTTCTAAGGCGACTTCTTCTCTAGCTGTAAAGGGTATGTATACATAGGAATCCCCTGGGCTGCCGTTAAAATGCAGATGTGCGTCCGTGGGTCTAGCTGGGGTTCTAGAAGCCTAAAGAGATTAAAGGCCTGATGCTGATGCCTGACAGGTCACACTGTGAGTGGCAAGACTTGGGACCGCCCGGGGGAAAGTTAGATTGAAAAGAGTACACAGCCAGGGAGATGGCCTGGGTAACACATCTGAAAAGCAACAACAATGATTCAAATAGATAAGTTGGAGAGAATTAAAAATTGAGGAAAATAACAACTAATAGGAATCAATTTTCAAGAAGTGGGTGCTCAAACAGGGCCAAATGATGTGGGGAAAAAATAACCCATAAAAGACAGACATGAAAAGTTCATATAGTTAATAATTTAAAAACATTTAGTTACCTTCCTATAACATTGTGCATTGTGAATATTTTCTCTGTGGTTTGACTATGCATTTTCTTAGTGGTGGCTATTGATGAGCAGAGGTTTTTAATTTTCATGAAATCTAATATAGCAATATTTTATTATATGGGCAGTGCTCTCTCTGTCCCATCTAAGAAATGTCTGCCTCTGTGGTAAAGGTATTTTACTATGTTTTCTTTTATTTATCTATTTTTAAGTATATGTTTATTGATTTCAGAGAGGAAGGGAGAGGGAGAGCGAGATAGAAACATCAATGATTGAGCCCATAATCTGGGCATGTGCCCTTGACCAGAATTGAACCCGGGACCCTTCAGTCTTCAGGCCAACGCTCTATCTACTGAGCCAAACCAGTTAGGGCCTTACGTTTTCTTTTAATAGTTTGCAGTTTGGGTAACTTTTATCTTTCATTTCATACTCTATTTTGAATTAATTTCTTTGTATGGTATGATATAGGGGTTTTCTGCTACTAAATAATAAATAATATAAGCCAACTCAAAAATGAGCAAAATACTTGGGCACTTCACAATTGAACACTAAGAGATAAAGTGCTCAACGTCCTTAGTCATTAAGAAATGCTAATCTATGATAATAAGAGGGTAATATGCTAATTAGACCACATGTTCTGGACCAAGCCGCTGCGGGCTGGGGTTGAGGCAGAGGCAGAAGCAGGGGCCCCCCTAACCACAGCGGCGGCCGCGGGCTGACCCCCTTGCACAAATTCTGTGCATTGGGCCTCTAGTTAAAATCATAAGAAGATATTTTGCCTAGGTGCTAAAATGGCCAAAATTGGAAAGACTGAAACTTCAAACATTGATAAATATATGGAATAACCAGAACTTTTACTCATTGCTGGCGGGAATGCAAAATGGTAATCTACTTTGGAAAACTGTTTGGAAGCTTCTCGTAAAGTGAAACAACCATCTACCCTATGTTTCAGTAATCCTTTCCCTAGGCTTTCACCCAAGAGAAATGAAAACATGTTCTCAAGGGGACATGTGCATGCACATGAAAGCTTTACTCATAATGGCCCCAAATCAGAAACAATGCAAATACACACAAATAAGAGAATGGATTAAGAAATGGAGATATGTTCATTTAATGGAAAACACCTAAGAGAAAAATAGAATGAACTTCTGCTACACATGACAACTTTGACAAAACTCCAAAATATTAGACTGAATACATGAAGCCAAGTACAAAAGGTACACATTGTAGGATTCCATTAATTTTAGGTCTATAATAAGGGGAAAAAATAATCTATCATGAAGTAGAATGCATTGTCCACTCCCCACCCCCATAGGCATTTCTTTCACCACACCTACAAATTGGCATGAGAGAATGTTCTGGAATGATGCATATGCACGCTATCTAAATAAATGTATCATTTATTTAGTGTACACATTTTCAAAAATATTCAGGAACTCTGCTTTTTCACTGAATATAAATTAGATCTCAATTTAGGAAAAAAAATAAAAGGTAAAACAGGAATCTATACATATAAAAGTCTAAGTGACAAAACAACTGAACGACCAGAATGACTGGTTGCTGTGATGCGCACTGACCACCAGGGGGCAGACACTTGACGCAGGAGCTGCCCCCTGGTGGTCAGTGTGCTCCCACAGCAGGAGTGCCATTCAGCTGAGATCTGTCCTGGAGGCCCACTAGCCTGGCAGCAGCCACTCACTCCCTCAGTAGTCCTGCAGGTCCAATTTCTGGACCAGTGCTGCCAGCATGATCCGACAGCACCGCTGACCTCCTGGAAGTCAGCCTCAGGCACCATGGCCGCTTCCCCTCCCTAGACACTCCACAAGGAAGAAACAATATAAAAGCGGCCACCATGTGGCTCCTGACAACTGGCATGAATGTCAGTGGGATGGATCAGGATCCCTGGCTGGCAAGGGCATCCCACCGCCCACCCAGAGTGTCAGTTGCGTCCTGGTCCACCGACTCCTTGGGACCCCACCTGTGCACAAATTCGTGCACTGGGCCTCTAGTCAATTATATTTGAAAAAGATGTCAGTGGAGTGGTTCAACTGACACCTATTTCAGGGACTAAAGGAATTCTTTTGCAACAGTTAGCTTTGGAGGGAGAGAAACCCTATACTTCTTTGAAACGAAACATGGTAGTTTTGTTGTTACTCTTTACTTTAGGAACAACCTGACAAGCTTTTTATGATATGAGAAGGAACGTGTAAAGAAGATGGAAAAACAAGAAGAGTCAGATGGAGTAAAACTGAAATTTGCTAGTTGTGCTTATGAAAAAGGTTAAATTATCCGAGGCCTCGAATATTTGAGTCCATGTCAGTTGAAGCAAAACATTAAAGGCTTTTGATACCTTAGATGATGTTTATATTTTCCTCCTGTACTAACTCCAGCTACATTATTACAGTTAAGTATGTGCATACGTGCTTAAAATCATTTTAAGAGTTTAGACATGATTGTATAAATACAGCACTTGCAAAATTTATTGTGTTCTCCTTTCTCGTTTGTTTATTTGGTGAACCACTTGTTTGGGGTTGAGAAGACTTGAAGAAAAATTGTTATTCAAGCTCAAGGAACACAGATATCATGCAAGCTTACACTTAATGAGAAAATAAGCTACTTATATATCTTTGGTATTCAGCTCTCCTGTTCTTAAACCAGTGGTCTCCATTCCTTTGGGATCGTCATAATAATTCTCAGCAGAGGTTTCCTATGGCAGTTGATTTTTAAGCCTGCCTATCTGAAGACCAAGGTGCTCTGGGGCCTACTGTATTTTAAAGCAAACTGTTACCTGAGATAATTCACATTTAAGAATCCTTAGAGGCTCCTGGGATAAAGAGATTGCTTAAGTGTGACACCAACAGACACAAAAAAGAGAAAGCAAGGTTAGGGAACCCCTGAAAAATATTTGTAAATATGCAGGGAACCCTGCATAGCAAAATTACTACACCTGGGATAAACAATAGGAAAGCTATTTGAATTCTGCATTTACCTATAATCTATTTGGATGTAAAATGTAGAAAACAGGCTGTCATAAGGCACTCTGGGGCCTTCAGCAATGAAGCAAAAAAAGGAAAAGCTATTTGCTAATATTTTTTCTTGGACTCAAACTTTAATCTATTACATGTTTTATTTCCCAATTTTACATTATTCTTTCATAGGAGCTGGGTGGATTCATGGTGTTCTTTCTTATTTCTTAATATTTTATCTAGATTTCTAGATGTTAAATCTATTGTACTTGACACAAACAATGTTGCCTTATTTATTACACTAATTCATCAATTCACATAGTAAATTTAAGCAGAATAGAAAGACTATAGGAAGACTACAGATGCATAATCCCATATGTATACAGAATTATACAAGCACAAATGAATTAGTGTCCTGTAACATTCCAGAAAATACAGGAGAATCCCATCAAGGTTGTGTTTTTCCTTGAGAATGGAAACATGGACTTGTATAGAAATTTGTGGCTTTGTGGTTAGAGTAGTGAGTTTGAAGCAAGACTCTCTGTTCTTGGGAAGTTACCTAGTCTCTGTGTGCCTCAATTTATTCATCTGTGGAATAGGGTTTATAATACTTATATTACCTACCTCACAGGGCAGCTGTGAGGAATGAAGGAGGTAAAATAAGCAATGCTGAGAATTGTGCTGTAGTAGGCACTCAAGACATATTAGCCATCATTAACAGAGTAAAATAAACATCAAGTTGCTTCCAATAGTTACTCCTACTGAAATGTTGTCCACACCATAGACACCACACAGAATACTAGATATAAGTTCCAAATATGTTTGAATTCGCGTAATCATTGCTCTGGATTCATGATGCCTCAACATACAATTCTAGCTAAACCACACTGTTTCTTCTGCCGTAACCAACTTAGAATTCACGTGTGAAACACCTGCCAGAATTTTGTGTTTCTCAAGTAAAATTTCAAATTTTGAAGAGCACACCCCACAGTCTTGTCCCTGTCTGCCCTCCATGGATGCTTTCAAACCAATTTCCTTTCCTGAAACACTAGAAAGGGACTCTTCTTCATTAAACACCTTAGCTTCTACTTTCTTCTTTATGACGAGGCCATCCATCCCTGTTATTTCCAGGAGCTCCCCAGGTCCCCATTCACTGCAGAGAGAGCGAGCCTGCCCTGAACTCTTTAACTACTGATCATATTATTCTCCTACTCTGCATTCCTCCTTGGTCAATTCACCCAAGGCTGGTTTGTGTCTTCTGTAAAAGTCCCCTTCTATCAATTTATGTACATCTGCCTCCCTCCCTCCTCCACCCACTGACATATAGAAAATAGCACCTATTCTGCAAAGAATGCCACATGGAAAGGTTGTTAATCACCACAGGCTTGTTCTGAATTGTATTGTTCTGCATTGTATCATGCTGCTCAATTGTAAGCTCCAAGGGGCAGAGCCTTTGTCTGCATGCCCTGACTATTGTTCAGTGCCCTGCACATTGATGGCACTATAGAAAAACAAACAATGGCTTTTCCCACGGTTTTCCTTTTTAATTGTCAAATGAGATGGTATGAAAGCACAATTCACATGAGAGGTTGAGCACGCAGTCCCTGAAATCACTAAACTATGTTAGCTTACAGGCTAAGTCTGTCTTTTTAAAGAATAACTCAACTCTTGTGCATGGGCCATTATTTTCCATATAAATTACCTGAGAGTCAAACATGTCTATTTAAATAATTGCAGGTACCCTTCTTTCACTTGGCTTAGGGGAGAACTCCACGGGTGTCGAATTGCGTGCCTGGATATTCTTGGCACTGCCGAAATGATAGGGATTAAAAGCAGCGTCTGTTAAATGCTCTTCACAAGCTGGCTCTTTAAAAGCCATTCCCAGTAAGGTTTACTATTAGCACCATGGACAGCACTCGACGATTCTTTAACTTGTGTTTTTTGTGAAGAAGTGATTTTTATTTATTTATTTGTTTGTTTGTTTGTTTGTTTTTTTGGGGTGCTAAAGTCTTATGGATGTACAATTTGCATTATTTCTAGGAAACACGTGCAAGGCAAGCATAGCAGTCTATTCAGTTGCCAAGTGTTCTGATTGCTGCCTAACATCAGCTCCTAGAGCCCATTTCAGTAGGTGTGGCTTCAGTGCACTTTTAAATTTATTATCTTACTAAATAGGATGTGGATTGAATGGTGAAAAGTCCTAGATAGTCTTTTAGGAAACGGTAATATTACAGAAAATAGATGTTTAAACCCCATAAATATAAAAGCAGATTCCAGGAAAATTGACTTATCAGTGGGTACTATGCAGGTCTAAATGAAAAGCTTCCCCCAAAGTCTCAATATAAAACATAGACAATTTGAAAATAAATTTGCAATAATATAGTTTAGAAATTTCTAAATTTTTGAATTTAGTAATGTAGAAAAAGGCTTCCTTGAGGAATTTGGAATGTGGGGATGTTTGGATGGGAATAAGCACACAGGCTTAAATGATAAAGCAGTGATATTTGATCTTTAAGGACAAAATTATATGGTGCAGGGTTTTCTATAGTGTTTGTGGCACAATCATTTCCCAGAACATTTGTCATAAATGATGATTCTTAAGTCCCACTCCACAACTATCAATATAGACCTTCTCGGGGGAAATCCAAGGCATCTGAGTTTTTAAGAGTTGGCTCAATTGATTCTTTATGAACAGGCAATAAGAGCCAAAATAATCAAATGAAATTGGAAATATGAAGCCCTGATTGTTGCTTGGCGTGTTTGCACCTGCCAGTTGTTTTAGCATTCTGAACCTATTTCTCTTCAATTAGAAAAAAGAAAAGTCTAGACCGGATACTATTTAAAGGTCTTTCCTATTTCAGTATTCACTTTATGATTTTAATTAAGAAGATGGCTTGGTTCATATTGTTTTACTCTTTACATATCTGAGAGATTAAGTAAGCTTACTAAGAACAAAGCGCACTGACTTTGTTGTTTCTCTTGATACCTATAACTCAGGGTGAATATGTATCTTCCCGTGCCAATCCATTAACACTAATGTAGAAAAAGGCTTCCTTGAGAAATTTGGAATGTGGGGATGTTTGGATGGGAATAAGCAATAAGTAAAAGTGTTTGATACAAAGATTAAATTGGGTCTTAAAAGACTTTCAGCAGGCTTTTTAAACATCTATTCATGATATGGCCACAAGCCCCTGGAGGTCAAATAAATTATTCTTAAGATTAATTCATAAGATAATGGAGCTAATTTGAAGGAGTAAATAGTAATTGCAGTCTTAGGCAGCTCAAACTACCTTTACAACTATTTCTGGAACTCCCCATGCTGACAGATTTATTTCATGCTAAGTCCTTTTCCCTCATCTTTAAAAAAAGCATTTTTACATAATTTGGCCTTACCTATTTTACATATGTGGCATTTTGCTTAACATTAAAGCCGTTTATTTGGAAAAGATCTTTTACAGACTATTCTGGGGAACAGCCTGCTACCCTCTCACAAGAAGCAGCAAAAGATGCGCGGATGCTTGTTTAAATGTGGCTTCTCTTAACAGCTTGTTGAGATGGGGAGCAGAACCAGAGTGTAAACATTATTAAAATAGTCTATAGTACCAAATGCAAGGAAGCGCGGGCCAAAATTTCCCCCAGACTAGCAGAGTGACAAAGGACACATACTCCAGTGTTTACTCTCTTGCTCTGCTACAACTTCCCAAGGCGCCTGCAGCAGCCACATGTTCAAATCGCTAAGCTCTGGCTGCACACCTTCTCTCCCCAATGGCTCTGCAGGGAAAACAACAGGTGTTTCTAGTCCAATCAGCTAGTGGTGCACAGTCAATAAAGACCCAGATGGGCATAGTAACCCACCAATCTGCTTTAAGATTTGCTTTTAATAGTCTCTTTTAGTCTTTCTGGTCTTTGGAAAACACACACACACACACACACACACACACACACGGTTGTTTATACACACACCCTCTCCGCCCCCTGACACACACACACACACTCACACACACACACTCACACACTGTTTAACAGAATTCAACTGTGTTCACAACCTGACAATAAAGGCTTAAGGTAAAAGAGTGGATCAGACACAAACATAGGGACGTCTGATAATGATGAGTGCTTTCAATGTACCCACCCCTGCCCTTTGTAAAACACCAGCTGCTCTGTGCCTGTACATGAACCCAGTTCAAATGCAGAGCAGAGACAAGAGCTGTCCTTGGGGTCCTCTTTTGAATACTGTGTACAGGAGTGTGGCGAGGACTGCGGAAGCTGTTTCTGTTAGCATGAATTCAACCTGTACCCTCTGGCCTCTCAGAGGTCTGAAGGTTTTGTACGGATGAGGCAGGAATTTACCCATGTCCTGAAAAAAAAAAAGAGGAAGCTATAGGCTGCTTTCCTTGGCAACAAGATATACAAGGAGACTAACCCTGTCTGACAGCTGCTGAGTCTCGCGTTACTTGAATTGGTTTTCTCGTGGTTAATCCAGTTCCAGGAATTAAGTGACAGTGGCGAGACATGACAGGGCTATTTTGGTTTTTGTTGGTGTTTTTTTTTTTTTTGGTTGTTTGTTTTTGTTTTACTATAATCCAAAAGATAAAAGAAAATGCCTGATGTTACAGGTTACAGGTTAGAATAACTCATCATGGAATCTCCTCCAAGATAAAAAAAATTGTTCTCTGCAATTTTTTTTTTGTATCACTACTTCATTTTAAAGACTAAAGGCTTGGCTGTTCTAATTTGCCACATTCTTATTCCTTCTATCCTGCTGTTAATTATGGAAGTACTTTTATTTAGTGAAAATGCTTTAAATAGACATTAAGCTCCTAGAAGTTAGACCCAGCATATTTCTGGATACATATCTGGCATATGTTGAATAAATAAATAAATAAAATCTACACTAATAATAGACAAATATGTAAATTGTACCTCCACAACACTCCACAGCCAATCAGGAGGGGATATGCAAATTAGCGGAACAAAGATGGACAGCTGCGGAGCCAGCTGAAGTGAGTGGGAGGCTTGGGTCACCCCCAGTGTTGGAGGAAGCCAAGCTTCCCGCCGCCTGGGACAGCCACCAAAGGAGGGGCCTGTGGGCAGTGGCCACGGAGCTGGCCAGTGCAAGGGGGAGGCTTGGGTCGCCCCTGGAGATGGAGGAAGCTTGGTGTCCTCCATCTTTGGGTGCGACCTAAGTTTCCCGCCTGCCCTGGCCAGCAGCTGAAGGAGGGGCCTGTGGGTGGCGGCTCCCGGCCTGAGCACATGGGAAGCTTGGGTCGTCTGGGCCTGCTGTAGTGGGAGGGTCCTGCAAATGGCCCTCAGCCCTTCACCCAGCCAGGTATGCCCCATCGAGGTGAGGGTACCCACTGGGGGGCATGGCCAGCCTGAAAACAGCCATCAGCCCCTAACCCAGGCTGGCCAGGCACCCCAGTGGGGACCCCCACCCTGAAAACGGTGTGGCCAACAGTCCTCAGCCCCTCACCCAGGCTGGCCATGTACTCCCAGCGGGGACCCTCACCCCATGGGGGTGTGGCCAGCCTGAAAACCACCACAGGCCCCTCGCCAGGCTGCTCCGCCCTCCAAGGGAACCCCCACCCTGATCCGGGACAGCCTTCAGGACAAATCAGCCGGCCCCCACTGTGCACCAGGCCTCTATCTACACTAATAAAAGGGTAATATGCTAATTAGACTGGGAGACCTTCCAGGAGACCTTCCGGATGTTCTTCTGGACAAAGCCATGGTGGCGGGGCCGAGGTAGAGACAGTTAAGGACCAAGAGGGAAGGGCAGTTGTGGGTGATCAGGCCAGGATGGGACAAAGTTGTGGGTGCTCAGGCCGGTGGGGGGTACTGTTGGGGGTGAGCAGGCTGGCAGGGGGGGCCAGTTGGGGGTAAGCAGGCCATCAGTGGGGGGCAGTTGGGGTTGAGCAGGCTGTCAGGCAGAGTGGTTAGGGTCAATCAGGCAGGAAGGCAGGTGAGCAGTTAGGAGCCAGCAGTCCCAGATTGGAGAGGGTGCAGGCTGGGCTGAGGGACAAACCCCCCTCCCCCCCTGCACAAATTTCATGCACCAGGCCACTAGTAAATAACTAAATGTAGTAATGCAAATACTACTAATTAATGTTTTTGAATGTTCATTATGTTGCTGGCACTATATGACTTATCTTATTTGCATTGCTTCATTCAATTCTTAAAATAACCCTTTAAGTTAAATATTTTTTACACACACACACACACAAAAGTAACAAGGTAAGTAATTTTCTCAAGATCCTATACAAAATAAATGGACAGGAATATAATCATGTCTTGCTATTTATTCATTAGTTTGGAATGCCTCATATAAAACTTTTACCTGAGTAGTAAGACTAGTGTAAATGTACAACTGAAGAGATATTAGTCATATTTTAACATTTTACTTTATAGTATAATGTTCAGTAAATAAGCAAGGTGCAGGACAATAAATCTTTTATAATTTTCAAACACACACATATATAAACCTATATTTATTTACCCATACACATGCATACAAATGCAAGCACACCTTCCTTTTTACTGGTGAAATTACAGGTGATTGCATTTATTAATTTTGCTTATCTTTACTTTTCAAATTTATATAGCTATCAATTGCAAAATAAACATTTTGAAGACATTTGGCAAATTACAACTCCAAGAGCAGTGAATCATGCCATATAACCTTGGCAGGCTTCATAAAAAAAGCAATTGAGCTGGTCTGAAGAATCTAGCAGATTTAGGCAAATGAAGAAGATAAAAAGGCATTTAGAGAGAAGATAAAACATTTCCTACAAAGCCAAAGGCAAGAAAACAATAGAGCATGTTACATGAACAAGCATAGTCCAATATTCCATGCCAGACACAGGCCAATATATAAAAGAAAATGTGCCATAAAGGAGAGGTGTCCGGATAACACAGTCTCAAGGATTTTAGCTTTTTTTAATACCTTCTTGTGAAGAGATGTCTGGATATATATATATGTGAAGCCAATACTAAAAGCTATAATTCAATTCATTTTTAAGACAACATGTCATTCATTTCAGTTGAAGTCTATCATTCACAGTATGCCCTTTGTCCAACCCTCCCATGGCACAAATGTCCTAATAATTTAGACAGAAGCTCACTCATACAAAGACTTCAAAGACATTCATGGGTATAAAATTCTTTCTTGAAAGACTGGCCAAACAGTAGTACGAACTTCCTAGTGTTGGGATGAGAAATACATGGATTACTGCTCATCAAGGATGCAACACCATTTCAGGCAACATGAAAAGAATTCCATAAACAGTAACTGTGAACACTTATACTCAATAGTTCTGTAGGTAAGTGAAGGTGATAGTCACAGACTAAAGTGTTTGGTAGGGCATTGAAAGCCATATTGTAGGAGAACGTTTTCCCCATCATGTTCATATAATCTATGACTTCTGTTAATCATTTTGTTGGCATAACAGCCAAAGAGTCCTGCTTAGATGCTAGCCTTACTTGAGAAATTAAAGGGGGGGAAAAAAAAACCCTAAACATTTGCCAAGAAAATGATGTTTCCCCAGGCTACACCTTTTCTGCATTAAGGCCTCACACAAAAAACATCTGTGGTTTCTATTTTTAATCTTATTTCACAAAAATAAGGAAACAGGGTTACAAAAGTGTACTTAATCTACTCATAATTATTTGTTTAGAACATGAAAAAAATGAAATTATATTTTCATGTAATTCCAAAATTCATGGTTTTTCTGTGAGAACTCATGCTGTATTGGAAAGAAGTATGGATTGTGGTGTAGCAGCAAGAATACAAGAGGCATGAGTTAACCATCTCTGTATCCTTAGTCAAACCTTTTAATGATGTACATGTGAGTATACTGACTATGCAAGAAAGGGGTTAAATCCTGCCAGTGTTTCAGAACACTTTTTCTTCCCAAATCTATCAAGTGTAATTACTTATAGCCACAGCAATGGACACTTTTTAACAAGAGCTGATACAGTCCTTTAAAATGTCCCTGGAGCTGTTCTGAGCTGATATGAACTCATTGAATCCTCACAATGACCTATAATAGTCATTATTATACTATTATCATCAACACGTGGCAAAATTCAGACACACAGATGTTAAGTGACATGTCCAAGGTTGCATAAAAGACAAACAGGGCCCTAAACCTAAGAAATCTAGATCAGTTTTGTGATCTTTAATGAATATGCAACCATCAGATCTTTGGGTCAGGCTCTACTGAGGAAAGCAAAGAAAGAATATATTTTTTTTTATTCAGAATGGTGATGACCTGGTGCCTGAAGGTGAGCAACCTTATGTAGCCAGAATAAAACTATGAAGCTACTAATAGCTGAAGTAGAAAAGGTCAAGGAGAAGGGGAAAGGGCTGAATCGCAGACAATGATCACAGGGTTTCAAATTTCCGCAGACGGTCGTAGTTTAAATCTGTGGTTTCAGCCTGCCTGAAATCCAGCCCATATCTTCAGGTAACAGCACTCGGATATTTTGTTGGAAACCATCCTTCCAGTTCTGTAAGGCAGTGGTTTTCAAAGTGTGGCCCTGGACCAGCAGTGACAGCATCACCTAAACCACAAATACAACTCTGACCTGCTGAATCAGATTTGCTGGGGGCATGGGGAGGAATGTGGTCTGGCATCTGTGTTAATAAGCCCTCTAGGGGAGGCTCATGTGTCCTAAAGTTTGAGAACAACAGCTTTAAGATGGGGTTTGGATATAGGTTTGACTTTTGAAGGGCACTTTGTAATTAGATGTGGCCAAGCAGAACACGGCCCAACCTGAGAAAAGTGGCTGATTCCCCTAAGTGGAGCCCATGAGACACAATTTTGAGAAGCTTCTTGGAAATGTTGCGAGGACCACATGTGAGATTGGAATTGCTTGCCCCCAGGACGGGGCAGCCTGGCTGAGGATGGAGCCAGCACAGAAATGCAGAGAAATGCGGAGACCAAGATTGGGAGAGCTATGCTGTCTTCTACCAATGTCTCTACACCTGAATCCTGGGCACCACAAACCACACACTGTCAGGTGTTCATTTATTCATGTTGTTTCCACTGCTTGCAGTGCTCCTGCCACTTATCTACCTACTTCAGGCAGAATTACCCCTGTTCTGTTCCCATTCACACACCAATCTTTTCTTATACTGAATAGAGCCCTGACTGCCTTCCATTGCATAGTTAGTTATTATGTATCTTCTCCCCACTCCCCAGAAAGGATCTCCCTTTTTGCTTTGTTGGTGGTATTCTTTGCTGTGCAGAAGGTTTTTAGTTTAATGAAGGCTCATTTCTTTTATTTTCCATTGCCTTTGGAGTCAAATTCACACACACACACACACACACACACACACACACACACACACCAGCAAAATAAAATGGTAACTAAACAGATATGAGGAGGTATTTGCAAATGATATTTTTGATAAGGGGTTTATATTCAAAACATATAAAGAACTCATACAACTCAACAACAACAAACAAACAAACAAAAAATAGGCAAAGGATCTGAATAGACATTTTCCCAAGGAAAACATACATATGGCCAAAAGGCACATGAATTAGATGCTCAACATCACTAATTACTAGAGAAATGCAAATCAAAACTAAAATGCGATATCACCTCACACTTGTTAGAATGGCTATTATCAAAAAAAGATAAGAAATAACAAGTGTGTGAGAGAATGTAGAGAAAAGAGTAACCTTGTATACTGTTGATGGGAATGTAAATTGGTGCAGTCACTGTGAAAAACAATATGGAGGTTCCTCAAAATATTGATAATAGAACTACCGTATGGTTCAGCAATTCCACTACTAGGTATATATCTGCAGAATATGAAAACTAATTTGAAAGATATATGCACCCCTATGTTCATTACAGCCTTATTTACAATGGCCAAGATATGGAAACAACCTAAACATCCATCAAGGGATGAACAGGTAAAGATGCAGTGCATGTATATTATGGGATACTACTCAGCAGTAAAACAAGATGAAATATTGTCATTTGTAACAACACGGATGGATCTTGATAGTATTATGCTAAGTGAAATAAGTCAGACAGAAAAGGAACAAAACAGCATAATTTTACTCATATGTTTATTATAAAACAAAAAGGAAACAAAACATAGATACAGACAACAGATTTGTGGTTACCAGAAGGGAAGGGGGTGGTGGGGGGAGGCAAAATGGGTAAAGGAGGTCAAATATATGGTGGTGGATGGAAAGTAGCCTCTTGGTGGTGAGAATTATATACTGTATACAGACATCAAATTATAATGTCATACATCTAAAACTTATAATGTTATTAACCAATGTTAGCTCAATGAAAAAAACAAATTTTCTCCTGAAGGTAGGAGAAAAAAACTGCTGCTTATTTTTATATTTGTATACCTAGAAGACAGCATCATAGCAAATGCTTGAAATGTTTGTTGAATAAATAATGTTCCTAAATTCCTCGTGAGGTTATTGTAAGAATCAAATGAGAATAAGACTTAGAACGGGCTTAGTAAAATATAAAGCTCTACACAAACATGAGTCATATTTATAATTATTAATCTTTTCTCTTGTGGGTTCATCTCTTCCACAAATTTGTCATCATAAGGAATGACTGAGAAATAAGACTGCTAAACTCTGTAAATCTGTGATAATATGATTACAAAAATCTCTACAGTTGTGTGTGTGTGTGTGATTTTTTTTTTTTGCAGCTTCCTGCATGAAATCAGCACAAAAATATACAGAAAATTTACCATTGTGAAGGAAATTTAAAAGAGAGATTGATGTTCCCTGAGTGTGTTTTAATAGAAATTTAGCTTAGTCTGAGTGATGAAGCATAAGAGTAGCACAAGGGACCAATTAGAATGAGACTTACAGGCAATAGCATATGCAGAGGTCCTGTGGCAGCACGTACCTGGTGCGAGGGGAACTAAGGAGTGGAAAAAGACTATTGTGGGCACTGGACTATTAGGGAGGTTTTTGTTTGTTTGGGTATTTTATTTTGCCAGGAATAATGAGAAAACATGAAAGCTGTTAAGTAGAGGAATGACATGATTGGATTGTTATTTTAAGATACTATTCTTGACCTTATTGCTTTTCCATAGTTATTCCAGACTCCACCCTAATATTTTATCGTTTTTATTGCTTCTAAAGCATAAGGTTAAAAAGTGCATTAATTGTTTTTGAACTTTAAAAAGTTATATTTATTTTATGTTTCCTAACTTTCACTTGAACTATGAAATTTGCTAAATAATAACCTCTTTTTTCATCTGGGAGAGAGACTAGTCACTTATACATTGCAAAAATTAAACTTTACATTTAATAGAGTCTAGTTACTATAATTTAAGGAAGTGGCTCGTTAAAGATTAAATTGTACTCACACAAAAATGAATATATATGTATCTGATTCTTGTACACATTATTAGCATGTATTTACTAATCTCAATAGTTTATATGTAAAAATTTGAAATGCTTAAGCAAATTAACACTTATTTTTAAAATCACAAACTTGCCAATTTTAATAGATAAAATTCTGCAGAGGCACTTGTTCTTATTTAATGTTGAAATTAGAAATTATAAAACAGGGACACTTCCAGCAGCTACTGTCACTTGATATCCAATTAATACAATACTGAAATAAAAAGAAGTACAGAAATCCCTATGGAAATTCAGAAGATTATATACAGAACTTTGTAGCACACTCACTAACATGGATAGACTAACCATTAGTTTAGTCTAGACTTAAAAACGTGTGTTACATTACACAATTTTTCCAGAATCTACATGTTATGCTAACTTTATATTCTTTTAAAATGTGGCTTTGAAGTTCTGACAAGGATGTGGAGAAAAGAAAACCCAAGTACACTGTTGGTGAGAATGCAGACTGCTGCAGCCACTGTTAAAAACATATGAAGTTTATTGAAGAGACTGTCTTGACTCTACTGTATGTTCATGCCTCCTTTGTCAAATATTAATTGAGCATAAATGGTGTTGGGAAAATTGGACAGATACATGCAAAAAAATAAAACTAGACCACCATCCTATACCATACACAAAAATAAACTCAAAATGGATAAAGGACTTAAACATAAGACGGGAAACCATAAAAGTACTAGAGGAATCCACAGGCAGCAAAATCTGAGACATATGCCAAAGCAATTTCTTCACTGATACAACTCCTAGGGCAATGGAAACTAAAGAGAAAATAAACAAATGGGATTACATCAAAATAAAAAGCTTCTGCACAGCAAAAGAAACCATCAACAAAACAAGAAAGCCCACTGCATGGGAGAACATATTTGCCATTGTTATAACCAATAAGGGTTTACTCTCCAACATTTAAAGGGAATTCATACAACTTAACAAAAGGAAGATAAACAACACAATAAAAAAATGGGCAATGAACCTAAATAGATACGTTTTGAAAGAAGACAGAAGGAAGGCCAAGAGACATATGAAAACATGCTCAAAGTCACTAATTATCTGAGAGATGCAAATCAAAACGACAATTCGGTACCATCTCACACCTGTCAGAATGGCTATCATCAACAAATCAACAAATGACAAGTGCTGGCGAGGATGTAGAGAAAAAGGAACCCTCGTGCACTGCTGGTGGGAATGCAGACTGGTACAGCCACTGTGGAGAACAGTATGGAATTTCCTCAAAAAACTAAAAATGGAATTCCCATTTGACCCAGTGATCCCACGTCTAGGAATATATCCCAAGAACTAGAAACACCAATCAGAAAGGATATATGCACCCCTATGTTCATAGCAGCACAATTCACCATAGCTAAGGTTTGGAAACAGCCTAAGTGCCTATCAGTAGATGAGTGGATTAAAAAACTTTGGTACATCTACACAATGGAACACTATGCTGCTATAAAAAGGAAGGAAATCCTACATTTGCAACAGCATGGATAGAGCTGGAGAACACTATGCTAAGTGAAATAAGCCAGCTGGAGAGAGATAAATATCACGTGATCTCACTCATTTGTGGATTATAATGAACAACATAAACCGGTGAACAAAAACAGATCCAGAGACAGAGAAGCATCGATCAGACTGTCAAACCTCAGAGGGAAGGTAGGGAAGGCGGGGGGAAGGGGAAGAGATCAACCAAAGGACTCGTATGCATGTATATAAGCCTAACCAGTGGATACCAGGGGGGTGAGGGCATGAGAGGGGGGGTTGGGGGTAATGGGGGGGGGTAAAGACACATATGTAATACCTTAATCAATAAAAAAAATAAAATAAAATAAAAATACAGAAAAAAACATATGAAGTTTCTTCAAAATATTAAAAATGGAACTGCCTATGACCTAGCGATCTAACTTCTGAGAATATATTTGAAGGAACCTGAAACACAAATTTGAAAGAATGTATGTACCCCTATGTTCATTGCAGTGTTATTTACAATAGCTAAGATCTGGAAACAGCCCAAGTGCCCATCAGTAGATAAGTGATAAAAATCTGTGGTGCATTTACAACAATGGAACAATACTCAGCTGTAAAAACAAACAAACAATCCCCCCCCCAAACAAACAAACATGAAAATATGACCTTTTATAACAGCATGGAGGGCCTAGAGATTATTATGCTAAGTGAAATAAGCCAGTCAGAGAAAGACAAATACCATATGTCTGCACTTGCACATGGAATCTAATCAACAAAATAAACTGATAAACAAAATAGAAAAGGAAACATGGATCAGACTAACAGTTGTCAGAGGTGACAGGGGTTGGGGGGGGCTGGATGAAAGATGATGATTGGATTAAGCAAAAAAACCCCATAAATATAATTACATGGATACAGACAACAGTATGGTGATAACAAGAGGGAAAGGGGGGTGGGGGCTAGGTGGAGATGAGCAATAGAGTGGGTGAACAGGGATAGAAAGAGACTTTGCTTGGGGTGGTGGACGCAGGATGCAGTGTGCAGATGACGTTTTGTTGAGTTGTACACTTGAAACCTATTATGATGAACCGATGTCACCCCAATATACTCAATAAACAATGTGGATTTGTTTAAGGGATGTTCTAATAATGCTGTTTGCAGATGTGTGACACCGCCCTGCCTAAATCACAGACTTGACACATCCACATCATCTCAGTGTTTCTCCACCGCCACTCTAGGAAGATGTGCTTGCTATTGTCAGCTACAATTACCACTGCCTGCTGAGGTTTGCTTAAGCTGTTAGTTAGAGAAAGTGTATATATGTTTCAGCAGCTTTCAGAAAGAGCAAAGTATGCATGTCATTCACAGGACAATGTTTACCTTGTAAACACAGAGGAGAGAAAAGGCAAAAGAAAGAGAAAACCTCAGGTTCTTTCTGATTGTGAAGTCAGTTCCCAACCTCTTGAGCCTACTGGACAACACCTCTTTGAAAAACTTCTCTGTTCTCCTGGATTTAAGTTAGTCCCTCTCAACCGTGACCTTGCATGAAGACAACTTGAGATACATAGGTATCACATGATCTGATCTCAGAAATAGTACTGACTGAAACGATTATTTGTGATTCCACAGAACACCTATCTAAAAATAAGTGAACCTTTTAACTCAAAAGTCAAAATTAGATGACTTTAATAAAAATCACAACCAACAATGAGCTAGTTAAAAAAAAAATCCTGTACTAGATAATATCAATTCTCATGATAATGAGTTTAATATTGTGGTGGAGTTTCAAATGCCAATATCACCTTGTGTGACTGTTAACAAATGGAATCCTCCATGTGTGAAAATTTCATGATGATGCAATCTGTGCTTCCAACATATTTCAATACATAGCAAGTGATTCTGGGTAGGACTTTTCTAACCAGTCTTCAGATATCATTGAACTTCATTACCATCGGGTGACCTCCTCAAAGCCAGTAACAGGTAGTGGCACAACTTTCTGCAAAGGAGTAAATGAATTCACTTACTATCCTTGTGAAATGTGTGTAATTATGCATAGGTGAACAGCTGTTTGTTTACTGAGCTGTACAGAGGATGAGATATTCAAGACACAAATAATATCTAACCTATTGGAAAGGACATTGAAGATGGCTACTATGTAAAAAGGCATTTTGGAGCTGGATGCCAAATGTCAACATTCCACGTACATGAGCAACTGCGTTTTCATCTTTCCTATAACTTGAAGTTTTATAATTAGTCCAATGAGAAATGGCAATATTACAAAGAGGCTATTAATCTAAACTCATGATTTAATTCTACATTTTTAAAAAATCCACCCTCTTTGCTGGTAGCTGAAGCTAAAATTCAGAACCCAACTTAAAAACCAATCAATAATTTAAAATCAAATGAAACAGCCAGGCAGTGTGGCTTAATGGTTGAACATCAACCAATAAAATAAGAGGTCCTGGGTTTGATCCCTCATCAGAGCAGATGCCTGGGTTGTGGGCTCAGTTCTCAGTAGGCGGCGTGCAGGAGGTAGCCAACAGATGTCACTCTCTCTCATTGATGTTTCTATCTCTCTATCCCTCTCTCTTCCTCTATCTCTTAAAAATTATCAACACTAATAAAAGAGAAAAATGGTAATTGGCATACGACGCTACCCTTTTCATTGGCTAATCAGGGCTATATGCAAATTAACTGCCAACTAAGATTGGCAGTTAACTGCCAACAAGATGGCGGTTAATTTGCATATGTAGGCACAATGCAGGGAGGCGAAAGGGAAAGCAGGAAGAAGCCCCCTGCCACTGACAGTGATCGGAAACCCAGGGGGGAGCTAAGAGCTGGGGGGCAGGGCAAAGGCGGCCCTGGGGCCGCCTTTGCCCTGCCCCCCACCCATGATCGGAGAATCAGGCGCCTTTGCCACCCTGGCCAGTGATAGCAGGAAGTAGGGGGGGAGCCAGCGATGGGAGCTGGGCATGGTCGAAGCTGGCAGTCCCAGGAGCTAGGGGTCCCTTGCCTGGGCCTAAAGCGAAGCCCACGATCGCAGGGCCGCTGCAGCTGTGGGTCCCCGCTGCCCGGGCCAGACGCCTAGGCCAGAGGCGTCAGGCCTGGGCAAGGGGCCAATCCTGCGATTGGAGGGTGATGGGGGTCAAGGCCTGAGGGCTCCCAGTATGTGAGAGGGGGCAGGCTGGGCTGAGGGACACTCCCCCACACACACACCCAGTGCACGAATTTCATGCACCGGGCCCCTAGTTTTAAAATAAAATGAAACAAAGATAAACTGACCAACCACCTTCACAAACACCACCAAAATATCAGGAAATACAGCGCCCTCCACCCTGCAGCTAAGGAACAGAGTAGTGAACAGTACGGTAGCAATGAAATGACTATAATTCCTTCGGCTTAGCAGCAATGACCTGCAGGTCTATAACTGAATTATATATTATCCTTCTGGTCTCTCAAATTACTCATACTGCCTACCTCTGCTTGGGTCCCCTTTGGAAACAAAGTTTGTATATCTTTTTCTTTCTGCTTAAGTGTATGTGTATATGCATAAGTGATAAAAATGTTTGATTAAAATATTTTAAAAATTAATTTCCCTTAGCCAACTCCCTACTGCCTATGGATGGGAGGGAAATTTCTACATTCTGTCCACATACCTTTACTATTTCACTTTTCATTCCAATAGTAAATTACTTAGATATGAAAAATAGAAGTGTTTAAATGTTTATGAGGAAGACTTTCTGGCTTATAGAACCCTAATAAATGATGAGAAGAAAAAGGGAGGTGAGGAAGGGATTGAATTTTCTTGAAGACTTAATATGTGACAATCACAGTGGCATTATTTTTTAAAAATAGTGTGTCATGTAATCATTACTAAACTTCCATAAGATAGAAATTATCTTAATTTTATTTTCCTAGAAATGCAGTAATTTTGTAACATGCCCATTATTATAAGCTAAATATTAGTAAAATCAAAATTTAAATCCATGTCTATTTAATTTTGAAGTCTATTCTCTTTTTGTGTAATTTGGATCATATAACCAATAAACATTTAATAAATATCTACCATTCCCATAAGGCACTATGCTAAATTCTCAAACCTCTGCCAGAGCTCAGTTTAAAGCAGGATATAAATTAATAAGCACCTAATTACTATAGATAAAAATAAATATGAATGTACACAATTATATAGAGGAAGAAAACATTGCATTATTTTATCAAAATATTCAATATGTTGCCCTAAAACAGAATTTGTTACCACTTTTAAATACATAATGAAGGTAAGAAATTTAATATGACTCATGATGAAATCAAACAGATATTATTGACAGTAAAAAACAGCATAACCCTCAAGAGGTGCTGAATATAATGTGAAAACCCCTAGCCTCTCATTGCCAAAGCCGGCCCATGTGGGTATTTTACTGAAAGCTTCCTCCGTGTGTGCACACATACTGGGACTTGTGTGTGACCTAACGGATCACTCTGTAGATATTTCTGCATTTTGAATTTTTTAAAATAACTTATCTTTTGGCAATTATTCTTTTACTATATTAAGGTCTATCACATTTATTTTAACGTATTTTAATAGTTGAATTGCGTTCTATTGTACAAAGTGGCTAGACTTAATCTAATTAATCTCTGTTAATGAACATGTGATTTCCAGTGTTTGCTATTAAAAAATGCTACATGACACATCCTGAGCATGTGTGTTTACATAGGAACTTTTTAATGTGTATTGATGATAAAATTTTGATGGATAAAAGATTTAACTTACAAATTACAAATTTTGGATTTTGTTCAGTAGAATCTTTGCTCTCTAAGTAAGTAACTGAATAATGTTGTCCATTAGGACTAATTTCATGTTTTGGCAAAGTCGGCTTAGGCATCCCTTCAGATTTATTATATTCCCCGATGAACGGTCAAGGCAGCTGGATTCCAATACATAGAGAAATGAAATGATATATATTTTATACTCTTTAAAACAATTCTCAAAAAAGGGATTGTGGATATATGAAAGTTTGGTGGTTTCTATTGTTTTATTTTTAAATTAAGTTATATCATCCAGAGGAACCACCTGGTTTCCATAATAGCTCTACACTGAGCTATTTCTCTTTCTCCCTGGTGATCACAGCATATCCTATATATTAAATGTACTACAAAAAACCTCTCTGCTGCACTTCCAATCATACTTCCTCTTCCTTGCTGTTTCTGCTCTAGTCTCACTGGCTTTCTTTCAGTTGCCCAAACCTGTTCTGTTCCCTCCTTTCCGAGGAACTTAGCACATGCTGTTTCCTTAACCAACAATTCTATTCCTTTCCACCTCAACCTACTCATCTCCCAGACTTCTACTCAACTGTCCTTTCATAATTATGTTACTAAAGTCATGGCTCCTTTATATGCCTTTAACATCACATATTTCTCTTTATAACATTTTTCTCCATTATTGATGATTATTTGTTTAATATCTGTCTCTTTTATTATATTGTAATTTTCATTAGGGTCCATATTTATTTCATTTATAAGGGTCCAGATCTAATTTTGTTCAAAAGAACTTAACATAATGTTTGAATATAGTAGATACTCAATAAATATTTGCCGAATGAATAAATGAAATAAAGAAATGGATTAATAAAATCAGGATTCTCAGAATTAGAGATGGGTAGTTTCTTAAAAGTAATTTATATTTTCTTTTACAACTAAAAGTGCACCTCCAGGGCAAGTTTTCACTTGTCTTTAGACAACAACTCTTAAGGAATTTCCTAAATGTTTTTCACATACTCTATATGGAATTGAACCATTCTAAGGAGAAAGTAAATGGCAGAAGAAAGAGGAAGAAGTGGCAAAAAGTCTTAGAAACTTATAAAAACATTAGATGGTGGGGGAGGTTCATAAAACCGTAGAAACTAAAAAATGGAAGGAACCATCAAGATAACCTTCCAGCCCTAACTGGTTTGGCTCAGTGGATAGAGCATCAGCCTGTAGACTGAAAGGTCCCTGGTTCGATTCCAGTCAAGGGCATGTAACTTGGTTGCGGGCACATCCCCAGTAGGAGGTGTGCAGGAGGCAGCTGATTGATGTTTCTCTCCCATCAATGTTTCTAGCCCTCTATCCCTCTCCCTTCTTCTCTGTAAAAAATCAACAAAATATATATATTTTTAAAAAGATAACCTTCCAAATTTTATTTGAAAGCCCGTGCTACCCACATGACCTGTTACTATCAGACTCAGAATCAAAATAGAACTCTCAACTTAACATTCAATATTATGTACTAGTATACAAATTACTGCTTTAATTCAACTCCCCTCTCCTCCTTTTACATACAATTATTTTTGTTTAGCAGGCATGATTATTTATGTTGAAATTTTACTACCTAGTAAAGATTTTTCCTTTTTAATCTAAAATGACTCTACTAGCTTTGCAATTTGCTAATCGTCCCCCTAAGAAATACTTCAAAATTTACGAGTAGGGAAATTATATCTATGGAATTAATTTTGCAATAACTCCATCTATTTCTGGATTGCACTGTAGGACATACTGCATTTTAGTAACGTATATCTAATGATCTTTATTAGCAACAATGTCTCAGGCATCTGTTTTTAGCACATTTTTGTGCTGCCTTATGTATGACTATGTTTGATTTTGTTTGATTATTTAACACATTTTCTAATGACGTTATTGTAACGGAGCATTCTGTGTGGTAGAATTTGTCAGTTCCTTCAATAAGTAAAACGAGAGAAACCTGTTCTGTAAAATGCCATGTTATTATGAAAGAAGGACATAACAGCATTTGGCAATGGCCTCCCATATTGGGGTGCTAACATTGTTGAGAGGAGGTATAATCAATCTGTGTAAATGTCAAGGAGACCTCTAAGAGGAAAATAATAGAAAAACTGACTTATTTTTGAGGATCACCCTTCAAATGGGTAGGCTCCATATGAAGTCAGCTACAGATTTTTAAAATGTATTAGTCATATTTGCATTACAGATATGTTTGGCTGACTTCCGTAGAGTAATTTAATATATATAAGTTGGCGGTCAACATTTAAGACATGATTTCATACAAAAATCAGGATTTCTGATTCCTCTTGAAAAATCACATGGCATACTTGGATTCTCACACAGCAGCAACAATCAAGCATGTCAAACTCAAAGGCTAACATGAGTTTGACATGCTTGATCTAGGCTCTTCAGTTCATCGCAGACCCCACCTGGCTGGCTTTGTGCATCTATGTTATCACTGTGGGCCTGTGAGTTTGCAGTCCATGTTCCAGAAGGGTGTGATGGAGGCTCATCCAGCAACAGTGAGCAAGTACAGCTAATTCTATGCTGAGGTCCAACCCCAGCAGGTCCAGGGGTCCCCAAAGCTGTGGACGGAGTCGGCAAAGAAGGAATGACACAGAGACAGCGTTCAGTTGATCAGCAGCCTAGCCAGGATCTCTAGCCAAGTTCTGGTCAGGATCTCCAGCCAGGTTCTGTGTCCATGTTCTCTTGCTAGGTTCTCCAGCCAGGTTCTCCAGGTTCTCCAGCCAGGTTCTGTAGCCATGTAGGTTCTGTGTAGGTTCTGTGTGTAGATTCTGTGTGTAGGTTCTGTGTGTAGGTTCTGTCTAGGTTCTGTGTCTCTTGGTTCTGTCTTCTAAGTTCTGTGTCCTGTTGTCTTGTTACATCTGTACTTATACCAGTTGATTCCAATCCTATCAATCTCTATTCCAAAGGTTAGGGCATTTCTTATCTCCATTCCAGGGAGTAAAGATTATGTAGCTTAAGCATGATTGTTCGTAGTTAAAGTGATTAATTACCCGCCTGGCACTTAGTTAAGAGGTTTTATTCCCTCCCTAACTTCAGGGGAAATTCCCTACCTGGGGAAAGAACCTTTCTCAGAGACCTTGGTTAAAACACATAGTGCCAAGAAGGTGAGCAAACATATTAAGAACAGTATGCCATATATGCCATGTCCTTTGAAACAGCAAGGATGGACCGGCTCCCGGCAATTCTAATCACCTGTGGTCTGTGCATATGCTGATGAAAGAAATCTAAGAATACTAGAGGGCCGGTGCATGGACTTCGTGCACAGTGGAGGGGGGAGTTGTCCCTCAGACCAGTCTGTGCCCTCTCGCAATCCAGGACCTCTGGCTCCTAACTGCTCGCCCTCCTGCCGGCCTGATCACCCCTAATCATTCGCCTGCCTACCTGATCACCCCTAACCACCTCTGCCTGCCTGCCTGATCACTCCTGAACACTCGCCTGCCTGCCTGATCACCCCTAACCACCTCTGCCTGCCTGCCTGATCGCCCCTAACCACTCTGCATACCTGCCTGATGCCCCTAACCACCTCTGCCTCGGCCTCCCACTGCCATAGCTTCACCCAGAAGGATGTCCAGAATGACGTCTGGAAGGTCATTCAGCTGTCTGGTCTAATTAGAATATTACCCTTTTATTATTATAGATGTGCTTGAGCTATTACAAACAGAGCTCAGACTGGAGTGACTTGGGGGGGGGGAGGAGTGGAGGGGTTAGAGGAGAGGAGGAGAGAAAGAGAAAGAGAGAGAGAGAGAGAGAGAGAGAGAGAGAGAGAGAGAGAGACTGATTCTGACCCTGAGAATCTATGAGCATTAGAGAGGGCAGTGGTACTAAGACGACACCCCCACATCCTCTATATTGGCTTTAGACCATGACAATCTGGATATCTGGATTTTCTACAGGATGCCTCATTGGCATGAATGACAAGCAGGACATCAGAGAACAGAATAAACCAGCAGATAGATTGAATTTCTTCGTTTCATATATGAGGCAATTGTAACCAAGAATGCTGACCGCTTGGATTAACTATACTCTCAGACATTCTTGATCTTTTTAGAACTGAGGGATCCCAGAACAAAGAGGTTGATATTTTATTAAGAAGGTACTAAACCTGATAGATAACCTGGATTTTGCAAAGAAATATTATTTTATTTTTGTATCCTCAAAATGTGAAAAAAAGTAAACAAGTTATCTGATGAAAACATTAAAAATTTAAACGAAAACATTTGTAAGATTGGATTAATATTTAAACTGCTTGCCAAATGTTTTTATATCACATACTGCTAGCATACTCAGAAGTGGCCCCCATGTGTCCATTTGAAGGTGATCTGACCATATTGATAGCAAAATGCAATACAGTGATTTGCGGTCCAGAAACTACCTTCCTAATGATGCTGGATTGAGATATTCTGAAGTTTTACTCTGTGGAGTTGTGTTCCCCTCAGTGCATGTGTGGGCATGTGTGTGTGTATCTGTGTGCCCATGCAGGTGAAGCATATGCCTATGCACTTCATGAAGTCACTGACAAAGCCATAAAAAGAATCATCATTGGAACCAATGGAGATTCTCTGGCATTTCAATGAGTGACACTTCACTGATAGTCGTCTCATGTGAGGTTTCTGTTGATAGCAGCCCCGGGGTCCCCAGTTCTGCACTTCCTGGCTTCTGATTAATGAAATACAAAAGTTTGGGAACTTGGTCTCTAAACAACTTCAATGTAATTTACAATTCTTTCTTATCACCATTTCATGTAAAATAGTTTAAATATTTGTTTGCATCTGGATTACCTAAATAAACTGAACCTTTTCCAAGTGTGAGCACTATGTGTTATTCATATTCACCAGCACAAGGTGTAGATCCCACAACTGTTTATCAATGAGTTAATAAATGCAAGTATGGATGAATAATAACACTAAATACAATACATGTCAGCAATTCCCCTTCAATATTCTGGCATCAAAATTTACATGCTATGGTGTCAACATTTCAGACAGAATAGAAAATATTTACTCTCTCCTCTGTCTGACTTCTAATATTTGTGTTTTGCTTTTTTTTTTAAACTAGAAAATTTAATTAATCAAAATGCCCATTCTCTTTCCAAATCACAGTTATTTTCATTATCTGTATTCTATATATAACTCAGTTGAATACTAATTCAAATATTCACTTTTTCTTCCATTTTTATCATCATAAAAACACAGCACATATAAATTACTTATTTATACACTGGGTCACTGCTGATAACAGTTATGAGAGTAATTAGAAGTAAAAAATGCCAAAATACAAAATTCTTAGATTTATGCATGCCAAGACAGACTATGATTCAGGAAACACACACACACACACACACACACACACACTATCAACTTTCTGTGATCAGTCACATACAAATTACACTTAAGAGTATTTGAGGACTAGCGTATTAATATAATAGTATCCTTAAAAAAAAAAGACAATAAAGAAAGAACAGACTAGCTATATAGTAGAACATGAAACACAAACATGGATATTCTTTTGAAAGAAGATACTCAACTTAGCAAAAGTGTGAGCCCTAGGGTCACTGACATATCAATAGAATCAAGTTAACTGCATTCACATCTTCCCTGATAAGGGGCCATGGCTGAGCAGCTGATTGTCAATGGGGAACCTGTACAATACTGCACCGTAGGCACACAGGAATCTTTTCCTTAGTGTGTCTACAGCACATTCTATCATGACCAAGTTTTAAAGGAACACACTGTTGTGAAACTAAAAGTGACAATGAAATTACTTCAACAACAAATGTATGTGAACTTTCCCTTGACAGGCATAGAGGTGCTATTATAGAAAACACAGAATTGTGAGTGAGGACACTGTCAAGAGTGGTGATTAAGCTACTGTATGGCATCAAACAGTGAACAAAAAATGGTCCACCCTCTGGTGGAAAGCAACCTGTGACCTGGCTCCTGGTGATTGTGCCCTTGTGGAGTCCCCTCTTCATGAGTGTGGGCCAGGCTGCGTGGACTGTTTCTAACCTATAGAATATGCAACATGTGATGTGATGTCACTGCCAAGATTAACTTGTAAAAGGCTGTGATTTCCATCACGTTTATACGCTCTCTTTGGCCCTCTGGCTTGACTATTCTGATGAAGCCCACAGCCATTTGAGGAGGCCAACAAGTCAAGGAATTGAAGGCAGCCTCCAGGCAACTGCCAATGAGGAACTCAACTTTCAGTCCAACATCCCTTGAGAAACCGAGTCATGTTGATAACCACATGAATGAGTTTGAAATCAGATCCCTCACCAGTTGAGCCTGAAGATGAGACCAAAGACACTGCTGACATGTTGAGTGCAGCCTTTGAGAGAAGATGAAGCAGAGGAACCTGCTAAGCTCTGTCCATATTCCACAGCTACAGAAACTGTGAGATCATGTATGCTTTAGAGCAGGGGTCCTCAAACTACGGCCCATGGGCCACATGCAGCCCGCCGAAAACATTTATCCGGCCCGCCGGGTGTTTTTACCGCCGCTGTGTGCATAGGAATTTGTTCATAGTTTTTTTTAAACTATAGTCCGGCCCTCCAACGGTCTGAGAGACAGTGAACTGGCCTCCTGTTTAAAAAGTTTGAGGACCCCTGCTTTAGAGTCAATGAGTTTTAGGGTAATTTGTTATACAGCAATAGATAACTAATGTACTTAATGCCATACAGGGCTAAGTAGTGATAAGGAGACTTTTGCTAGAGTTACATTAGAAAAACTTTTCATTGGTCAAACTCCTCTAACAAATTCTAAATATCTCTAAAACTTTAGGAGCAGTCATACATGGACAGAGAATATCAGAATTTTATTTTAATATTGAGTTTGAGAATAATTTGGTCAGAGGAAGCAGGGACTAAAGAAGGACCAGGCAAATCATTTCGAGTAATCTTGAGACAGAGGAACTTGTAAACCAGAACTCAAGAGAAAGCATGAAACGGGCTGATACTACGTGTGCAGGGTATAGTACTAGTATACAAAGAAGGTCAGGTGATTGCCTTATATGATGAACCCTGGGGAGGAACCTTGAGGGTTGCCAGGAATAAACTGGGAGTTCCTGGCATAACTGGGAAAAGTATAGAATTCATGGGGATGTAGACTTAGCAAGAGTCCTGTGGGCCATCCAGGTGTTGCATTTCTTGGTTCAATAACACATATTTCTTCATTTTTTAAAAAATCATGGTGTATATCAAATTAAGTTATTCAGTTTCAAGAAACAAAAACCAATACTTAAGCAAAAATGTATTGCAAATGGGTGTAGTAGCTTATAAATTTTAAGGCAGAAGTTGAATGGCTAGTCCTTAGAAAGGTCAGAAACTAGGACAGTGTAGAGCAGTAGTTCTCAACCTTCCTAATGCCACGACCCTTTAATACAGTTCCTCATGTTGTGGTGACCCCCAACCATAAAATTATTTTCGTTGCTACTTCATAACTGTAATTTTGCTACTGTTATGAATCATAATGTAAATATCTGATACGCAGGATATATTTTCACTGTTACAAATTGAACATAATTAAAGCATAGTGATTAACCACAAAACCAATGTGTAATTATATATGTGTTTTCCGATGGTCTTAGGCGACCCCTGTGAAAGGGTCGTTCGACCCCCAAAGGGGTTGTGACCCACAGGTTAAGAACCACTGGTGTAGAGGATCTAGTGAAAGAACTAATGACCAAGAGACAATTACTTTTGTCTTTATCATTCTAGGGAAGAATTCTGATGGGACTAATTTGAGTTGCATGCTTATATCTGACTTCCATTTCTGTGGCCAGTGGAGGCCGGTCCATCTTGGGTCAAGTGCGTACCTCATGTCCACCTTTAGGACAATGGATTGGCCCCACTGAACCAGATGGACTGAGATGGAAGACCAGTGGTTACCAAAAGGAAAATAAGGCTCCTGTTAAAATAATCTAGCGAAGGGCATAGGCTTGCTCCATAAGTTAAAACAGCATGCGTCCAGTATAGATGCCACCTTGCAATCAGCGGAGCTGTCCCAGAATCAAAGTGATGCAATTCCTTTAACTGGCATCTAACAGGCTTGATGCATGTACTGACTAGTGCCTTAGAGCACCATCTGACACTTGAAATACATTTGATGCTGGGGACAGAAGAAACTGCCAGCCGAGGTGTGCTCCACAGCTGCAACTTCACATCCCCTGTGAGCTGCAGAGAAAAATTCAACCGGCCCTTCAGATCAGGCTGCCCCAGGGCCAGAACTGTAGCAATTCATTCCACCTGGCACGCCCTGATGCCTGCACAGAGATGTTCAATGATGTTACCAATTTATACAGAACTTTTAGCAGCTGCCCAGTTTCTTAGGTGCTATTTCAATTTATAATTAGGAAATGGTTTATTACACCTGCTATGAAAGATACAACAAGGTACACTGCAATTAAATAGCTTACCCAAATTCATACACGAAATGGCATCATTAAAAGCACCATCCCGATGTCTAAGATCCTGCCAAATGCTTGTTTTACTACAGTTTCTTATTTTCAATACCTCATCACTCCTGGCATGCAATCATATTTTCAGTTGACATGAAGCTGAAGGGATAACTACTATATCTTATTACTGAATCAGAATCCAGAAAAGTCATTTTAGACTAGAACGCCGAGCCAAGGCATGAATTCAATCAGGATAAATGTCAAGTCCTGTGCAAAGGAATACTGGTTATGTACAGGTAGGTTGAGATGTAACTTAATAGCCAATGTTATAGAGACCTACATTTTAGTGCAATATAATAAACGTGACATAATTGACAACAACACAAATCTACTTGGAAAGCATTAAGAGATTCATGCTTGAGGTCCTTTCTTTTCCCAAGTTCACCAAGCTAGAGTCATAAAAGTTAATACACATATTATTTCTGGATACTTGGTCTCCCCTGGATCTTTTTCTAAACTGATCCAGACAAGAAAGGAAAGTTAAACATCACTTCTCATGTTCTTAGTAGCTTAGTATGTCTTACGTAACCCAGTTGTTGCTTTTATATCCTCCATCTACAACATGGTCACCTCCTTCAGAAAATATTTGACTTTTTTTTCAAACTCCAGGAAGCTAAGAGCTGCCCCTACCTGTTGTAGACATTTGGAAGCGTGGAATCCTGGTCTGGAGCCATCTTTCTCCTGGAATTGCCTGCTCCTGATCTACAGGTGTAAATACTATCACTTCAAGCCTCCAGCACCTCAGCTGCAACTGCTTAGCAGTGGTTCTCAACCTGGGCTGCACATTAGAATCACCCGGGAATCTTTTTAAAATCCTGATTTCTGGGCCTCATCCTCTGAAAATTCTGATTCTTTGTTATGGGGTGGGGCCACAACATTAGTAATAAAGAAACAGAATTTCCGGAGGATGAGGCCCAGAAATCAGGATTTTAAAAAGATTCCCAGGTGATTCTAATGTGCAGCCAAGGTTGAGAACCACTGGCTTAGACGCAGTGGTTCTCAACCTTCTGGCCCTTTAAATACAGTTCCTCATGTTGTGACTCAACCATAAAATTATTTTGTTGCTACTTCATAACTGTAATGTTGCCACTGTTATGAATTGTAATGTAAATATCTGATATGCAGGATGGTCTTAGGTGACCCCTGTGAAAGGGTCGTTCGACCGCCAAAGGGGTCGCGACCCACAGGTTGAGAACTGCTGGCTTAAAGGAAGGAGAATGCCTGCCATGAGCTAAGTTGGGGCAAATGGCTTATCTCTTCTGGGATTTGGAATTGTAACTGGGAACAGTTGGTGGATCTGAGAAAATCTTAAAGAAAAACATATCAAACAGGTAGCTAGTGTTGCATAAGCCATTCTGGAGAAAGAGGAAATATATAAAGGAAGTGCAGAAGTAAGTAGAGGAAATAAGAAATAAGATGTATATTGAGCGAAAGAAAGAGAAAAATGATTGAACAGATTTTCTGGGTTTGTTTAAAGCTCTCGAGATCTTTGTTCTGGTTAATTTTTGAAACTTGACTACATTCCTAAACTTTACTTCCATGAAACAATTCTAAAATTTTATAATCTTTATGATATAAACCCCTTATTTGGCTTAAGCAAAACACATACAAACAATCTTAAGGAATTCCACATACCCTTCAGGTCCAAACCATCAGCTAAATAAAGCCCACGACCCATAGGTCCTTCCCACTCTTGGATTGTGTAGTTTCTTCCCACTTTCAACTAACAAAGTAACACAGATGGCTGCAGTCAATATTAGTAAGACCTTAGTGACATTGGCAATATCCATATGTTGAGAAAAGATCTGAAATGATAACTCAAAACAGTGACCCCTTAGGAACTGAAGAAAACCCTCAGTTCTCAGCTTGGAAAAGAGATGACTAGAAAGGTAAATAATCTGTCTGCAAAGTATGTAAAGAAACACTTAACTGAATGTTTTATGTAGGATGATGGTTTCTTAATGCAGGGCCATTAAAATTAAATGGGGTCTTTTGAAAGGTAGTGAGATTCCTGATGCTGGAGGTATTCCAACAAAGCTAAATGCCCTCTTAGCTAAGTGTTTGTAGGAAAAACTATTTAAGCATCAAGTCAAATGAATGGTTGCATTAGTTTACCTGTGAGTTCTCTGCCAACTCTAAATTCTATCATTCATCAATTTATCCTGAATGCCCATAGGACACAGTGTAAACTGTAATGTTAATTTCTACCTGATTAATAACATCTCGTTTAAATCATAATATTAATAACATCTCGTTTAAATCAAAACTTTTTGGTGAACAGGCATTATGAAAATACACAAGGCAATGATATTTACCAACAGTATGACCTGATCCCCAAACAAAGGAGAAAGCCCTTTACAATGACATTTAAAGGTAGGCTTTTGTTTAAGATCAACTGTGTAAAACAACAGCAATAAGTCCAAGGGCCGCAAACACATGTTCAGTCTTGATGACATCATTTCTGAATGGTGTCTCCAGTTGAATCAGCAAGCCTGGGGTTCTGTGATCTCACCCTTCTAGAAAGCTTTACCATCACATATTTTGCTATTATTGCCAAGGTCTCAGCTAAAGCTCATTAGAAGCTTAGAGTTTTTTAAGTGCCTTGTTCCTCTTTTTCAAAACCGTGCCTTGTACAATCCAGACATCCGCATATACGTTACCACAAAAAGATGAGGCCAGTTAAAACATAAACACAATTGCTAAACCTCGCTCCCCTGGATGGCTGACACTCTCCTCTTCCAGACATTGGTGAGAATGACAACCAGAAGGGCAACCGTATCACATTCCCCACAGTTCCTCCTCTTCAGATAGCCAGAGCATATTTGATATCAAGACCCCTTCTTCTTTTTCCTCTTTTATCCTTTAAGATTATCCATGTTTCATGGGCTCAGGGATGGCTCTCTCCAAGATATGTCCATATTCTAATCCCAAAAACTGTGAATACTACTTTATATAGAAAAATAGTACAGATCACCTGTATATCAAAGTATAAAGTAAAATTAAGATTATTGAGGGGGAATCCTGAATTATCTAGGCAGGCCCTAAATGTCACCACAGACATCCTTACAAGAGAGAGGCAGTGGGGCATGAGACAGACATATGAGCAGGAGAAGAGGGTGTATGGATGGAGACAGAGATCAGAGTGATGTGGCCTCACGCCCAGGGACACTCACAACCATCAGCTGCTGGAAGTGATAAGGAGTGGGATCTCCTCAGTGTGTCTGTGGAAACACAGTCCAGTTGATGTCCTTATTCATGACTTCTGGTTCGTTAAATGCTTGCCTACTGTCTATACTGCTTATAATTTGGGAAGAAAGCAATCCTAAATCAATATTCTTGTATTTTCAAAGAGCTGTCCTAAAAAGAAAATTCATTAAGAAGATGTAAAAATGTCTTCTATACATACAAAAATATATTTCTCTTTACTCATAAGACGTGTAATTAAAGCCATTCTAAAATACCATTTCTAAACCATCAGATTGGCAAAAATTCAAAAGGTTGATGATCCACTCTGTTGGCAAGGCTAAATATTGGAATCTACCTAAGTGTCAAAGCATAAGAGAGTAGGTGAATTTAATGGAGTGCTATGCTTCTGTAAAAAAGAATGACGAAGGACTCTTAATAAGACAAAGTGAAAAAGCAAAGTATAAAAGGAGATACATGTAAAGCTATCTACACTAATAAAAGAGAAACATGCAAATTGGTGTCACTTTGCTACACCCACCAGCTAATCAGGATGAGTATGCAAATTAACCCACCAAAGATGGCAGTTAATTTGCATATGCAGGCACGGAGTGAAGACTGAAGATGACTGAAGACTGAAGATGACTGAAGACTGAAGAGGCCTGGCCTCTCTGCTGCAGCTGGAGCAGAGAAGTCTAGCCTTGCTGCTGCGACCGGAACAAAGCAGCCAGAACAAAGGCCTGGGTCCCGGGTGCCGGAGGAAAACCGGTGCTGGCAGCCAGGGGAAGGAAGGCCTATTGTGCGAATTTTCGTTCAACGGGCCTCTAGCATCCTATAAAGTAAATGCCTAATATGCTAAGTGTCTGGTCGTCCATTCAATCAAAGTGTAATATGCTAATGATATGCTAAGTTCGCTCAATTGCTTGCTATGACATGCACTGACCAGCAGGGGGCAGATGTTCTGACCAGTAGGTTAGCTTGCTGCTGGGGTCTAGCCGATCGGGACTGAGCGAGACAGGCTGGACATGCCCTGGAGCCCTCCCATAGACTCTTTCCGGCTGGCCAACCTCCCGCCTCCCCCGCTCCCTGGCTCTAATCATGCACCAGTGGGGTCCCTTGGCCTGACCTGTGCCCTCTCGCAATCGTGACCCCTCAGGGGATGTGAGAGAGCCAGTTTCAGCCCAGTCCTGCAGGCCAGGCCAAGAGACCCCATGAATTCATGCACCAGGCCTCTGGTACAGTATAAGAAAGAATAGAAAATAAGAAAATATATATATATCTTCTTATCATTACAGAAAAGCAACACAGGAAGCATAAATCACTAAACAGCAGTTTTACTGCATAGCTGAGGTGTAGTAATGGACTGGAAGGGATAAGAAAAAAGTGATATTTCTCTGCATATACATTTATGTATACGTTTGACTTTCTAAGCATGATACTGATCTACATATTTCTTTAAAAAATTAATTAAGCCGAAACCGGTTTGGCTAAGTGGATAGAGCATCGGCCTGCGGACTGAGGGGTCCCAGGTTCGATTCCGGTCAAGGGCATGTACCTGGGTTGCGGGCATGTCCCCAGTGGAGGATGTGCAGGAGGCGGCTGGTCGATGTTTCTCTCTCATCGATGTTTCTGACTCTCTATCTCTCTCCCTTCCTCTCTGTAAAAAATCAATAAAAAAAAAAAAATTAATTAAATCAATAAGAATGGGAAAGGGGAAATGGCCAAAACACAAAGAAATGAGCCTTATCATCTTTCTTCCTTCCTTCTTTTCTTCCTTCCTTCCTTTCTTTCTCCCTCTTTCTTTCTTTCTTTCTTTCTTTCTTTCTTTCTTTCTTTCTTTCTTTCTTTCTTTCTTTCTTTCTTTCTCCTTTCCTAATCTTCACCCGAGGATATTTTTCTATTGATTTTTAGAGAGAGTGGAATGACAAAGAGAAACATAGATGTGAGAGAAACACATAGATTGGTTGCCTCCTGCATAAGCCGTGACCAGGGCCTGGGCTGGGGAGGAGCCTACAATTGCAGTACATGCCCTTGACCAGAATTAAACCTGGGACCCTTCGGTCCACAGGCCAACACTCCATGCACTGAACCAAATCAGCTAGGGATGAGCCTAATCATATTTCAGGTGAACACCATAACCATGCTGAAAGGATAAGAAAACTAATCTAAGTACCTGTGAACAGGCATCTGTATATATAAAAGCCTAAGTAACCATCCAACCATCGGACCAGTAGCTATGATGCAGACTGATCACCAGGGGGCAGATGCTCAATGCAGGAGCTGTTGAGCGGCAGTGACTTGGCATGTTGCGATTCTCGGGTGACACACCTGGAACGAGAGAGGAGGCAGCCCGATTCCGGGGTGTGTCACCCAAGAGCTGCCCTCTTGCAATCCGGGACCCCTTGGGGGATGTCGGAGAGACGGTTTCAGCCTGATCCCCACAAGCCAGGCCGAGGGACCCCACTGGTGCATGAATCCATGCACCTGGCCTCGAGTTTAACTGCAAACCCTCAGTGTTGGCATTTTGGGCTATAGAGTGGAATGGCAGAACAGCAAACAAATCCTCAGCTCTTTTAGTAGTTTTGTTTATTTTAATGGCATGCCAAAAAAAGATTTTAAAAATGAGAAAAAGAATTATACAATGAAGAAATGTGACGTGACCAACACCATGCTGATCCACTATGCCTCAAATAAGTGTAGAAACCTGAGGTTCCAGTTCTATCTTTCTACAATAGCTTCTGTTTGCCAATCACTACTCATTCCTCTTTTTAACATACATCATCACCTTTCTTTGTCCTCTTTTAGTAATAAACATGAGCATTGAAGTATAATTTTTACTTACTCATCCATTAATTTATTAATGCATACTAATGCAATGTGTTAATTCATGTATCCATTTCATCATGCTCCAGACATAATCAAAGACTGACATAAAATCATAAAACACAAAATAAAAAAAAGTGAGTTTGTTTGTTTGTTAAGTACTCTACCTGAATCCCTCAATTAGAGACAGCATCTGCTTCTGGATTTCAGGTTTATAGCCAGCCAGGATAATCTGTTTAAAATGTATAAAGGGATGAACTGGAAAGAACAATTAAATATGTTCATTGCTGATGAATGATTTTCATGCTGGGTGAGCCCATAAAAAAGTAATGAGAGTTTAACAATGGTCTGATCTTAGGTGCTATCCTGTTCCCTAATTCCCTTTCACCCACTGACTGAGAGAAGATTATAATGGATTCATCCGCACACAGTCTATCAGCTAGCATTTGCCATGTAGGAGAGATTTTCACTGTCAAGTCTAATGAGTTATTACTAATGGCAGGTAGCTGGTAGCATTTATCTAGAATAAGAAAAGTATAAATGAGTTCCATGACAACCTGTAGTGGCAGCAGGAAAAGATAAAGGAGAATGCAGATGGATAGACTGCATGAAGGTATAGGGAGACATGCAATGCTAACTGGCTTAAAGGTTCAAGAAGACACACTATGTCACACATTTGCCTTAGGTCACCTGGTATAGAAAGAGGAATTTTATGTAGAGCTTCAGAAAAAGATAGAGAGGGGTGTGTTTCTTGGTAAAAATTTAAAATTTTTCTACGAACCTTCTAGAGTATTTAGTTAAAGGTATTTTCTCACTGAAAATGTCATAGCCCCATTCCATAACCCTACCTTTGGTTGATATCCTTTTACATGTTCACTTAAAGTATAGAGGACAGCAGCTTTAAAAGATTTGAAGATTGGTGGCATACTTCAGACAAATGTCTCTTCTGTGGTCTCTTTTTATTTATTTATTTTTAATCCTCACCCTAGGACCGTGATGGCAAACCTATGACACGCATGTCAGAGGTGACACGCGAACTCATTTTTTGGTTGATTTTTCTTTGTTAAATTGCATTTAAATATATAAAATAAATATCAAAAATATAAATCTTTTTTTTTTTTTACTATGGTTGCAAATATCAAAAACTTTCTATATGTGACACGGCACCAGAGTTAAGTTAGGGTCTTTCAAAATGCTGACAAGCCAAGCTTAAAAGGTTCGCCATCACTGCCCTAGGATGTGTTTTTATTGATTTCAGAGAGAGAGACAGAGAGAGAGCGAGGAAGGGGGGGGAGAGAGAGAAACTTTCGGGTGAGAATCATTGATCGGTTGTCTCCAGTATGGGCCTCAACTGGAGATCAAAACCACAGTCCATGTATGTGCCCTGGCCATTTGGTGTATGGGACACACCAACTAACTGAGCCACCTGGCCAGGGCTTCTGTGGCATCTTAATTTGATTTTTTTCAAGAGTGCAGTGTCTTTAAGACTGCTCCCTCTTCATACGTGCTTCCTAAGAACCCAAACAGTTCTATCAGCTTGACTGGTATTACCTATATCAATCATTCGTGCATCAGTCTATTGTTAATCACTGTCCTATTTTTTACAGTGATTTATTAACCGATTATTATAGTAATGTATTAATCAGATGAACCAAGTTTAGTGTTTCAAAGGAGGTTAATATTTCTCCTCACAAGTCTTTACCATCCAACTCCTGCTTAGGGCTTTACACAGCATCTTTGGTGTAAGCCTCTGTAGTTATGGTGGAAAAACAATGACAAAAACATGGTAGGATGGTGAATTTTATGTGTCAACTTGACCAGGCCATGGGGGTGAGCTGACATTTGTTCAAACATTATTTTGGGTGTGTCTGTGGGGATGTTGTTAGATGATTTTAACAAAAATATATACGTACATACATACATACATACATAAAATAAAACAGATTGTGTTCCCTAATGTGGGTGGGCCCCATCCAGTGATGGTGAACCTCTTGAGCTCAGCGTGTCAGCATTTTGAAAAACCCTATAACTTAACTCTGGTGCCGTCTCACATATAGAAATTTTTTGATATTTGCAACCATAGTAAAACAAAGACTTATATTTTTGATATTTATTTTATATATTTAAATGCCATTTAACAAAGAAAAATCAACCAAAAGAATTAGTTCGTGTGTCACCTCTGACATGCGTGTCATAGGTTCGCCATCACTGGCCCCATCCAATCAGGTGAAGGTCTGAATAGAACAAAAACGTTATCATTCCCATGAGCAAGAAGAAACTCCTCCTCTCTGGCTGGGACATTGGGGTTTTTCCTGTCTTTGCAGTTGAACTGAAACTTCAGCTCTTCCTGGGTTGCATGAACACTGACCTCCAGAATGAAACTACACCATCAGCTCCCCTGTTGGGCTAGAACCATACTATTGGCTCTCCTGGACTTCTAGCTTGCTGACTGCGAATCTTTGGACTTGTCAACCTCAATAATCGTGTGAGCCAATTCCTTATAACAAATGGCATCTATTAGTTCTGTTTCTCTGGAGAACCCATACTAACTAATACCCATGTTAACTTTCAAAAATAAATGAATTTATTGAAAATATGTTTGTATTGAGGAATCAACCAAAGGACGTGTATGCATGCATATAAGCCTAACCAATGGACACAGACAATGGGGGTGAGAGCATGAGTGGGGGGGTAGGGAGGGAAATGAGGGGAATAAGGACACATATGTAATGCCTTAATCCATAAAGAAATTGAAAATAGCAACAGAAAAAAAATTAAACACTGAATATAAAAGATTGAGATTTAAATGAAATAACCTATATAATTATGCCTAACACAGTGCTAGAAATATAATACATACTAAAAATAGTTACATTTAAATCCAGTTATATCACACTCACTACTTATGTTTCAAGTGTCTAATGCTAGTTAATGTCACATAGATTTTGGGGTATCTTCTTGTTTGTGATTATGCTAAAGTTAGGGTTACTGAAGTATCGTTTTGTCTAATATTATGATATAGAACCAGTTCACAATTTTCCAACATGAAAATAAATAAAGATATTTCTACTATAAAAAAAAGAAAATATGTTTGCATTGAGTCAACTCTCTAAATGCCTATGCACTCCCACGATGACTAATTTTTTAATAAATCACAGTCTGGCACAGAATTAGTACCTAATAAATCTCTTCCTAAATTAATAAATAACCTATTAATTATGGAAATTATGTATATTGTTATTGTGTTGTAATTATGTTAATTGCACCTAAAAAGAGCATATATAATATTAATTCTATAAATTACATATATAAAGAAAACTTCTGTTCAAGTTGCAAAAGTGATATATCTGCCTGAAATTGGATAACCAATTGAGCTCTATCTTAAAAAGCCATTTTCCCCCCAAATATGTGGTTAAAGAAAAAAGTTTTACTAACTTGCAATGTGATATTAGCAAGTCATATATGTAGTGTCTAAAGTGTCCTTATTTATAAAAAGATAAAGTGGAAGAGTTTTTAGTGTCTTACAACTCAGTAATCATAACCTATGTGAATATAATGCCCAGTGATCATACTAGTATTATTAGAAAGGGGAAAGTAAAAATACATTGATTAACAATGATCAGTTCTAATTTTATTGTATCTTTTGATGTCTCATCTGTTAGAAGATTTACCTTCTTCTGAGGCTTGGTTTATAACTGACACACTGAATATCTCTTTTGTGAACTGAAAAGTTAGAAATCAAATATCCAATTATATATTAGTTCCGTATTACTATTTTAAATTTTATATTACTAGTATCAATTTCAATTCTACATATTAACTGTATATACTTCTCTTTCTCATTTTTAACCCCTATAAATCAATCTTTCTTATCATTTTATGTCCTTGTTAATACTAGTAAAACATCTTGCTTCTAATTTCATAATTGTTTTTGGATTAAGCTAATTGAGAGGTGCATTTTTAATATTAAAATTAATTGCTTGCCTTTACCTTTTATTAGAGTAAGAACCTTAAACGGGGTTCATTAAAGATTGTTGTTTTCAATACGTCAGCAGATGTATTATAAATTCAATTTTATAATGAATATGTCTATCATAATATGAGGTCACTGATAATATGTGAAATTAACATATTTTTCTGTTTCCTCTCTTTTGCTTTTGTATGAAATCATGATAACAAAGGCCTAAAAACAGAGGGGGTGTTAGTTAGTGTAGGAGAAAATAGTGGAAGAAGGGAGTAAAAGGAGATTGAAAATGTCTATGGCTGTATCAATAAAGCCATTTCTCATGTGTATAATTAGATATGGCACCAACACATATATGTGTACATTTCATCTAATCAAATAGGTAGAACTTATATTTAAAAATTTAAAAAGCAGTCTTTATACTAATAACTCACACATTTTTAGAAAGCTTTTTTTTTTTAATTAGTAAGTGAACTGGAACAAAATGATGAAAGTAGAAAAAAATTACTCATAAATTACTTAAAGAGATAATAGTATGATACCTTAACAGGAAAGCAATAAACATCTCAAGAGAAAAATGGATACAATGATTCATAAAAGAAATATGTGGTATAAAAGTATAAATATAAATTGATCATAAGAAAAAGGTATAAACTTAAGCAACCGATAAGAATCAAAAACTGCTGAGGCAGTGTGATCTGAATCAGTCTTTTGCCGTATTATATGTTAATATCTACAAAAAAACTATTAAAATGTATATGACTTAGACCTTCACATTAAAACTATAAGAAATAAATCTAAGGATTACAAAAAGCAGAGTTATATATAGAAACACAATTTTATAGATAAAAGGTCAGAACTTTTATTTATAATAGCAAAATAAACACAACCTAAAAATACCCAAATATGTTATTTTAAAAATAAAATAGCAAATGCTTCACAAACACACAAAAAAAATTGTATTCTCTAACTAAAGATTTGATGACAAAGGACATTACATAGAATATATTATTAAATATCAAAATGGGCTTCACAAAAGGCAATCTTCAATCTTTAATTTTCAAAAATGCAATTCAATATTTTGCACATATACAAACGCACACATTCATGAGTGCAAATAAAAAGGTTATATAATGTTGACATTAATAGGATTACGAGTGTGTGATTTTTTTCTCAAAATTTTCAGTATTGCTTTCATTGAAATATATTATTTTCATAAGAAAAACATCTTATTAAAAAAGAAGATTATTGAAGAAAAATTTTAATACTTGCCAATTTAAATCTTTTATTTTTTTACTACTACAATGGAAAGTGCCAATTTTTTATGTTATAAAGATTTTATATTCTGTAAATACTGTAATGCTCTATAAATATCTGGACATGAGATTGAGATTTTATAAATAACAAAGTAGATTTACTCATTTTTCTTTTTTGAAACCAGATCACATAGTAATTAGCTACTAATAATACTATGTGACTTAACCATTTGAAACCAACTTAGAAAAAGTGCCTTATGAAAGTACAATTGATGCCATTAAAAATCACTTAACCCATTTAATTTTAGAAAATGATTACCTATAAGATAAAAGCTTAAAGAAAAAGTTGGGGGAGATGCTATGTTTTAACATTTTCATCCCCTGAGACCTTAATACATTAAAATGAAAAAAAAAGTCATAGAGAAGCTTTTGGATTGCAATTTTATTTAAAGTCACTGAAATGGCAACTTTAGACTGTTTGGTATTACAAATAATGATTCTCTCCAAATGTGGTAAAAGGAGATTGCCTAATTGTTTTCACCAGAATGTTGTCACGTGGGAGTAAAAGTCTAGAGATGAAAAAGAAGTTGGGCAGGCCCTTGATATTAAACCCATCTGGTAAATACGTTCCAAATATATTTAAGTTTGTGCCTCTTGCCAATTAGTATACTTCGCTCTAAGAGTTAAAGGATGAAAAATGTATTTGCTATACTGGACTTCTCAAACGATTTCTTACTGAAGAAAACTGGTTAATAGTCATTTATATGCCAGAAAGTGACATTTTGGAGGGTTGAAGGAATTTGGTTACTTCTGGGTTTTTCAAGGAATGTGTGAGGGTGGGCGGGCTAAAATGTGGCTGCGTGAACATGCTTAAAACAAAATTTAAGTGGCTTTATAGTCATGTTTATTTTCAGTTCAAATAATTTGGAAATTGAGCATCACAACATAGTTGCCAGGAGGGCAACACGCATGCACACACACACACACACACACACACACACACACACACACACACGAACCCAAAGAATGATCACATTTAGAAACATGGAGATAAATTACCCATTATAAGGGAATCTAGATATGCTCTTTGAATAAAAAAGCAAGAGACCGGAAAGCTGGTGAACATAGCCCTAATGAGAAAAAGAAAACTTGGTAAGCAAGTCCAAATCTTCCAGAAAATCTTACACTGCACATTTCCATCATTCCTGCATACGTACTAAATGTTTTTATTTATTTTGAAACAACACTGACGCACTTGCAAGTCTGAAGAATACATCTGAAGGGCTGAAAAAAATCTTGAATTTCCTTTGAAATATAAATACTAGTAATTGGAACTTCTCTGCTCATCGGTGAAAGTACTGTTATGCCCCGTGCATGGAGCGCCCATGTGCACTCAGTTCACACTCCAGAGGGGGTAAGAGAAGTACAAATACACCCTGTGAGCTTCTTAGGCAGTTTGCTTACGAGATGGAAGTGACACAAAACGATAAGATAATGGCACACACAGGATAGGATCAATGGTCAAATTACGCAGTCCAGAGGAAAAGCACTTTGCTTCTAGAAATTGCTGTGAAAACATCCTAAGGTGCAGGAAGGGAGAAGAAAGAGGCAGGTTGGAGGATAGGGAATTGGAAGGATCTGTTCCTCTGACAGGCAGACCTGGATGGGGACTGCATTCTATGACCACAGGGGTCCTTCACTTTACCACCTAAGGTCCCTCTGAAGCCTGAGATCTTTGGGGGCATTTAAAGATAGAGGGAAGAAATGGGGGGGGGTGTGTTTTAAATTTATTTTAACGTAGGTACTTATTTCAAAGACTCTCGGGAAATTCCCGGCTTGCCCAGGTGCTTCTGGGTTCTGCTCTGGATCCACTGCTTGCTGTTCCGATGCTGGTTAGGAACAAGTCCTCACATGCCACGGGACACTCTTCCTGTTGACAATCGTGACCTTTATTAATTCAGGTCTGCTCAGTCTCCAGGACTGATCTGTCAGGGCTGACACCTTGTCACACTCTGCTTTTGCGGAGAGAATGCTGAGGGAGTTCGCAGGCCATCGCACTGGTTGACTTGAGACCAGAGAGGAAATCATCATCATCATCATCATCATCATCAAACCAGGGCCAACCTCCTTCTCTTCCTGTATTTAAGCACGGGCTAAATTGAAGTTGCACCGAAGATTACTCATGTGTCCCCAGGAGTGCTCAAGATGAATACCAGACGTACTATGGGGACAGTTATACTATTCATAGGCTTATATAAATTGGTTTTCATGAGTAAATTTCCTGGTTTGCCCTTTTCTGCTGAAGTATGTCCCTTGTTGCAGGAAAATGCAATAAAGCAGTGCAATGTGTTTTTTTTAATCTGTGGAAAGTTGAAAAGGTTACATGCTGGGTATGAGTTTTCTATTCTCAGAATATACATACACATTCCATGAAACAAACCCAAAAAATCAGCATAATTTAAAAGATCCCTGTGTCTTTGTTACCCCCGCACTGTAGTTTTCTGGCGAAGAACGCGTAGCAGTAACTTTGGAGAGAAACGGCACTTTGTTTTTGCAAATTTCAATTGCCAATTATGACCTGAAGTCTTTTCTATGCAAAGGAACCAAAACGGAGAGGCACGTACCCGTTGAGATTAAGTTATTAAACTACAGCACTCAGGCTCAATGCTGCTTAACCAATAAAGTAAACCACAATGTGCTGACATTTACTTAAAACTTAGATATTTTTGTTTCACCAGTTTTCCCTTAGATTAGCCACAACATGACAATTATTAAGTAGACATTATTTACTGATTCTACCATCATTAGGGTAAGCATTCATTTTTTTTTAGTAATGTTAATGTTTAATTTGTATCATCTGCTGATTTTAGTAATTTTTCTTGTAAGTAGCCGACATAGGGAAGGCTGTGGGGTATATAGGTTTTCTCTGGTTAGGGCTCACTGTTTTAGAGGGATTATATCATCAGCTTTGAAAATTGGAATTAAAGCTATGTAAGGTGTGCTGCTTGTATAGCAGGTGAAAAGTGGAGCCAAATCCTCGAGGTCTGGCATCTCTTTCCTTCTCTGCTTGTAGCAGTCACCCCAAGTTAGTTATAGATGCAAAAGAAAGAAGCCAAAACCCCATGGGTTTCACGTTCACTCATGCAGTTTTTAAAAACATTTCTAACAGTCGTTGAGCTAAATCTAACTAACATGTAACCTTTAATTCAAAAATGAAAATATTTTTCTTGAAACATAATATGCCTTAAGAAGATATATAGATAATGGTATATAAATTATGAGTTACTTTTTAAAAATATATATTTTTTATTGATTTCAGAGAGGAAGGAAGAGGAGGAGAGGGAGATAGAAACATCAATGATGAGAGAGACTCATTGATTGGCTGCCTCCTGCACGCCCCACACTGGGGATCGAGCCCACGCAATCCAGGCATGTGCCCTGACTGGTAATAGACCCGTGACCTCCTGGTTTATAGGTCAACACTCAACCACTGAGCCAGGCCAGCCGGGCAACTTTTAAAAATTGTGATTCTAATTTTTTTCTCATTGTATTTCATTCAAAACCTTAAAAACAAAAGTAATGAAGTGCATTTTGGGATCATGCATGTAAGAAAATAGGTGAAGTGAGAAATCACATGCTAGGTTCCCTAAAGGCAAAGTGTGTATTCCTGAATAATTGAGGTAGATAAAAATTACTGTCCTGAACATATTATTTCTGTTAAAAATGCTCAGCTGGCTGGTGTGGCTCAGTGGATTGAGTGTTGTCTCATAGACCAAGAGTTTCGATTCCTAGTCAGGGCACATGCCCAGGTTGCGAGCTCTATTCCTAGTGCAAGATACACCCATTCAATGATTCTCTCTCATCATTGATGTTTCTATCTTTCTCTCTATCTAAAAATCAATAAAAACATTGTTAAAAAGATGCTCAAACTTTCTATGAAAACCCCTTTAAGCCCTGAAATTTCTAATTTATATGTATATGTATATGTATAGGTGTACATACAGGTACACCTATACATATAAATTTTGTATAAATACTATACAGGGGTAGGGTTATTACAAAAATACAAAGAAAAAATGGAAGGAAAGAAAGTTCTTTATTTTCAAGTGCTCTTAACCTGTTTACAGACCCATTCTTATATTAGTAAGCATACTATTTGAACTGCTCATCCCAAATCATTATTATCTTTTCACTAAAGTAATCTTCTAAATCTGCAAATTTGACAGTCTATTTCTTATAAGAATATTAAAGGCAACCAATTATTTATTTTGAACATTATTCATTTAAATTAATTTAACCTAATTATTTATTCACACGTAGACCAATCTTCTTCATGATTTTGCTACATTGGTCAAATACTTCATTATGCATATGAAATGCAAAAAACAGTTGTAGGAGATTTTATTGACAGTCCCTGCTAGCACAATTAGCATTAGAATGCTTAGTTTATGGAATAGATGTTAGTATTTAAGGGAATGTTTGCTACTTCCATCTACCTTAAGAATCTGAGTTTTATCTGTTGTTTTCACCAAAGGTTTTATATTTTTAGTTGATGTTTAATTTGGAAATAATGCACAGTAGTAAATGCTATATCAATATCAATCTACCTGGAATCTTCGTTAAATATATCTATTTCCGGAAAGCTCTTTTCAGCTAAAGACTGTGATATATGCCTGTTGTATGAATCATTTAAAATAGGGCACCCAACATGTGTTCCAAAGAAGGGTAAGCCCACTCTATACTTCACTGCAAGTAGCACAACACGACTCACCTAAGTTTGTGACATGTTCCTATTGTTACCTAATAAGAGTGTCATATTTTAATAGACACTTTGGTGTTCTAGACTAAGAATTGTTAATCTGTGTCTGAACCTTTTCCTTAAATTTATTTACACCCAGAACCTTTTCATTTTTCTAAAAGCTAGCGTATCATAAAATATATTTTGGGATTCTCTGTCCTGGAACAATCGGACATTAGTTGAATTATTCAAAACCACTGTTGCCAAACACACTTACCTTTTGTGATTATCACGCTTAAAGATAATTTATTTTTCATGACTATAATGTACTAGAATTTAGAGTTAGGAAATATATTAATATATTTCCTGGGAAACCTAAGGAGAGGGTCTTCAAGTAGAAAAAGAATGGTCATGACATTGTGTGATCCCCTAAACCTTGGCAACCTCCCAGTGATTCCTCACCACTGTTGACAAAGAACAAAAAACAAAGAAGCAAGACATAAACTCAACCCATATATGTTTTCTCTTTTCTCACCATTATACATTAGCTTTTAATTATCGGGTGCAATAAGGTGAGAAGCGAGAGTTTTCTTTAAGTAATTCATGAAAGCTGTCCATAGATCATCTAAGTCATCAGTCCTGCCCTTTAGTATGCAGCTGAGCAGGACATTAATAATAATGTCTAATTAATGGATACCTATCCATTCCGCTGAGGAAGGTTGTAGGCACATTTCCAGAGTCACGGGAGTGCCCTCTTAGAACACTGGAAACTAATCTCAGTTCTTCAATGCCAAAATCAGAGATGTTTGCAGAAGTATCAGACTGTGCTCGGTTGAAATATCACATGTGAACTCTTGCAACAGATGAGAAACAAGGAAAAATCATTTTGAACATACATGCAAATACACTGAAGAAAATCCCCTCATCTCTGCTTCTGGTAAGTCATTAAAAATATTTTCTTCTACATTAAATAAATGTTACTGTCAAACTTTTCAGCAGGTTTTCTTCACAGATCTCCAGCAAAGGATAATCAGGTGTTAATATTAATATGATTCATTGGGGGAGATGAGGAAAATAATGAAGTCACATGGAGGCAATTGACATTGTTGTAGAGATGAAGAAATTTGCAAAGGGAGGTCTGCTGCCATTTTATCACAAGACTTTGACTAAGGGACAACCTATGCTTCAGGTAAAAGTATGAGCTTCTTTTTTCCTTTAAAAGAACCTGTTCTATTCTTTCCACAAAGAAAAAATAAAAATGTATTATTCTTATTAAGTCTAAATCAAATTTTAATTTCAACTTTAAAAATATTTATGATTCACTTTTATATTCCATTTTGTGAATGCTGGTTAAGTGCTGCTGCTCACAGTTTAATGTTGATGCATTTTATTTTTTAATATATTTTATTGATTTTTCACAGAGAGGAAGAGAGAGGAATAGAGAGTTATGAACATTGATGAGAGAGAAACATCGATCAGCTGCCTCCTCCACACCCCCTACTGGGGATGTGCCTGCAACTAAGGTACATGCCCTTGACCAAAATTGAACCTGGGACCCTTGAGTCCACAGGCCGACACTCTATCCACTGAGCCAAACTGGTCAGGGCATGTTGATGCATTTTAAAAAGTTTCTCATGTTATAGCCAGGCCTCATTTGGTTCCAACAGTTAATAATATCAAGACATAGAGAATATCTCAGGAATATGGTACAGCAACTTTAACAGTTGGTGAAACTGGAGAGAGACATGTAATACTACTTGAAAAACTGATATAATTTTTCTAAAAAGAGGCACTAGTGAGACAAATAAGTTGTTTTGAACTGAAAACAAAAACATGAACTTTTTTTTGAGAGAAAAAAATACGTATCATAGTATTTGTTTAACAGGAAGCAATGATCTATTGAAACACAAATAGAAAAATCCTTTGTATGGACAAAATGTGTCTCCCTCAACATTCATACCTTGAAATCTAATCCCCAAAGTAATGATAATAGGAGGCAGGGCCTTTGGGAGGTGATTAGGTCTTGAGAGTAAAGTCCTCATACATGAAACTAGTCCCCTAATAAAAGAGATCCCAGAGAGATCCCTTGCCCCTTCCACCAGGGGAGGAACCAGCGGGAAGACAGCCATCTGTGAACAGGAAGAGGGCTCTCACCAGAACCTGAATCTTTTATCCCTTAAAGACGCCTTCCCCACATCCACAATTCCAAGACACACATGCCTGTTGTTTATACCCAGACTAAGGCACTTTTGATATAGAGCAGCCTGCAGGAACTAAATTCCAGAAACATACAATTTATAGGTTTTGAATTGCATGCCATTCTGAGTGATGAAATCTCAAATCATCCCCCTTCTTCCCACCTGAGATGTGACTCATTCCTCTATCTAGTGAATCCATCCTGTAGAGTAGACACTTCCAGCCTGTTTGTTACTGTTACTTGGTAGTTATCGCAGTTACAGGATTGACTGGCAAGGCTTCACAGCGCAAGTAACCCTCATTTTACTTAATAATGACCCCAAATCACAAGAGTAGTGATGCTGGCAATTTGCATATGCATAAGAGAAGCTGTAAAAAGCATCTTTTAGTAAAAGAGTAAGGAGGTATAAGAAAAAAAAACACCTATAATATATATAGGATTCTATACTATTCTCAGTTTCTGGCATCCTTTGGAGGTCTTGAAACTTATCCCCATGGATAAAGGTGACAACTATTTTGAGGCAATTTATTTTACACTGAAAAAGTAAGGATATGTATTTTAGAAATAAAGCATATTTTTTAAACCAGAAGAACCATTAGCAATCACTTATTCAAAAAAAAAATAGAAAAGGGGGAGGGGAGACCCCCCCCCAAAAAAAAAACACATAGAAAAAGCCTTCACATGTATTTGAGTAACCTGGGCCTCAATGCAATTATATGTGGGGCTCAACAATCACACATTTAATCCCTGGGTTAAATGCAAAGATTTACATAAATCACCAGGTTTTCTGACTTCCTATGTATAATCGCCCATTATCCATAAATGTTCAATGATTCTGGACAATGGAGAGCCACTACATAAATTATGAATTGCAATTTAAAAAAAACACACATTATTATTGAACGTTTCTGCTAAAATAAAGAAGAAATCACAATGTAATGTAAATAATGCAGATTTTATAGGGAGAAGGATGAGGAGATTTAATTCATGGTTCTCAATTGCTTAGCTAGGCTTTAAGTTTCAGTTTTCTCTTCTGGGAGTTAGGGTGCTAATAAACCCTATAACAGAGAGGTTCATGAGGATCAAATAAGCAAACTGACAGAACACAATTTTGGTGTGCTGTAAACACAAAGGGCTATAGGAAGATCAAGGATCTCTGCTGGTCTATTTAGGTGTTAATGTGCCCAACTGTGTGGGTCAACAAAGGTCAGTTCCAACCATTTGCTAAACATGAATAAAGAATACTATTATGTCTGCTCCTTTAAAACAAATAAATCCCTGATTGGCCCCCTTCTGTCAGTTGCATAATTGTGTCAAGCATTATATACACTGGGAAAAGCTCCCAGTTGAAATGACTTTCCTGGCTTACCAGATTCCACTTCACTGAGAGCAAGGGACTCCTAAGCTGATGTGGCCAGTGCTTTAAACCAGGGCTTGTGGAGTCCTGATGCCTTCCCACCCTAGGAATTTTTAAATCTTAATGGATATAAACTAAAGGGTGAGAGAGGGAAAGTGACACTTAAAAGCATCCAAGAGGGTTCTCACTCTCAAGTGTCAGAAACTTCAATGCTGTGTTTCTTTCCTCAGAATGCTCCTTTGTTCTGCAAAACCCATCTAACTAAGCCTTTTCGTTATGCAAATGTAAAGCAAATATTCCCCTCTGAAATGGAGATGATGTGCTAAAGACTGAAAACTTTCTGGGATAAGCCTGTAAAAGTCCTCTGCCTGGGTTGTTTCACTGGAAAATGCCTTAGTAATAATGAATTGGCCTCACTGACTGTGGTGAGAAAAGTGGACACAGAAAACTCTTTTCATAGGACAATATGTGATATTCTGCACCCAAATAAGAATTGCTTTTAGGTTTCCCCAAAATAAAGTGTGGCTACCCTCATACTTGTACACATTGCTATTCTCTTATGTATGTTTTTGAAAATATATATTTTCATTAACTTCAGAGAGGAAGGGAGAGGGAGATAGAAACATCAACAATGAGAGAGAATCATTGATCGGCTGCCTCCTGCACTGGGGATCAGAAGCATGTGCTCTCTGCTCATTGTTCAATTTTGGTGCCTCTTTCATTTGTCCTTTGATGATTTTTTTCTTGTCCTTGAGCTCAGCAATGCAATAATATTATGTTATGAATAGAGGTCCAATGCATGAAAATTCATGCTCTCTTGGGGGGTGGGGGGGTGGCCCCTCAGCCTAGCCTGCACCCTCTAGCAGTCCGGGACTTCTTGGGAGATGTCCAACTTAGACACAGTTGGACATCCTTAGCGATGCCAAGGAGGCGGGAGAGGCTCCCGCCACTGCCACCGCACTCGTGGACATCAGCCCAGCTTTGTGGCTGAGCGGAGCTCACCCTGTGGGAGTGCACTGACCACCAGGGGGCAGTTCCTGTGTTGAGTGTCTGCCCCCTGGTGGTCAGTACACATCATAGCGACCAGCCATTCCGGTTGTTCTGCCGTTAGGGTCAATTTGCATAATACCCTTTTATTATATAGGATGATCAACTTGATTTTTTTTTAGAAGGGCTTCTCAAAATATCTGCTTTGACATTGCTAGAAGAGAGAGATCACTTTTCTTCATTGGTAAAATTGTTCTCTGGCCTCCCTTCCAGGTGGATGTGCACATGTTTACCAAAAGCCAATGGTAAGTGAAAAGAATGGATGTGCTCACCTTCTGGGCCACTTCCTTAAAGATGAATTGCTTGCCTTGGACTTCTTACCCACACACTCCAACTCCCCTTTTACTGTTTGATAAACCAGTAACAAATATAGTATCAACTGTTCATCCAGTGAAGCAAGTCTCCTGTTGAAGAGGTCAGAACATCCTATGCAGCCTGGATCCTATATAACCACATGGAGTAGAGACTCCTACCAGGCATAAATGTCACCTAAAAAGAATGGTCCAAACAAATGCATCTATTTGAATCTCTACATTCGGTGGCCTCCTAAAGCAGCCAGCCTAACAAGTGCACTTCCTTTTTAGGGGACTAGATATCCTAAATACTCTCAGGCAAGGAAAATATCAACTTTTATAAACAAATTCTCTAATCTCTTAACTGAAGATTGCAATTGAAATTAAAAGAAGGAAACCAGTACCTAGGGGGATTAAAGAAAATGCAGAGAGAAGGGGGGAAGGGTAGCATAAAGAGTTTAAACATGACAGAAAACTGAAAAAAGAGTCTCTTATCTTATGCTGGGGGTGGGGGAGAAAGTTGTAATTACCCAGTAAGATAAAAGCTGTTGAATTTGTAGCAATGGAAATATTAAGACAAATTAAATACCAAGCTTATCTCTGCTCTGTGCTATCAATATTTTATACTAAACATCTGTTCCTTGTATCTCATCTCAGAAACACTTCTACACTTTATCAGCACAAGCACAGCTTTTGAAAGCAAATTAAGCTAAACCATTCTCACTTAATCACCAATTGATCACAACATGCAGCATGCCACATATTGATCTCTAAGAGCCCCATTTCTCCCAATTCAGCAAAGCATATTGGAGGAAACACTTGATTTGCAACAAGAGCAAACTGGTTAGGCTTACGCTTCTGACATATTTTTAAGTAGGAAGTATTTCAGTGATTAAAAGGATAAAACAACAAACATTTTCCATGAGAGGTGAAAAATAAGCAATTCTCACCTTTTAGTTTACACAGGCAAAGAGCTACAGGATATCTTCCAGATCCTCTAAGCTTTCCTAAGCCTCACTGGGGAATGCCAGGGAGAAGATGGGCATTTTGCTTTGTAGGACACTATGATATTAAAATTGGGGTGCATCAGAGAATAAGAAGTAATCTGGCTTTCAGAAATTTGCTCAAGGGCTGTTTCTTCAAGCTGGGTGGGCCTCATGCAGGTTTATTGCCAATCACCAATCCAGTCCAGGGGCTGCCTATCCCAATGCCTAAGGCTGATGACCGATTACCCATAGTAAATGAGTGAGGAGGCTCCTTATATGTTGTTCTACTCCAGGTGGCTGCTGTTGCCTGAGATACATATGGACCCATTGTTATCATGCTTTCTTACTTTTCAAGACAAACCTCCCCCCAGAAGATTAAAAATCAAGATAAATACACAAAGGCTTACAATTTTTACAGTACAGCGTGGCTCACACAAAAGCTATTGACTGGATTTGGCCTCTGACTACCAATTTTAAAACATCTGATCTGGTCCTATCCGCTCAACATGCCAAAAAGGAATAGGAGCCCAGTAATGAAGAAGCATGAGAATTGGTGCTGGAATCCAAGCTTCCAGACCAGGGTGACCAACTGTCCTTGTTCTCCACTAGCACCGCAGCTCCACACCCCATGAGCCCACACAGACGTGGCAAACTGCAACCATTTGTCACCATAGCCCAGGCTCCTGAGTCAGTGATTTTTTTTTACTACACCCAGGCTGCATCTTCCTTTATTCCTATTAATAAGAACATAATCAGCTTGTGGCCCTAGTAAGTACACGTGGGGAAGGGGAGGCCAAGATCCCAATGGTGGCTATTGATCACATCAACTGTGACCAGTAGTGCTAAACAAAACAGTGCTAAATGGGGATGAGCAGTCAGATAGACTATGTAATTAACTCGAATGTGGAGATTTAGCTTCTGTGACACCTTAACTAATCACTTCCTCAAGGATATCACATATTGAGAGACTGGAAATATATATAGTTACTTTGATTTTATATTTCCTTCTATATAGCTAGCTAGGTAGGTAGGTAGATAGATAGAATGATATATATTATAGATTTAGATTACCTATATTTAAACTGTCTAGAAAGACAACCTGCAAAATGAAACTTTTTGTTTTACACATCTCATCTCGGTCACTAAAATTCCTACCATTTAACTAGTTAGTGCGGCAGATGGAACTTCAGACGTTATACAAATTTCAGACATTCCCAGGGCATGAACAAGACCTCAGGGAAAAAGAGAGAACGTGAGCCAGCTTTCCAAACTGTGAGGTTACAGATCTATTACTCATTTTACTCCAAGACCCAGGGAACCTATCTGTGCTCAGAGCTCTGACCAACTTCAAAGGGAGACTTCTGATCACAGAAGCTGGATGAAATAATGGAACGAGAATGAAATTGGCCCTGCGTGAGTCAGATTGCGAAGGCAGGGACCCAGCTTCATTTACCTAAGAAGCTAATGTTTGAATTAAAACATTTAGACGTCCTCTGTGGTTTTCTAAGGGTCCAGATTTGTTACCAGTGACTAGTCTGGAGAAACTAACAAAGAAATTATGGTGGGATAAGACAAACGTAAGTAGTTTTTCCTTTACTCTTTTCAAATGATCATCCTTATCTTTTTTTTTTTTCTTTTCCCCCAGAACCAGCATAGAAGTGACAATTAGAGGATTTTTTTCCCCTTTGGCCCTGAAGGGATCTAGCAAGTGACTTTGGTATTTTTCTCTTTGTAAAATAAAGCTTGGCTTTGAAGCCAGGATCTCTGGATTGAGGCTTTGCAAATGTCCTTTGATGAATCAGTCTGTGTGAAGGAGAGAGGAAGAAGGAGAAGAGAGGCAGATTGATTGCAGCTAATGTACCTCTCCTGCCATGCCCTTTTAATCTTCCCTGAATGGCCCCGGATAATCAAGAGGTCAATCAGGAATCCATCAAGGGGTCCTTGTCTCAGGGCAGTTTCCATAGGGTTGAAGCCCTCCCTCCAATATGCCAATTAAAGCAGTTCGCCAGAGTAGGGCACAAGTGGGGCATGGAGGGCATGAGAAAACATCGACACGGGGGCCTCTCTGCCAGCCGAGTGGGAGAACATTGCCAGCGAGGGACACCTCTGCAGGCCGCCCAGAGAAGACTTCACCGCGAACTTCATAAATAAATAAATAAATAAATAAATAAATAAATAAATAAACAAACAAACAAACAAACAAACAAATAAATAAGTAAATACCTCACATTTCACCAGATGGAGTGGGCACAAGAGATATGCTGGGTACAATGAAAAATTAATGCCCAGAAGAAGACACGGAGAGAGTAGAGCACTCAATTGTGGTTAAGGAACAAGCAGAGTTACAACTTGTAACCTTTGTCAGCTGACACTCCTCCACATTGTGCTAAATGTCCCCTTGGGAATTCCAGGCCTCTGGGGGTTCTCTGTCTCAGAGAGAGAGAGACAGCAAATAGGAGTTTAGGGCTGGGGAAGAATGGCTTCCATTCCGAAGCCATGGTATCTTGAAGTGCGCCGACTGCAGGGCTGGCAGAGTGCTCCCCGCAGTAGAAGCACTTGGCAGCTTGGGTCCTGCCAGCCTCTAAGGAGATAGCCTTGCCTTTCCTCCCAGACCGTCTCCCCGACTTCAGTTGGCAGCCCTTTTTAAATTTTGGATGAGGTGTCAAATGGAATTTGACAGCTAACTGATAGGTTTGAATTCTCACAGGGCAGTGTATCCCTGAGGACACGGGGAAAACTGAATCACTGCCCAGCCCGCCAGCAAATTCTCAGCGATCCCTATCATTCCACATGCAGTTTGATGTGCAACCAACTGCTTTTTCCGGTGGGAACACAGTGCCTCTCATTAGACAGCCACTCTGCGACCCAGGACAGTGATCTTAGACGACACATGTCATCCCCAAAAGTTCTCTGATGCTCGGAAATTTATTTATTGGCAAAGTTAAGAATTGCCTCTGTGAGTGAAATCACTGACTCCAAATGGTATTTGTGAAAAATGTTATTTTTTAATGTCACTTAGGTCTCTTCTCATAACCAGTCTCTCAATCAAATAATATGAATACTTCAAAATTATGAAGCTTGGGAGGAATTACAAATTAAACTGGACTTCTATTGGCACCTCGCTGTATTTCTAACCCTGGTTACTCCAGCTTGTCCTCACTGATGTGTTCCTATCATGCTAACTATAGGGTTGATCCTGTCCCAGTCCTCACATCAACTGAAACTTGAAGCTGGAACTACGTAAGCAGATTTCACCTTGCCCCCTTCTTGAATGTGGGAAAGGCAGTATTGCAGGAGTTTGCGTTCAAATGTAGGTTTAGCTCAACCTTTGCAACGATTGACAAATTGTAAATTTGGATCTCCTTTGTGTCATCTGTAAAATGAGGATATCAGTAGCGCCATAAGGGTAAGTATTAAGAAGCTTGAGGCGAACGATGCCTCCTACAGTGTAAGGGCTCAATAAACGGCAGCTTGGGGAAAATAAATATCAGTCTAATAGCTCTTCAAATATGATCCAGAAAGCAATGTTTTAGTATTAAGAAGTCATTGGGGTTCACACTGTTCCTTCAGTTCTAACGTATTTCCTCCCTATTCTTTTGAGGTGATATCAGGGGATGCAGTCTTGAGTTTCTTGTCTGAGCTGCTCCTATGGCATTTTTTTAAAAAAATAAAACCCACAAGAAACATGGAATTTGTTATTTGGTCCCTATTTCTGTTATGGCCGAAATCAGACCGGCGGAAAGCAACAAACCAAAGGTTCAGAAAAGGACTGTTAAATTGCACCAGTGCTGGCTCAGCAGAATCCTTTCTAGAGGCTGAGCCCCGAACAAAGTGGGGCTTGGCCTTTTATGTTTGTCTAGGCCAGTGGTCGGCAAACTCATTAGTCAACAGAGCCAAATATCAACAGTACAATGATTGAAATTTCTTTTGAGAGCCAAATTTTTTAAATTTAAACTATATAGGTAGGTATATTGTTATTAACTTAATTAGGGTACTTCTAAGCTGGACTTTGCTAAAAATGTCCTCAATCTGATTGAGGTACGTTAGCTGAGGTCGACCCCTTCCAACTCTCCCATCCACACTCGTCTTGTAGCCAGTCTCACTCAACTCATGCATGAATTGCGAGCCTCCCCCAACGCTGCGTCTCCTGTCAACAGACCGACCGACACCCCCCACTTCTTCTAATGCCACTTCTTCAAAATAGACTTGCCCAGGCCAAAAACCGACTTCTGTGCATGGGCCACGAAGCTTCAATCGCACTGTACGTGCACGCCCGTACGTGGTACAGTGGGGCCTTGACTTACGAGTGTCCCAACTAATGAGTTTTTTGAGATACCCGCTGTCTCTCAGCCGATTTTTTGCATTGAGTTGATAGAGTAATTTGAGTTAACGAGCTCCTTAACGAGCTCAGTCTCAGAACGAATTAAATTCGTAAGTCAAGGCCCCACTATATTTTGTGGAAGAGCCACACTCAAGGGGCCAAAGAGCCACGGTTTGCTGACCACTGGTCTAGGCTCTCTGTCTCCCATATATGGTATACATATACATTCTAGACATTCTTTCTATGTCACATGTTAAGCTTCTGGGTATCTGTTGCAGTTTGGGGAGAAGGGCCATAACTTGAGATAGTACGAGCCTGACTGGCAGTGGACCCTACTGGAGCAGAAGCAGAAGTAGCAAGCGACATGACAGAATCTGAGGCGTGGTCATGGTGATGCAAGCAGGAAGGGGCTTGCCAACTCATTTCTATGTCCTATTTCCTCCATCCTGTCTGCGAAAGCTCGCTGTGCTGGACAAGCAACGTCAGTTCCATGGAAGAGGGATATGGAATGAGCCATGTGTATGCCATCTCGCTTATAGTGAAAGGAGAATAGAACCAGGAGCATTAAAGTTGAGTTTTATCCTTAAGTAGAAAATTTTCCACCTTTTTGTGCCATAATGTTCTTGTCGGTGAATAAAGCCTTTTGAGCATATTATCTTAAAGATTCCCATCTATCTAGATTGTTGATAAGAATCCCTAGACTAATGTGGGACTTCAAAACAAAATAAGTTAGATGGGAGGTAAAAATGTTAAGCAAAAAAGCAAAAGAGAAAAATACGATGTCATGATCAAAGACAACATAAGCTCACAGGTGAAGCATAATCATTCTAATAGAAATAAATATTTAACTTAATTATGAATAATATGAATACTTTTGTGTTTACAATGTAAAAATTCAAACTTTTTAAGTTGCACAAGCAATAGTACAGAGCTCAACAGTAAGAAGGTGTTTATAGATTCAACAAATATTTATTGATCTTATCTATGCCAAGTGACACCTTAGATACTCCAGGACACATCAGTGAGCAAACCAGGTAAAGATCCCTGGCCATGAGGAATTTATATTCTAGGGTAGGAAAAAGTAGATAAATAATAACCTGAGCAACTAATTAAAACATTTCAAATATTTCATACTTTAGAAGGAGATGAATACTATGAAAAAAACTAGAGTAGATTAAGAAACAATAGAAGTAGAGGGTTGGAGACAAGTTGGCGGATGAAGCAGATAGAGTGGTCAGAATAGGTGGTCATTGAGAAGATCACATTTGAAGAAAATGTGAAATAGGTGAAGGAATTTGCCATTCAGCTATCCAGGTGAGGGCATTCCAGGGACAAGCTCTGGGTGGGGGTGGGGGAGGAGGAAACAATCCCAGTGTTGAAACAGGGTGTATGGAAGATGAGTAAAACGAAGTCATTCAGGCCATTGTAAGTATGGTTACATTCTAACAAAATAAGAAACCATTGCAGGGTGTTAGGCAGAAAAGTGACATGATCAGACTTGAATTTTAATGGACTTCCTCTGAAAATAGTGGGAGTAGAGGGTAGGTAGCAGGCAAAGATTACAAGCCAGGAGACCGTCTAGGCGGGTTTTGTAATAATTCAGATTAGAGATGTCAGTGGTTGCTGGGACCAGGGTGGTAGCCCAGGAGATAATTAGAAATGATGGGATGCTAGATCTATCTCACAGGTAGAGACATTAGAGAGGAGATGACTGTTTGAGTGACTGGAGGAGGGTGTGAGTGTTAGAGGAGACAGAGACTGAGGAAGGCAGCAGTATCTAACATGTGAGAACGGACTGGCTTTAGTCAAGGCTACAGTACTGAGCAGCAAGACAGAATAAAAGGGAACACATGCTAGTAGGTGAGTAGATGAGGTGGAGGGGGTGTGTGGAGATAGTCTTTGATGGGTTCCATTTTCTTCATGAGGTAAGAGGCAGCCTTACCACCCGGGAATGAGTATGGAAAAGCAGTTTTGGAGGATTCCAGAGAAAAGCTGTGAAACTGCTAATGAAGAAAATGGGAGAATGATTGGACTAGGAAGTTAGAGTAGGAATGCTTGGCACCTTCATAGTCTTAACTGAGATTTTTGTTTGTGAAACTAAAATGAGAGCAGAGTGGTGATGTGTTCTCTGCTGTATTTAACCTGCACTGGTGTAAACATGAAATAGCCAGCAATTTCATTTTTATAGGATTTGGGTTTTATGAATTGAGCATGATGAAGTTAAAGAGGCTCAGAAGTAAAAATATTAGCAAGGAAGTGTTACAACAAATGACCCTAAAATTAATATGTAGGGAGGGGGAAGGACATTAAATATGAGGAATAGTGAGAAGCTGACACAATCCTTTGATTTGAGGTACTAATGTGATTAATGGAGGCCAAGTCATTGAGGGAGGTAGAAGGTAAAAGTCAGAGACTGGGGTGCACAGCTTTGTTATTATTCAGAGTTTGCAGTTATTATTGATTAGGTATGATTAGGACATACTCTTAAGGTCTGACCTTGGGAGTAAGTACCTGAAGGAGGGTGAAGATAAAAATCTTTGGAGAAGATAATTTAAAAATGAGGATCAAAGGTGTTACAAGGAACATTGATCACCATGAGTTAAAACAGTTGTAGTGTGTTGGAAAGAGTGACAGTGAGCCATGGGGAAAAGTCACCTAGAAAAGAGAAGAAATCACCTGGGATTCTGCAGTTGACAGAATCAATGAGAAATACTGGTGATATAATCTGATAGCATGAGTTTCAAAGTTGGGATTCTTAGGGAAATGTGAGGGAGACTAATATAAAAGGAGTATTGAAGAACAAAAAAGACATCTGTCACATGTGTGGGCTCAGAAATATGAGAAGAAAATGCAACTATAGTGGAATTTGGATATCATAACCCAAATTTAATCTGCATTAGAGCAGCTGAACCCTCTGAGTTACTCCTCTTTACACTAATTCATATTTTACTGATGGACTAATTTTACTCTGAATTAATTTAAATAGGAGAGCAATATAGTCAGATCCTAAAATGATTGCAATTCTTAATTCTTAATGTCACATTAAAAAATATCACTCAACCTCATGTAAAAACAGTTGTACCATTTAAAACAGGTTTTCTGTCTTCTCTGGATAGATGAGAGAAAAATGCAATGGAAGGTGTTCTTGTTGCATGAAAGACGCAACTCTGATATACTGTTATTCTCAAGTCTGATCAGTCATTTCCAACTCATTTACTATTTTTCATTTTTTAAAAAAAACCCTACCTCACCAATAATTTCAATAGCAGCAAATAAAATAATTTGGGCAGCTGACAGACAATTCAATTTCTTGGCAGATTTTTTGATAATCAGACACACAGGAAGGGCTTGTATATTTGTTTTATTTATGGTCAATTTGTTATGGCACATTTTCCTCTACCAGATCAACTCAACTTTTTACTCAGTAGAGAGGTAGAGCATCATTATGTAGCAGCACAACTGACTTAGGTGGTTCAGCAGGCACAGATCATCATTTCTGCAAACAAGCCCTCACCCTGCCTTCTTAAATGAATTGTACTCAGGTCTTTGCTCATCCATTAGGAAGCCGTTGCCAGACCCTTGTGGCTCAAATACACAGGTGAAATTGACATAATTCTTCTGACTCTCTGTGACTCGAGCCAGTGGACTCTGGAGCCATTATCAGAAGATTAAGAGAGCAGCTGAAACATGGGTCGAGCTACAGAGCTAAGGTATAACCATATATAAATACTTTGATCAAGTTACTGTCTACGAGCTACTATAAATACAGAGTGAAACATGAGCGTATTTACTATGAAAGATATCTAATGAAGAGGAAGCCAAACTGGACCTATTCTATTGTTCCTGAGTGTCTAAAGAGGCCCAGAGGCCAGCAACAATAGGTTCCAGGAGAGGAGGTTCTAATGGAAGCAAGTGGCCTTTCTACTTGTGGTGGAAGAAAGACCAGATGTGGACTGTGAGAAAGGGATAATCCTGATCTCAACATAGGTGAACCACTAAAAGCCAGTGGTGCAGGGAGAGATGTAAGAGGCTAAATGGAGGTGGTTGCCTGAGCTGAGACACACAGAGTTACCTCATGGAGGAATCAGTCTCCAAGGAAACTAGGAACACACCTGTCCAGGGCGGAAAATACAAATTGTCCTTTGAACGTTTGCCTCATCCTGAGTTATCAATTCCACACTCCAGCTCTGACACCTGCCAAGTGGAGCTATGTAATGGAAACATCCCTGCCTTGTTTATGTTGGGAGAAATGTTATGTAGCCTGTTGTTATTATATAGAAACTAGAGGCCCAGTACACAAAATTTGTGCACGGGTAGGGTCCCTAGGCCTGGCCGGCAATCAGGGCCGATTTGTGGGGCGACCGGCGGGGTGACTGGGGGGGGCCCCTGCTGGCATCCACCTTGGAGGTGACTGGTGGGGTGATCCTGGGGCGGCACAGCCCCCGCCCCCCCCCCCCGATTGCCCTGCACTGGCCACTGGTCACCTCCCTCTGCGGGGTGACTGGCAGGGCTATCAGGGGGCCCCTGCTGGCACCCGCCTTGGCTGGCCTGGGGTCTGTGGGCTGGGGGCAGCTCCTGCATTGAGTACCTGCCCCCTGGTGGTCAGTTCACATCATAACAATCAGTCGTTCCACTGGTTGTTCTGCCATTTGGTCGATTTGCATATTAGGCTTTTAGTATATAGGATAAACGCTTATTGTTACATTTTTAGATTTAAAAGAGAAAATTCAGAATTTTTATTTTATAAATGCTTTCACTCTATAAAAACAATATTATCTAAGAATTTTTATTAATTTCAAAGTAAATTAAGTATCCTTACAGGCCAGATATAGGCCAGAAGCAATGATTTGTGGCCTCTGGTATTACTGATAGCACAACCAAGAAGATTTTTATACCCATATCTCAGCTATGTTCCTTACTGTAATTAGGATTACCTGTTAAAGTATAGGACTTTTTCTCTATTTTGTTCTATTTCATAAGTGTAGAAAATTACACCCTAATACCCTCTGTAATATGTTTTTAAAATATAACTTTTTAGGTCATTATTTAGTCACTTGCACAGTCAGTAATCATCTAAACATTCTATGATCTAGGTGCCATCAGGTGCTTGATTGGCAACTCTATTTATGTCTGTCTGTTCAAATAAATAAACAAACAAACAAATAAGCAAGCAAGCCTTCCATTTATTTCAGGGCAGAGAGATAAATTAAAAGTTCCATTGCCTCCCCACCTCGCCCCTTTTCCATTTTATACCCTGAGGTGAAAGCACTAGTGCTCCGATTTTGAACCAAGCTTAACCATTTTTTTTTTTAAACTGATTTTTAGAGAGAGGAAGAGAGAGAGAGAGAGAGATCAGTTGCCTCCCCCATGTGCCCCAACCAGGGATCAAATCTGTAACCTGGGTATGTGACCTATGAATCAAACATGCTACCTTTTGGCATATGGGATAAAGCTCCAACCAATTGAGCCACACAGGCCAAGACGTAACAATTTGATCTGAGACATATAAAAGAAATACATATAACTTTTTTCAAAATTTGGCTAGTCTTTTCAATGTGGAAACCAGGCTACAAAGCCCTTTTGTTTAGAAAACTTCTTATCTGAATATGCATGGCTAAATCCTAAGGTTTAGCTTGGCATTGAGAGGTTGAAACAGAGAAAGGGCAGTTTGCTTTGCATAATAATGTCATGGAATTTTCCACGTTTCCCTGGAGGTTGGAGAAGGAGGATGTGGGAGACAGAGCAGGTTTGGGATTCTAAGAAGCAGGAAAATAAAGAACGTTTTGGGAGATGGGCTGGTGTTTGAACAATGCGGGAGCAAACTGGGGTAACGAGGTCTAACTCAAAAGTTTTGATGTCTGATTCAAATGTTTAGTTATTCCCTCTAAGTTATCATCATAATCAGCTAGTTAATATTAATAATAGGAGAGCAAAGGGGAAGGCAGACATTATAAGCATGGTCTCCTGGGCAGCTTCACCTGGAAGCTACAGCTTCAGGCTCCCAGCTCCCCAGGGAAACACCAGTGGATTCCCTGCAGACACTGGGGGAAGGGATTGAACAAAGGGGGAGATGGGTGCATATGTTAGGGGTGAAGGTAGAATCTTGGGGACTTGGGTTTGGAGAGCAGATTTCTGTGGATGACCCCCCATGCTGCTGCTCTCCCTTACTGCTGGCATGAGTGGCATAAACCCTCATATGTGATACAACCCCATCTCTGCTAAATTGGCTCAAGTAGTGACAGACAGCCCAGACCCATTGGTTGTCCAGTTTCACATGGCAGGGAAATTGGGGTTGAAGCAGGAATTTTGAGGGAACATAGGCAGGATTAGGGGTTTCTTAGAATTGGGGTCTATCGAAAAGCAAGGGGCCACAGACTGGGAGAAGGTACATTTCCATAACACCAGGAAGCCAGGTGCAGTTACATCTCCATAAGACAAGGGAGCATCAACAGTTGCATTTACATAAGACAAGGGAACTGGGAGTAGCCAAGAAAGGTCTATATTTACAAAATAAAGAGAAGGAAGCCCTTCATTCAGATGGAAAAGGAGAAAGCCCGGAGGAATGAAAGGACTATGAGGGAGGAGGGCCTTAGGAATCACTATAGTAACCAAGTCGAAGGGGAATATTGACCAATCAGAGGGGATATCAGGACACAGGAACTGCAGCCTTTATAAGCCATAGTGAAAAGGAACACAGCAGGACTTTCCCCCCTCCCTACATGGGAGTCAATTCTGTGGGGCTCTTTCCCTCTCCCCATGGGGGAGTCTGTACTTGTTCTTCCAATAAATTTCCACCTTTGCTAGACCACTTTCTGTCCAGGGGTTCATTCTTCGATTCCGGGGGACAAAGAATCCGGGCTCCAGTGCAAAAATTCGGTCTCAGAGGTGACTTAGGGAAGGCGCTTATTTGTCCGTCTAGGCTGGGGAACAATTGATTGGCTAGGAGATGGACCCTATCAGAAGTGTGCAAAACCTTGGAGAGTTCATTGATTAGTTTGAAGAAGCTCTAGGTTGAAAATCCCAGACAAAGGAGCTTTAGCTCTCTAGCTTGTTCTTGCTCTTGCACCCTTGCTCTCTCTTGCTCTGTGAACTGCACTTGCCCATGCGTTCACGTGTTTTCTCTCCATAGCCTCGTGGCTTTAAGCAGCCACATGACCTGTGGCCATATGGACCCCACACACAGTGGACTGCAGCTGGGAACACAGGCTAAGCTAGCCAGATGCTGGACTGAACTGGATTTTAACAGGGAGCAGAGATTCTGGACAGTGGCCTTAATTCTGCTGAAGACAAGATTAAACTTCTTCCATGGTGAGATGGACAGAGATGGGACCGGAGAGGTTAATTTTACACCATCAATAAAGTTTTCCATGGAACCCAATCCACCCATGGAGGCCTCAGGAAATGATTTTCCTCAAGGCACTCCAGTAACTCCACTTCCACCAATAGCACCTCCTATGTGCTCTAATTCCCTGCTTTATCTGTAGGTTTTTCCTTGGGAGTTACATACAGCAACACTGTGTGTTATTGCTGCTAGGAAGAATGATAACCAAAAGGCTTCCTTATTATTTTTAGGGGATAGGGCCAGCATGAGCTGTAGCCGCCCTCCCGCGGCAACAAGGCTACTGGAGAAGCTCAGGAACAGGAGTCTGAAGCCACAATGTAAGTTTTCACCAAGAGAATTACTGACCTAGATCTTAACACTTCCCTCAGCTTGATTCAGCTTTGGACAGGTTTCTTTTTGAAGCTAGATCCCTGGCCTCCCTTTTCTTAGAGCAGTGCATGGAGAAAAATGTTCAAGTATAAATTCTTCTCCGCCCCTTCCCAATGTAAATCTCCTCCCAGCCCCTTTGCCAGCTCTACAACCCAAGAATGTCTTTTTCAAGAAGGGGATGTATCCCTTTCAAATGGAATCATCAGCAAAGACAGAAACCCTATCTCCCAGGCTCTGAGGAAGGGTAGAAGCCTCGTCAATAAGCACCAATTAGCACACATAGAGGAACTAATCACTTCGACTGACTTCCCACCTAATACCCTAATTAATATACTAATTACTTCCAACCTAATATCCTCCCTATTTTCCCATTACCTTACATCAGTGCTTGCAAACTCTTCCACTTTTGTTTCAGGTGAGTGGAATTCAAACCCCCTCTCTGTCTCCTACTGCAATAGTCTTGAGTAAAATCTTCCTTGCATTTTGGGAATATCAATCAAATGTCCCACGAATTGTTGGAAAATTGAGATCTGTGGACTTGGCACAGCTACGTGAGACGGTGGGCCGCAGGTGGTACTGCCTGCCCAGCATTTATTCACTCTTTCATAGGACCAGCAGGACTCCACTTTAAAGAACCACCCCTCCCTGCTGTGAGGAGCTTTGTGCCAACTGTCAATCAACATGCATTCATTGCCTCCTCCCCTGTTCCTTTCCAAGTGTTGCACCTGTTCCTTTCCAAGTGATGGTCCTGGGTAGAGCTAGACCTACCAAACACTCACGAGGGTATTCGCACCCTTAAGTGAATGGCTCAGAATAGAAAATGGTTAAAGTGCCTTCATCCCAAAGTCAGCAGCTTGAATGAACCTTAGGTCTGTTTGCTGAGCTACCAAGCTACCATATAGTTTTCCCTCACTACCTTTGTTGTTATTATATTACATTGACTATTACTCACTGATGGCTGCTTGTGATAAAATAATCACAACTAGTGCATAAATGATGGGACTCAACCCATTTTTAATAAAGGACAAGAAAACCACAGAAGCATAGTCCATCCTATCCTATCATTTCCCTCTCTCCCCTCCTTCCTTTTATCCTTCCTTTATCTCTCAACAAGTATTTATATATTTGTTGGTGAACACATACAGAAATTTACTATATTTTTATACAACTTTTTAAATTTTGTTTTTTTTATTTTTGTTAACTTTTTTCTTCTTCCCTCCTGCCCTCTTCCCCCCACTTTTTCTTTCTTTTTATGTTTCCAGAGACAATTCCTAGCCACATATTTGGTCCATCAGTGACATATAAACAGGACTTCAACATTCAGTTATGTGAGTTTTGTTACTCACAACCCCAGGGAATGCAAGGTACAGGAAGGCCCTAGAGTGCAGCCTCTAGCACCCATTCATTGTCCCCGAGAGTAAGGTCCTTGATGAGAGCTGTTCGTTGACTATACATGCTACAGAGCTCACTGATCTCTTTCAAATCTCTCCCTGAAATTACAGAAGACATCTCATTTCCTTCTCCTCCTCTACGATGTTTTCCTCATTGTATTTAAATTGTTGTTTGAGTTCAAGACTACACTACTACATAATCTCAGATCAATTTACAATCACAAGAATAAAAATCTTCACATACTATATTGTAGGTATGAGGATAGAAGTGCCTGGGTGTGTTTTCTACTCTGTCATCTCTGCACTAGGAAAAACACAGAGTAACACAAAAAGAAAGCACTGGAATTGAAGTTAATCGATGTTCTGGTAGAATCCCAACTCTATCATTCAAGAATTATTCAACATTTGTTTCTAGTGTTGCTACTATTGTTATAATATTGGGCATATTTCCACAGTTTCCTCATCGATAACATGGAGATTATAATCCCTAGTTCAGGGTTGCTGTAAACTTATATAAATGAAACTCCCCAGTGCCTAATCCATATAACATACTAAATTAGCAGAGGCAATGAGAATGATGTTGATTAATTACTGCTACTTTCATCATTGTGATGACATCACATTGGCGGGGGAAAATAACTTACCCATACATATCATGGCACCACGTATGAGCATTAGTAACAAAAATAAAAGTTTTTTTGTAGAAGTAAGGGGCAAAGTTCTTTGAATAAAACCAGGACCATGTTTGACAGCTGAAGACTTACCACAGAGACCTTGTAAGGAAAACACAGACGTTTCCAGAGCATAAAAGTCTTTTGTTTCCTAAATGTGGAGAGAGATTCCCCACCAGACAGGGTTTTGTTAAGTGTTTACAACTCCAATATAAATAGAACAAAAGGCTTAAAATCAGTAAACACAACCTAGATATAAATACCACAACCTCATCTTTTATGTCACTTAAAGAATTAAAATGCTTCTCATTGAATGATGAAGTTATTTAAGGAGAAACATCAGAAGAGCATCCAGCCGGCAGATCTAACTGGTTTTGCCTCAAGTGACATGTTCCCAGCAGTGGCTTATATTATGCCTTCATAAAATGTGTGCTGTCATTTTTTTTCAGTGCTGTTATTTTTGGAGGATATTAAGAAAGAGTATCTGTGTTGTGTGAAAGCTTGGTATGAAAATAAGAAAGTGAGTGATTCCTAACACAGGTGAAAGCCCTCCAACAGTTGAATGCCACACCTGTTCAAACCAGAGGGGTAAAAGTGATATTCATGCATTGGGATATATAATGGTAGGTATTTTAGCACTCTCATGCCAGGGGTTCTGCTTTATCATGTAATATTTTTAAAATTTTTAATTGAGTTTTAGAGAGAAAGGAAAGCAGAGGGAGAGAGAGAGAAACATCAATGTGAGAGAGAAACATCAATGGGCTGTCTCCTACATGACCCCCACCAGGAATCAAGCACACAATCTGGGCATATGCCCTGACTGGGAATTGAACCTGCAATCTTATGGTGTATGGACAACGCTCCAACCAAATGAACCACCTGGTCAGGGTGTCATTCCATACATTGTAAGATAAAATGCAACTGCATTAAGGACACAGCACAGAGTACAATTTTTGCCCTAGGTCAGTACTGCTCAGTTTTTTGTTGTTTTATTTCCCCACAGGTGTCTTCTAAAGGAGATTCTATGGAAAATACTAGGTTAATAAGTTACACAGATTTTAACTAATTTCCCATATGGTTTCTTTATGTACCAATCTGTCATCTATTTCTTTCTTTGTAGTTGGGCATGACACTCAGATTATACCACAGGCCCCAGCCTTCTTTGTAGTTTCGAATGGTCATTAGTCTCAGTTCTCCCCAATGGAATATGAGTCAATATGATGCATATTAGTTAATGGCCTGGCCCATGGAACCCTCTTGGTAACTTCTCCACAAACTCTCACATTTCCTGCCAACTTCATGACAGTGAACTAGAGTTAATTGAGAAGTCACCTTTTGGAAATGGCATTTTAGGGTCCTAGAATGAGTCCATGGGACAGGGAGCAGGCCTTCCTCCACTATACAGCCAACCTGAATGACCTTCCCATATCCTTGGCTGTTTGCTCTCTGTTATATGCCAATTTTCAAAAAAATCAAAATAGTTATTCAACTGAAAATTTTTTTAAAGTAGCATTCTTGGCATTATGCAAGCACATCTATGAGGTTTTTTTTTATTTATGCATGCTACATTTTATTTAGCTGTATATCATAGGCATTGAACATCTGAAAAATATCCACATCCAATCATCATTGCTTTTGTCACTTTCATGTTAATTAATAGAGGGATTACATGTAAACACATTTTCTTGTATTGGGTATAATATGATTACTAAATGACAAGAATAAACTACAAAAAAACTGATTTGAGATAAACATCAAAATGGGACTAATATTTATTTCAGAGTGGTAAAAGCATTTTGGATTATAACATGTACTCTTCAATAGTGTTACTGACTTTTCACTTGTTAAGCCTCTTTTAGTTATTGCCAAAGGGGTAAATACAAAGTTGGGTTCTCATTTAGTAATGACTTTTTGAAGAAAAATAAATGTAACCAGCATTTATCTGAAAGCCATTAAATACCACAATCCAACAACAATCACTGGTTCTCATGCTAAAATTGTTGATTAGCAAATGTTAAATTTATTGAGTCATCAATAGGCATTTTTGGGATAACATTCTGAACTGCCCTAAAAGAAAATATGATGATAACTGAGTATTAGAGTTCTGAGGAAAACTGTATTTATATAATAAATATTATATAATTTATCTCTCTGTGAATATCCATTAGAATCATAAGGGATTTATTTCTTCCATTTGGAAATCCAGACAGGTCTGGATTCAGAATATATATGTACACTTATTATTATAGATCTTTTATGTAGAGTACAAAATAGCACACAAAATGAAGTGCTTTCTTATGAACATTGAGAGGACCAATTTCTCACTATAAGAAAAGTATATATAGATATGTTTGTTTAGACTTGCCAAACACTCTAACACCAGTGCTGAATTCAACAGGTTTGTAGTGGCTAATGTGTTGAGAAAGAGTCTGAGGCTGAATACTGCTTAGTAAGAAGTAGTGTTGGCATCCACTAGTGATGAGTCCCTGGAACCATGACTGGGGATGCGTGTAAGGGATCTGCTTTTTCCATAAACAGTAAACTAGATTCTGCTTGAAGTAACTATGTCAATAACTATGACAGTTATACTGATGTCTGCCTAGTTATGTAACATTTGCACCCACTTATCTCTGGCACTTTGCTAAAACAATACATTTAAATGACATGAACGATTTAGATCATGTATTGTATTGGTAGCAGGATTTTACCATGTAATATCAGAAATTATGGTCTCCCCACACCCCCTTCCTTTATTAGGTGACAATCACTTTCTTCTGGGAAGAATGGGATTGACACTGAAAGGAATGATGAATCGATCATGAAGGTTTGGCTTCCAAAACGAGGTTCCTTACGTCTATATCAGTGAAAATACGTGTGAGTACCCAGGTATTTTAATTTGCAAATACTTGGGTGTTATTTTGGGGAGATAAAGGTAACTGGGATCTCATTCTGAAAGGACAAGACAAAAACTTAACTGTAAACAATAATTGGCAAGAGGCTAAATGGTTGTGACATGGTAAGCCACCTAGCCACAGAAAGAGCGCAGAGGAGTTGGTTTCGAGAGACTGCCCCGTCCCTGCCTGGTAACTCTTCAGTCACCAACAGGAAGCTACAAAGGCACCTGCCCAATGCCCAGAGTGAGACCTTTACCAAGCAAGGGGTGGCTCTCATTCTGCCTGTGCTCTGGGTCATACTAATCCTTCCTTTTACCCATCTCCCGTGGGCCTTCTCCCCCACAGCTGCCTGCCCTTTGTTCTGGGATTTTCTTGAGAAATAATCCTGCCAGGTAGTTTCTTATCCCTTCTTCCTGCCTTATGATTCTAAAAAAAATGCAGGCATCTTCCTAGCCACTTGTTATCAGTCAATATTTCCACCACAAATACTGGCAAATACTATAAATAGCCCATCTATAATCCCAGCCATATAGAGGGTAGAGCGATGCATGGCCAAAGACAAGGGCAAGAGATAGAGGGAGAGCCCCTTAGTGCTGCATTTAGATAGAATAAAAGTAAACAGAAGCAGCTGAAGATGTACCTCACACTGTTCATAAGTCCACTACTCATCATCAATGAAAGGTTTATGGTATATGAAGTTCCAGGATTATAAGTATATTCTGATTAAGAAAATTAATAAAAATTACCTATAGATGTTTCTCACCACTAAATCCCATAGAGAAAAAAGACTTTGAGAACTGTTGTTTCAAATAAAATGAAATTATAATAAGATAATAAAAATGTATTCCTGAAATTATAATAAATACCTGGTTAAAAATATAAAGAATAAATCTAGATAAACATAGATTGAATGAAAATATCTGACTCCCACACTGCATAATTGCCCTTACCAAAAAATAAAAAAAAAAAATAAGAAAGAAATCAGGAATTTGTTCCCCTCTGTCTTTGAAACTATTCAAGCAAAATACCATTAACAGCCTGATGATCCTGCAAAACATGTTTACCTCAGGAAAACTGTTGGGCAATATGGAAACCACAGGAGTGGGTTAAGCTGCCTACTCAAACACTCTGTGCTGTCTTCCACTTAAGGTTGGATGTATCCGAGCTGAAAAATATGACCCCCTCCCCCCACACACCTGTTTCTATGAGGAAGTCAAGTATCAAAAAGTCTGTGGTGGCATTTCCTTAGTTTCTTATTAATGATATGACACTATTGTGAATTTAGGAAGCTGTGGTCCCCACGACCTCCCAAAGGTCGTTTGTAACTACATCTCCTGTGAGCCCTCGCCATCCACAGGATAAAGTTGATCGGCTGACAGTAATGAGACAAATATGTATTAGCTTCATGCCTCAGAAACTGCAAGGCCCCTAGTGAATCCTTGACATTTACTGTGTGCAATTTCCCCTGGTGTAAAATGCAGTTTAAAAAACAACTGGAACGCATGAGCGTGCTGGCAATGGCTGTGCCAGGAACTGACTCGTTTCAGCGGCGTTATAAACTGCTCCTTGAGTACTGATTAGGGTGTGTGAAGAAAATAGCTGCAGATACTTGGGAGAAACATTTCCTACCAAATCACCCTTTTATGACCATTTCTTTTCATTTAAATCAGGACCTCACCATTAAAAATAAATAAATTCTAGCTTTTAGGGATGTGACTTTTTTACACAGCTGGGCTTGAAAACATCAACCCGATGTCATCCCTCCCCACAGCACATAGAATAAAATCTAAAATCCAACAGCTCTATGATAGCTCTATGAAACTCTCCAGGATCCAGCGACTGTCTCACTCATCCAGGTTCTTTTCCCACCACAACCCACTATCCTACTAACTCCAAACAGTCCATGCTAAGCCCAGCCAGCTTCCAGGGCCTTCTCCTGCAGTCTCCTTCCCACCATCAGCCTTTGCACGGCTGGGCCCTTTCCTTCCTTCAATGCATAGCTCAGATTCCTCCTCCTCAGAAAGACTTTCCTGGGCCACTCGACTCATTTGCCCATTGTCACTCCCTCTGTATCACATTGCCTTGATTTACATTATTCATAGCATGTTGTATATTTGCTTACTTTTATTTTAATAAAATGTGAGCTCCAGAGAACAGTAGCCCTTGTTTGCCTTTGTTTGGATCATAAAAAAAAGTTCCTCTGACCTTTATATATTTTGAAAATGTTCTGTTTTCCTCTTAGCATGCCCACTTGGAAATGCATTGACAAGTACTTCCAATATCTTGGCAAAGGATCATCGAGTCTATGAATAATGGAATCAGAGAGATTACCTAGTGCAATCACACGTCTTAAAGTTGAAAATGCTGAAATGAAGCGGCAGACTGAGGCCCTCATTTCTGGCTCCTGTTTCCAACCTCTCTCTGACATATCAAACTCTGTTACGAAGATTCACTGTTAAATAGGTTTTAGTAAAAACATCATTTTTGTCTGAAATCATCAAACTATTTTAAAAGTAGACAGAACCTTTATTTTATTTTTAAATTATCATTGTAATCCTATATAATACAGTGGTAATATGCAAATTAACCCTCATACCTTCATAAGATGGCTGCCTATGACCAGGCCAGCAGGGTGGTTAGTGAGGAACGACCAAATGACTGAACAGCAGGCTACATGGGGAAACCAGGCTGGTGGGGGGGGGGGGGAGTGCGCGAGGGGTGACCAGGCCAGCAGGGGGGGCAGTTGGGGGCAGCCAGGCCGGCGGGAGGTGGGGGGCGGCAGTTAGGGGTGACCAGGCCAGCAGAGGGCAACCAGGCTGGCGGGGGGGGGCAATAAGGGGTGACCAGGCCGACGTGGGGGGGGGGGGCGGCAGTTAGGAGCGACCAGGCCGGCAAAGGGAACAGTTAGGGGTGATATCAGGCTGGCATGCAGAAGCAGTAAAGGGTGATCAGTCTGGCAAGGGGGGCCAGTTAAGGGTGACCTGGCAGGCAGGCAGGTGAGCAGTTAGGAGCCAGTGGTCCACGATTGTGAGAGGGATGTTCAACTGCCGGTTTAGGCCCAATCCCTGGGATTGGAGAGGGTATAGTCTGGGCTGGGGGGAACCCCCACATGCACAAATTTTATGCACTGGGCATCTAGTTTTATTATAATTGTATAGTAGATGTATCTTTTAAAAAATTCTGACAAAAATTTGATTTTTTTTTTTTTTTTTGGTATACAAAAATTTTTCCCCACAGATTTCTCTTACCCATGAAAGATTCTCCAAATAATTTCCATTCTCATTTCCAAAGGTCTACTTAACTAATTTATCATCCATGCATGGATTCATTCATCCATGCCTTCATGCTTGTATAGCACTGTGGTAGGCAAAGCATAAAATAAGAATTCATGGACACAAAAAGTCTCTCAATAAACTGAGGTAGCAAGAATGACAACTAGGTAATGGCTAAATAATCGTCAAAGCATGTTTTCATATGTCTCTTGGCTTTCTGAATGTCCTCTTTTGAAAGGTGTCGATTTAGGTCCTTTGCCCATTTTTTGATTGGATTGTTTATCTTCCTTTTGTTAAGTTGTATGAGTTCCCTATAAATTTTGGAGATTAGGCCCTTATCAGATATGTCATTGGCAAATATGTTTTCCCACACAGTGGGTTTTCTCGTTGTTTTGTTGATGGTTTCTTTTGCTGTGCAGAAGCTTTTTATTTTGATGTAGTCCCATTTGTTCATTTTTTCTTTAGTTTCAAGTGCCCTAGGAGCTGTATCAGTGAAGAAATTGCTTCGGCATATGTCTGAGATTTTCTTGCCTTTGGATTCTTCTAGAATTTTTATGGTATCCTGTCGTACATTTAAGTCCTTTATCCATTTTGAGTTTATTTTTGTGTATGGTGTAAGTTGGTGGTCTAGTTTCATTTTCTTGCATATATCTGTCCAATTTTCCCAACACCATTTATTGAAGAGACTATCTTGGCTCCATTGTATGTTCTTGCCTCCTTTGTCAAATATTAATTGAGCATATTGGTTCGGGCCGATTTCTGGGCTCTCTATTCTATTCCATTGATCTATATGCCTATTCTTGTGCCAGTACCAGGCAGTTTTGAGAACAGTGGCTTTGTAATACAACTTGATATCTGGTATTGAGATCCCACCTACTTTGTTCTTTTTCAGGATTGCTGCAGCTATTCGGGGTCTTCTTTTATTCCAGATGAATTTTTGGAAAGTTCGTTCTAGATCTCTGAAGTATGCTGTTGGTATTTTAATGGGAAATGCGTTGAATTTATAGATTGCTTTGGGTAGTATGGACATTTTAATGATGTTGATTCTACCAATCCATGAACACGGTATGTTCTTCCATCTGTTTATGTCTTCCTCTATGTCTTTTTTCAACGTCCTGTAGTTTTCTGAGTAGAGGTCTTTTACCTCTTTAGTTAAGTTTATTCCTAGGTAGCTTAATTTTTTTGGTGCAATGGTAAACGGGATTGTTTTTATAATCTCTCTTTCTGAAAGTTCACTATTGGTATATAGAAATGCCTCAGATTTCTTGGGGTTAATTTTGTATCCTGCTACATTGCCAAATTCATGTATTAAGTCTAGTAGCTTTTTGATGGAATCTCTAGGGTTTTGTATGTATAATATCATGTCGTCTGCAAATAAGGACAGTTTTACTTCCTCTTTTCCAATTTGGATGCCTTTTATTTCTTCTTCTTGCCGAATTGCAATGGCTAACACTTCCAGTACTATGTTGAACAGGAGTGGTGAGAGGGGGCATCCCTGTCTTGTTCCTGTTCTTAGGGGAAATGGTGTTAGTTTTCTCACACCTGTCAGACTGGCTATCATCAACAAATCAACAAACGACAAGTGCTGGAGAGGATGTGGAGAAAAAGGAACACTTGTGCACTGCTGGTGGGAATGCAGACTGGTGCAGCCACTATGGAAGACAGTATGGAGTTTCCTTAAAAAACTGAAAATGGAACTCCCATTTGACCCTGTGATCCCACTTCTAGGAATATATCCCAAGAAACCAGAAACACAAATCAGAAAGGATATATGCACCCCTATGTTCATAGCAGCACAATTCACCATAGCTAAGATCTGGAAACAGCCTAAGTGCCCATCAGTAGATGAATGGATTAGAAAACTGTGGTACATCTACACGATGGAATACTATGCTGCTGTAAAAAGGAAGGAACTCTTACCATTTGCAACGTCATGGATGGAACTGGAGAGCATTATGCTAAGTGAAATAAGCCAGTCAATAAAGGAAAAATACCACATGATCTCACTCATTCGTGGACAATAGAGACCATTATAAACTTTTGAACAATAATAGATACAGAGGCAGAGCTGCCTCAAACAGATTGTCAAACTGCAGCAGGAAGGCCGGGGAGGGTTGGGGGGCAGGAGGTAGGGGGGTAAGAGATCAACTAAAGAACTTGTATGCATGCATATAAGCATAACCAATGGACATAAGACACTGGGGGATAGGGGAGGCTAGGGGACTGTCTAGGGCGGGGGGATAAAATGGATACATATGTAATACCCTTTGTAATACTTTAAGCAAAAAAAAAAAAATCGTCAAAGGTAGCAGAGACCCCACAAGAGCCATCATTTTCATAAAATGTAGAGGTTGCTTTCTGAATGGCTACTTGTCAGGAATTTTGGTAGTAGATCTCCAATGTTCATATTCTCCCTGAAAACTCAGAGTTATAATTTTTATTTTATAGGTGAAGAAGCTAAGAATCAGTAAGTTGAAGAACGTTGTCCAGTGTCACACAGCTCATTAAGTACAAAGCAGACTCTAAAGACCATCATTTGTACCCAGCATCAGTGGTTTTGTACCCATGTGCACAGGGGCCATGGGAACCCTGGGGTTTTATATGCTCAGCTCCACACACCTCGCCCTTTCTAACCAGAGTCCCTCAAGGCCGTCTGGTTCTGGAGGTATGAGTGCAGGCCATGCTCTGTAGATGCCATTGCTTGAGGCAGGAAGTATATGAATTAGGTGTTCATGTAGCTCTAACTAGCATGCATCTTGCATTATTCAAAGCAAGAGAACCGAATGAGGAAAATCAGGTTTTACAGATTACATGCAAGCACCATGTGGACAAATATGAAATGCAGAGGTGGGGGGATAATGAAAGTAGTTTTTGGTGATAACATATTTTAGACAGAAATCACTACAGGTTCCGCTGTGGGTCAGAAGTACAGAGAGAAATGAGCACAAAGAGAATTAATCATGAAGGATACTCGGTGCACTGCACTGGCTGAGTGCCATTTGGACAGGTCAGGTCCCCCAGTCTGAATGGGTGGTGTTTGCACCTACCAAATATCAATTACTTAAAAAACCATCTCTGACTAGCACCTGAGAGGGGAATGCAAAGGGCATGAGACATGATTTAAGCACAGCTATCCCAAGTCTTATCTGAGATATTCGCCATGTTTCATTTTATACCGTCTACCTGCAGGGCAGTTGTCATTATTTACATTTTATACATTTGGAGAAGAGGCTCAGAATTGAAAATCTTTGCCTAAGATTAAGCAACTAAAGTTTTTATTGGTTACTTCTTGTCGTTTTGCTACCTGGCATCCATTATTCTTTCTTCTGCTAATAGTGCCTTATATTTCTTTGGTGAGCTACCCATCTTCAAAATGGTAGTCCATATCCTAGCCTAGGTGTGAGAAGTGCACAAAAGAATGTTATGTTTCTCTGGCTGCAGGGATATCTTTAAAACAGATCGTGACTCCAGCCAAGACAATTCAGAACCTAAGTGAAACTTTGCTTGAGCGATTGGGAAAGGGAGGAGCTCTACTCTGCTTGCAAAAGAGCTATGAGGAGATACTAGTAAGTCTGATACCACTGGAAGCATACAGACAGGAGGGCCCACCTCCAAATATACTGGATTGTAGAACCATTATGCAGAGAGAGAACAAATCTTTTAGACATTAGTTAGTCCATACACCTGTAGCCATAAATCTTGCCCTGCATTTTTCAATTCCATTGGCTAATATGCTCACTCTTAAGCCAGTTTGATTAGGATTTTCTGCTACTTATGACCAAAAGAGTCTTGAGTAATGGTGCTTGGAAATGTGTGGAAGCATTGTTGGTTGTCACTGTAAGAGTTTTACTGGCATTCAATGGGCAAGAACCAGGGATTCTTAATGTTCTATAACGCTGCAAGAAAATTCTGCAGGAGGGAAAAATTGTTTTGCTCCAAATGCCAATGTTGTTCCCTAGAGAAATGCAGGGTTAGGTAAAAAGAAATGTGTGTCACTTGGAAAAAATCTTGCAAATAATAGAATGCATATAAGAGAAAACATATGTATAACATTTAAGAGATAATGAGGACATCAATAAGACTGCAGGGGTCTACATATGTAGGAGCAGAGGAGTAGAGGGATATCGCTCTAAAAGCCTTGCTGTTGACGGTATATAAAAGCTATACTTGAAAAAAGGTGAAGAAACTTATCCAAAGACACAATTGTTTTACAAGGTCATAGAGAGCCATGGGAGGTTTTTGAGCAAAGGAGCAACGTCATAAAAAGCAGTGTTTCAACCACCTCATACCCATTAGGATGCTACTATCAAAAAACAGAAAACAACAAGCATTGGCAGGGACATGGAGAAATTGGAACTTTTGCACACTTTTGATGGATGTGCAAAATCATACAGCTACTGTGGAAGACAGTATGGAAATCCTTCAAGAAATAAAAATATATATATATAATTTCCATATGACCCAGCAATTCCACTTTTGGGTATATATCCAAAAAAATTAAAAGCAAGGTCTTGAATATGTGTATAGTCATGTTCACAGAAGCAGTAACTCACAGAAGCTGCAATATCAAAGCAACCCAAGTGTTCACTGATGAATGCATGGATAAGAAAAGTGTGGTATCTACATACAATGGAAGAATATCACTCAGCCTTAAAGCATGAGGACATTCAGTACAATACTACCACATGGACATATCTTGTGGAAATTATGCTAAGTGAAATGGCCTACTCACAAAAAATCAAATATTGTATCATTCCAACTACATGAGGTACTTAAAGTAGACAAAAATCAAAAGAACTGAAAGTAAAATGGTGGTTTCTAGGGGCTGGAGATAGAGAAAAGTGTGAAGTTATTGTTTAATAGGTATACATTTTCAGTTTTACATGATGAAAAGCATTATGAGGATGGCTGTACAGTTTTGTGAATATTTAATACCACTGAACTGTACACTTAAAAATGTCTGAGAAAGTTTATGTTTATTTTAACACATTGGAAAATAAAAGAAAAAGAAAAAAAAAGCAGTGCTACAGGATGACATATGAAAGAAGTACAGTGGATAAATTAAAAAACAGAGAGACAGAAGGCAGAAATACCAATCGAATAGCCAAAAACCCTTATATGCTTTTTAATAAGAGAAGCAGTATACATTTGCATTCATTTTTGTTGTTTTTGTGGTTGTTTTCCCAGCATCTTAAGATTAGATATATTTTTTAAATTGAAATAACAAATTTGCCCTTTGGCAAAGTGTGTGTGTGTGTGTGTGTGTGTGTGTGTGTGTGTGTGTGTTGGCTAAAAGTCCCAATGAAGACTGATCAAACACATAAAAATAAATAGTACCACCTATACAAGAACTGTGTTTCTAGTCTTTTTGTGAATGACAGTCATTTTCTTCGCCTAGATAGGACCATTGTTATTTAACTAAAACTACAAAGCTGTGAAATGACTGAACATGAATGGGATAACTTCACACATCAGACATTCATCCAAGTTTAAACTTTGACAAGAAGATACTTTATGCAAATTATGCAGAATAAAGCAAAACACAATGTATTTAATGAACATGTATTTATAAAAAAAATATGCATTTTACTTCATCTCTAGAGAAGATAAACTGCTTGCTTAGTAAAGTGACATAACATACCAGTATATTTGATTTTTATTGATTTAGAGATTCATAATCTTTAGACATTACAGCATGATGTGTGCTTTGCTTTGAATAATTAGTATTTTTTTTTATCTGCGAGAAAGTGTACTAATTGTCAGCCATGGGCCTATATTGTCATTGAACCTCAAAATTGGGATATGACAGTTTGTTTGTTCCGGGAAGTTTAATTATTGAGGCTATAAATATTAAGCAAATAGTTAACTAATCATTTTGATCACATTTATGAACTAAATGTTTGTGTCCCTCCAAAACCTGGATATTGGAGCTGTGACTCCCTGTGTGACTGTATTTGGAGATGAGCTGCCAAAGAAGTAAGTACAGTTAAGTGAGAACAGGACCCTGATTCCGCAGGAGTAGCGTCCAGATAAGAGACATCAGAGCTCCCTCTCCCTGCACACCCTCCTTGAGGAGGAAAGACCCCGTGAGCATCCAGCGAGAGGCTGATCAGCTTCCAACCAGCAGCGTGTCCTCACCAGTGACTGATTCAGTTGACATGATCTGGAGCTTGTAGCCTCCAGACTGAAAGAAAATAAACTTCTGTGTTTTTAACCACAAAGTCTATAGCGCTTGATAATTGTAGCCTGGACAGACCAATACAGTCACTCTATACAAAAATAGAGGCAGATGAAGGAAAGGACACAAAGAAAGACCAAAGACATGGAATGATTTCTGTGGTCAGTTTTTAAAGTAAAATGCATTGGGAGATAAATTATTCATTCGGAGATGAAGCAAATATGGAACAAAGAATAAAACATTATTATCAATATTAAACAAAAGGTATGAAAAGAATTTTTGCTAGAGAGGGATTAATTTCCGATGGATTTTCTGCCTCTAATAAAAATATATGGCAGTTATCATATAATATCTCTTAACAAGGTTTTCTCTTTATGTTATTATTTTTCTCTCCTACTAGTTTCCAATCTCTTTGGGGCCAAAAATTCTATTTGTGTCTGTATCTATATCCACATCCCCATCTAAGTCTAATAAAGGCTTGATGATTGTCCCTAGTTTCCCATTCATAAATATATATTGATTGATTCATGAATTTAAAAGCTAGCAGATCACAGCATATTATTATTATCCAGTCTCTTGTCTATATTACCTACCAGAATACAAACTCCTTAAAAGTGGGGACTGTGCTTTCTCACCATGTAGTAGATAGTCAATATAGTGAATGTATATAAATAAATAACCTAATAAATCAAACAGCTGAGGAAGCTGTGAGTGGAGGGTAAGAAACTACGTTCTGGCATGGAAAATTAATTGTGAAGAGGTCTCTGCCGTTGGAAGTCATGGTCATTAGGGACCTGGACAAGGAAATGCAGAGGATGCTTAAAACTGACAAACACGGTAGGAGAGACTGAAAGTTCAGATTCTGGGTTGAGAAGCCTTTGGTACAGAAAATGAAAATGGAAGACATCTGCGGTCTGATCAACAATGATATATATATATATATATATATATATATATATATATATATATATGAAAATGACGCAAATATGATATATATATCATACATATATATATATATGAAAGAAAATGACGCAAATAAAAAAAGATATGTTAACATTGATCTTCAAAGAAAGGAATGAAAAAAATATATAGGTATAGACAAAGGACCACATTGCTCTTATTTTTTTAATCCTCACCTGAGGATATTTTTCCATTGATTTTTATGGAGAGTGGAAGAGAGAGGAAAAGACAGAGAGAAACATCGATGTGAGAGAATCAACTGATTGCTTTCTGCAAGAGCCCTGGCCAGGCCCCTGGCCGAGAAGGAGCCTGTAACCAAGGTACATGCCCTTGACCAGAATGGGACCCAGGACCCTTTGGTCCACAGGCCAACGGTCTATCCACTGAGAAAAACTGGCTAGGGCTTTTCTTATTTTTTAAGCACTTACAAAGCGTAATTGTTTCTTTTAATCTATTTCAAATGATCTTAGAATGCTAAAGAGAAGGTTATTATACAGTGTAGGAGTCTATAGATGTTCTGAAAAATACTCTTTTCTTCTCAACTGTCCAACACACCAGATACATGACCCTTGCCCATCTCAAAGCATCTGTTCCTTTTATAGCATTTGATCAGAGCCAACCCACAAAGATAAACACCGTTAATGGCCTTGTGTGCTGCAGTACCAGATAAAGACAACAGTAACCACAAAACAGAGACTCCTCAGACCCCACATCACCCAGTGCTTTAGAAAATTTTCAAGGGCAAATGTATTTGGCATTGAATTTAGGTTTGAATGGAAGCAACTTCTTTCTCCTGAGTGGCAGCTTTGAAGAATAATTAAAAAGCACTGAAATAAAAATTGCATTTTATAAAATTGTAGATTTGGTCAGGCAAGATGATGCCTGTGTAAGTGGGCAGCAGCTTATCTGAAAGGGAAAAAAAAGTTGCAAAAACACTGAAATGAGAGATCGGAGTGAGTGAAGGAGGAGAAGGAGGGAAAGAGAGAAAACAGCTAAATTCAGGATTCTATTAGAGGATGCCAAAGGTCAAATTATGTTTAATAACCTTTCTAATTTTATGAGGTATAAATATGATGATAGTCATGTCATGACATCGTTTAGCCCCGGAACTGGAGGAGTGCTTGGTCATTTAGATAATGGAGCTGAGGATGGTAATAGGATGAAACGTATAGTGCAGGGTGACAGTAGGATCATAGGCTCCTTCCTAGTGCTGCATAAAAGAGATTATTATATTGGCTTTCAGAAGAATCTTGACATTTCCATTAAAATCATGATTTTGACAGGTCTATGTATTCATCCCCTTTCATTTGCATGGGATTGAAATTTGACATTAGAAATCCTCCGACCAAATGCATTTTAAACATCACGTAGACTTGCATATTTTTGTGTGTGTGCACACAGTAAATGCAACATGTAAGCCTGCAGAGTACATATCAATTTTTAATAATCCTTATATCTTCTAGTGTTTACTGAATTGCTCATTGCTTTGGTAGGTGTTAGATAATCGACCAAAAAGGTGAAAACTATTTGAAGAGTTGGAATGAATGGGGTCTGCATAAAAGCTGCATTTTTTATAGTAGCCAGGATACTTGGTGCTTAGCAAGTTAAGTATTCAGGGCTTTTAATGTAATTCCCTGTAATGTGGTGAAGCCACGCACATAATGCTAAATATGTTATTAATTTTGTATGCCTTTTGGTTTTTATTCTTAAGGGCTATGCATTTCATTTAAAACCATTAAATCTCACTCATTTCAAGTCCTCTGCACAGACGCATAATCGCTTATGAGGTCAAATGGGGCTTTCTTCTCCGTTGTCCATGCCTTAGCTACTCAAAGGGTTGTTGGAGGACCAGCGATATTGGCATCACCTACGAGGCTGTTAGAAGTGCTGAGTCTCAGGCCCCACATCAGGTTTGTCTGTTTACCTCTTAACAGGATGCCTAGGGATTATTCCCAGACACGTGAAAATTCGAGTTCTGCTGTGAGCGATATTCAGAACAAAAACAATTAAGCAGAAAACTCTGTAAAACATCCTAGGGATTTTATTTTTGAAATTACCAATATATTTAGAAATAATCAATTACCAAAATGTTCAGCCTTCTACTGGAAGTTTGGTGTTGTGTGCAAACCTCTGCAACCCTTGATACGGCATTTCTATTACCCTTGAGAGTCCGGGTGGACAAACTTGCCTGTGGATCAAATCAGGCTCCAGACTATTTTTATATGGTCTGTGTCTAGCATGTTCAGTAGTTGAAAAACAAAAAAAATAAGCAAACAAACAAAATCAATGAAGAAGGATATTTCATGACATAAAAATTATACAATATTCAAATTTCAGTGTCTACAGATAAAGTTTCAGACAATTTACTTATTATCTGTGGTTATAAGGACAGACTTATGTAGTTACAATAGAGAGTATATGTCCCACAAACACAAAACCATTTACTATTTGGACCTTTAGTGAAAGAAAAAAAAACCCCACCTGCTCTAAAGTATAGATTTAATATATATACTAGAGGCCTGGGGCACGGAATTTGTGCAATTGGGGGGGGGCACAGGGGATGTCTGGCTGATGGACATCCTTAGCACTGCCACGGAGACAGTAGAGACTCCCGCCACCGCTGCGGCGCTCGCCAGTCAAGAGTCCGGCTTGTGGCTGAGTGATGCTCCCCCTTGGGAGCTCACTGACCACCAGGGGGCAGCTCCTGCATTGAGTGTCTGCCCCCTGGTGGTCAGTGCGTGTCACAGCGACCAGTCGTTTTTTTTGCCATTTGGTTGATTTGCATATTAGCCTTTTATTATATAGGATATCTGTAACATATAATAATATTGTTCATCATGAAGTTACTTTATTAAATAAAATTATCTGATTTATTTAAAACTTTGGATACCCTAGATAGGTGAATAAATACAAAATTATTTTTAATTTTCTTTGAGATCAGTAAATGGAAAACTTCATACCATAAATAAGCACTCATGTCATATCATACTGGTAGGTTCTTAGGTAATTGTACAAGGACTTTAGAATGATGTGTAAATGTATGGGCAAGCTCAGAAGGGTAATGTGCTGTGAAGAATTTCTGTGGAAGCCAAACTGACTTCTTGTTTACTGGGGATTTCAAATTAGGACATTATTCCTGTCAGACATTCTCAGAAACTCTGAAGGCCCTGGCTTGGAGTGGGCTGTTTGCTATTTCCTTGTTTATAGAGTAAACATCCCCAAATTGCCCATTTCAACAGATATTCGACTTGTAGCAATAAATCCCTCCCGGGACATGATCACAGAACTAAATCAGACAGCAATTGCTGGTGAGTGGTAAACATCTATGACAAAGCCCATGAGTTTTATTCCTAAGGAGAAACAGCAACAGTTCAGACTGTTGCATTTAAATTGCTGTAGCAGATCAGAACAGGGTTTTCAATCCCTGTCATGGCACACTGGTGTGCCACAACAATGCTTAAAACATGCAATAGCGGTTTAGTCACAGGCACTGACCTTTCCCCGACCTTAGATTGTCAAATGAAAACAACCAATACAACAATAGCCGGTGGGTGTGAATGCCTTATCTTGAACCATAAATATATGACATATAGTAGAGTTGCATCTTATTGGTCACATCACATAATGAGGTTGCGTCTGATGGGTTAATTCTTGGTACCAGAAATCCTTATATACAAGTATAGGCACCTGATTTTTTTAAAAAGCCACTCTGGAGCAAAATTACTGTTACTATTATTATTATGTAAATCAATCAAAATTATAACTACTTTTTGTTAGATTGGCCAGAAATATATTTCGTGTGTGGCGCAGAATTTTAGTAATTACTTTGTGTGTGCCGTGAGGTGAAATAGGTTGAAATTCGCTGGATTAGAAGATAGCCAATGACAGGAAATGAGAAGAAGAGCCAGTGTCACCATCTGCGAGTTAGCAAAAGGACAAAAGGCCTCAAAAGCCTATGATGGCCATACTTTAATGGGCAGAATATAATGCTGGCTGCTCGTAATGGCCTCTGAGTGATCGAGAAAAGTGATACTTATCTTAGTACTCATTGTTTAAAATAACAATAAAAACTGCAATGTTTGACACATCTCAGAAGGATTGCCATAAAAATGCTTAGCTTTGCTGCTCAAGAGAGCTGCTTTAGTGACCGGGAATATTTGAATACGTGAACATCCCTGCAGATGACGCTGGGTACATGGATATCACTATTGTAAAACGCTGATTAGAAGTAGTGGGCCTGTGCTCCTTCTAGCCACCAAAATCAGCAGTCAAGGAAGCGAGGTTTTCTCATAGGAAAGAAAAGAATAAGAATCTAGCGAGGCACGTAAACAAATGCTTACCAATATGCTTTGTTTCCCTTTGCATTCACTTTTTAAATTAATTATCTTTTGCTGTGAATATTTATAAGAATTGGAATCCACACTAGGGACAGCAAAAGTACAGAGTAAGAAGACCTGTCAAAAAGGTTACATCTATTTTTAAAAATGAGAAATTGCCGATCATTTTAGTAGATGCAGATAAAGCTTTTGACAAAATTCGACATCCATTTGTGATAAAAACTCTTAACATCGTGGGTATGGAAAGAACATACTTCAACATAATAAAGGCTATATAAGAAAAGCCCACAGCTAACATCATACTCAACAGTAAAAACCTGAAAGCTTTTATTCTAAAATCAGAAACACATAAAGATAAGGATGCCTACTCTTGCCAGCTGTATTCAACATAGTATTAGAAGTCCTAGCCAGGGCAATGGGGAAAAAGAAAGAGAAAGAGAGAGAGAGAGAGAGAGAGAGAGAGAGAGAGAGAGAGAGAGAGAAGAAAGAGGCATCCAACTTAGAAAGGAAGAAGTAAAACTGTCGCTATTTGCAGACAAATTATTTTATATATAGAAAACCCTAAAGATTCCATCAAAAAAATATTAGAACTAACAAACTAAAGTTGCAGGATACAAAATCAGTATGCAAAAATCTTTTGCATTTTAATATGTTAACAACAAACTATCAGAAAGGCTAATTAAAAAATCATCCCATTTATAATTATACTAGAGGCCCAGTGCATGAAATTGTTGCATGGGTGGGGCCAGGCCAGCCTGATTGGCTGGGGAGAGGGGCTGAGGGCAGTTGGCCAGTGAGCCCCACCCCTGATTGGGGTGAGGGGGATGATAGGGGGCGGGGCCAGCTGTGGGGAGGGGCTGTGGGCAGTGGGCCAGCCAGCCTCACCCCAGAATTGGGTTGGGGGACTGATTGGGGCCAGTGGCCTGGGGATGGGCCACAGGTGGTTGGCCATCTGGGCATGCCCCTGATTGGGGTGGGGGTCCAATCTGGGTGGGGCTGGGCAGGGTGGAGGGACTGCAGGAGGTTGACTGGCCAGCCCTGCCCCTGATCATCCCCTACCTACCCAATAGGGGGTGGGGCTGGTCGGCCAGAGGGAGGGGCTGGCCAACCTCCTGCAGTCCTTCCCCCAGCTAGCCCTACCCTCTATTTGGGTGGGGGAGGGGGGCTGGCCGGGGGAGGGGCTGAGGGAGGTTGGCCAATTGGGGGGGTTGTTCAGTGGTTGCAGTGGGCATCATAGAGACCAGTCGTTCCAGTTGTTATGGCGTTATGGTTGCTGGCTTTTTATATATATAGATAACAATACTTGGGAATAAATTTAACCAAGAAGGTGAAAGACTTATATGCTGAAAACTATAAGACATTAATGAAATAAATTACAGGCATAAATAAATGGAAAGATATCCCATGCTCATGGATTAGAAGAATTAATAATGTTACAATGTCCACACTACCCCAAACAATCTATACATTCAATTCAATCCCTATCAAATTTCCAATGACATCTTTTTTTCATAGAAACAAAATAAGCAATTCTAAAATTTGTATGAAACCACGAAAGAATCAGAATAGCCAAAGCAATCTTGAAAAAGATAAACAAAGCTGTATATATCATGTGCCCCATTTCAAACTACATTACAAAGCTGTGTAATGAAAATAGTATGACATTGATATAAAACAAAGACTTAGATCAACAGAACAGTATAATGGCCCCAGAAACACATCATTGCACATGTATAGACAAATAATTTATAACAAAGGAGGCAAGAATATACAATAGGGAGAGGACAGTCTCTTCAATGAATGCTGTTTGTGAAAAACTAGACAGCCACATATACCACTCACAACAATTAACTCAAGACAGATTAAAGACTTGAATATTAAACTTGAAACCTTAAATTCCTAGAAACACATACAGGTAATAAGCTGCTTGGTGATGATTTTTTTTTGTGATGAATTTTTGTATCTGACTCCAAAAGCAAAGGCAACCAAAACAAAAATAAACAAATGGGACTATATCTAACCCAAAAGCTTTTGCACAGCAAAGGAAATCATCAATAAAATGAAAAGGCAACCTACTGAATTGGAGAAATTATTTGCAAATCATATATTCTGCCGGGGTCCGACCCCAGTAGGTCCAGGGGTCCCCAAAGGTGTGGACGGAGTCGGCGAAGAAGGAATGGTACGGAGACAGCGTTCAGTTGATCAGCAGCCTAGCCAGGATCTCTAGCCCGGATCTCCAGCCAAGTTCTGTCTGAGATCTCCAGCCAGGTTCGGTCACCAGGTTCTAGTCAGGCTCTCTTGCCATATTTCTGTAGTCAGGCTCAGTCCAGGATCTTTTGCCATGTTCTCTCCAGCGAAGTTCTTCTGTCTGTTGGTTCTGTGTAGCTTCTGTATTCTGAGTTCTGTCTCTGTCTCTAGATTCTGAGTTCTGTCTCTTGCTGTCTTGTTACATCTGTATTTATACCAGTTCATTTTAATCCTGTCAATCTCTATTACAAAGGTTAGGGCGTTTCTTATCTCCATTCCAGGGAGAAAAGATTATGTAGCTTAAGCATGATTGTTTGTAGTTAAATGGATTAACTACCCGCCTGGCACTTAGTTAAAAGGTTTTATTCCCTCCCTAACTTCAGGGGAAAATCCCTACCTGGGGAAACAACCTTTCTCGGAGAGGTGACCTTGGTTAAAACACAGCACCAAGAAGGTGAGCAAACATATTAAGATCCATATGCCATATATGCCAGGTCCCTTGAAACAGCAAGGATGGACCGGCTCCCGGCAAATTCCCCCTTTTCTATTTTTTAAAAGCAGGCATTAAAAAGAAAAACCTGAAATGCTCTCTTGTATCCATTTTAAGAGTAGGATTGGCGCTTTCTGCTATTACCTGAGTCCTGATCTATCGCCCCAGGGAGAGCTTGCCAATCCTGCACTTTCCCGGGGTGGAAAGGCTGCAGTGGGGTTAAGGATAAGGCTCCTTGGGCCTACCTTCTCCCATGCCATTACATTTACCTTTCCTTCCTCAGAAAAGCATGGACATACTTCTTGTATAAAACGTTCTGTCTGACTGGGAGTAACCTTAATTCCTCTGCTAGCAAGCACATATGTTAAAAGATCAATACAGAGTCTTTTTTCTTTAGACTCAGTATGGCACATCTTCTTAATCTAAAGATCAATACAGAGTCTTCTTTCTTTGGACTCAGTATGGCACATCTTCTCAATCTAAGGATCAATACAGAGTCTTCTTTCTTTGGACTCAGTATGGCACATCTTCTCAATCTAAGTTCTGTACTATCCACCTTCTTACCCTACTTATCCTCTATAGGGGGGTCTGTAGCACCCTGGTGGAGTCCTATCCGTCCTGAGTGTGGGGGTTCTCAATGGGGGGGGGGGGGCTTACCTAGGGGAATCCTGTTCCAGGGATTCCCAAAGGTGTGGACGGAGTTGGCGAAGACTATCCACCTTCTTCCTATGGTGGAGTCCGATCCGTCCCGAGTGCGGGGCGCTTACTTAGGGGTCCCTGTTCGGGCGCCAGATGCCGGGGTCCGACCCCAGCAGGTCCAGGGGTCCCCAAAGGTGTGGACGGAGTCGGCGAAGAAGGAATGGTATGGAGACAGCGTTCAGTTGATCAGCAGCCTAGCCAGGATCTCTAGCCCGGATCTCCAGCCAAGTTCTGTCTGAGATCTCCAGCCAGGTTCGGTCACCAGGTTCTAGTCAGGCTCTCTTGCCATATTTCTGTAGTCAGGCTCAGTCCAGGATCTTTTGCCATGTTCTCTCCAGCGAAGTTCTTCTGTCTGTTGGTTCTGTGTAGCTTCTGTATTCTGAGTTCTGTCTCTGTCTCTAGATTCTGAGTTCTGTCTCTTGCTGTCTTGTTACATCTGTATTTATACCAGTTCATTTTAATCCTGTCAATCTCTATTACAAAGGTTAGGGCGTTTCTTATCTCCATTCCAGGGAGTAAAGATTATGTAGCTTAAGCATGATTGTTTGTAGTTAAATTGATTAACTACCCGCCTGGCACTTAGTTAAAAGGTTTTATTCCCTCCCTAACTTCAGGGGAAAATCCCTACCTGGGGAAACAACCTTTCTCGGAGAGGTGACCTTGGTTAAAACACAGCACCAAGAAGGTGAGCAAACATATTAAGATCCGTATGCCATATATGCCAGGTCCCTTGAAACAGCAAGGATGGACCGGCTCCCGGCAATATTCTATATGGGGTCAGTATTCAAAATATATAAAGAACTCAGACAACTCAATAGCAAACACAAAACAAAACAACCAGATTTAAAAAACTGGGCAGAGAACATGAATAGACGTTTTCCAAAGAAAGACATATAGATGGCAAAGAGGCACATAAAAATATTCTCAGCATCACTAATTATCATGGAAATGCTAATCAAAACCACAAAGAGATACTTGTTAGAATGGCTATTATCTAAAAGACAAGAAATAACAAGTGTTGGTGATGATGGAGAGAAAATAGGACCCTCCTGCACTGTTGGTGGGAATGTAAATTGGTGCAGCCACTATGGAAAAATAGTATGGAGGTCCCTAAAATTTTAAAAGTAGAACTACCACTTGGCCAGTGTGGCTCAGTTGGTTGGGCATCATCCTGTGCACCAAAGGGTTGCTGGTTCGATTCCCTGTGAGGGCACATGGCTAGGTTGCAGTCTGGTCCCTGATAGGGGGCATGTGGGAGGCAGCCAATCAATGTTTTGCTCTCACATGGATGTTTTTCTCTCTCCTCTCCCTCTCCCATTCTCTCTATCTAAAAATCAATTAAAAAATCTTTTAAAAATATAGCTATGATCTGGTGGAGCCAATTCAATACTAGTTATTTATCCAAAGGAAAATAAAAACTAAATTGCAAAGTTATATGCATCCCTGTGATCATTACAGTATCATTTACAATAACCAAGATCTGGAAACAACCTATGTGTCTACAAATGGGTGAATGAGTAAAGAAGATGTGGTACATATATAATGGACTACTCCTCAGTCATAAAAAAGAATGGAATTTTGCTATTTGCAAAAGTGTGGATGGACCTTGAGGAAATTATGCTAAGTGAAATAAGTCAGGCAGAGAAAAACAAATACCATGTAATTACATTTGTATGTGGAACATAAAACACAAAACAAATGAACAAACGAAACAAATCAAGACAAAACAGAGAATAGAACAGTGGCTGCTAGTGTGGAGGGGTGTTGGGAGTGGGGAAAATGGGTGAAAAGGGTCAAGATATACAAACACCCAATTACAAAATAAATAAGTCAGCGCAATGCAGTCAATAATATTGTAGTGCCTACTTCAAAGTTGCCAAGAGATAAAATCCTAAAAGTTTTTATCACAAGGAAAAAAAAAAGTGCACTTTATGTAACTCAACTTACTGTGGTGATCATTTTGCAGCGTATACAAATATCGAATCATTATTTCATACACCTGAAACGAATATAATGTTGTATGTCAATTATATCTCAATTAAAAAAATTACCCAGAATGCTTTCCAGGCACCCATGGAGCTTTTAGATACGTCTTGAGTAAGGTGCATTATATATCTCACATTTATTCAAATACATTGGCTTGAAATTTGGGAAAAGGGAATATTCCATCACTTGCTTCTAAGAATAAAATCTGTTGCATTGCATTCTAGCTATGAGCACAATTTCAGCATTCAGCTGGTGCTTCCTTCATGGGCTGTAACTTGGCTCATTCATCAGCCTGAAATGGACTAATTTAAAATAGCCCGAGAAAGAAAAGGGGGGAAAAGCTAATTGTCTGCAAAGAGGTGTTAAAATGAAATAAAAAGGCCGAGAATTAGGAGTTGAAGAGGTATCCTTTTCAGCTGTCACAGCCCTCCGTCTGAGGACGTGTACCAGTAATTTGTGAAGATGTGCGGGTACTGAATAGCTTGTGCACAAAGCCAGCCTAGTGAGTGATAACTCCAATACCAGCTTAGACTTGAGTGGATTAGTTGCTAGATGGGCTTAACAAAATTACCCAGAGCATTACATCATATTCCTCCCACATCTTGTGGCAGAAGCTATTCTTTCCATGGGGCTGTGCTAAAAATGAAGTGGTCACGAATATTAAAGGATAACGGGGTAAGAAGAATGGACGGTGAAAGGGGGATCCTCATGATTAGCCTGTGTACTCTGAAAAACTAGGGTAGTGTTGCTGAATTCAGGAGTGCCTGGTAAAAATGGCATCTTAGTTATATTTCTGCTCTAGTGAATAATGAGAAAGATCACGCTTCAAACTTGTTCCTTGTATATTCCCTTTTGGAGTTGCATAAACAAATGAGATAGTAAGAATCAAGAAAAAAGGATGACTACAGTTAACAATACTGTATTGTCTGTTTGAAAGTTGCTAAGGGAACAGATCTGAAAAGTTCTCATCACAGGAAAAACAATTATGTTAAGTATGTGAAGTGACTGGTGGGAACTAAACTCACTGTGACATGTGCAATAGAGACACATATCCAAATAATTATGCTGTATACCTGTTTTAGGTGACACACACTGCTATGTGTCAATTATATCTCAATAAAACCGGGAAAACATTTTACAAAGTAAAATCAAATAAAAACCATCCCTTCCTTCTCTCTTTCCTTACTCCCTCCCCGTTTCCTCCCTTCCATTTTCCTTCCTTACCTATTTCTCCTTCCCTCCCTTCCTTTCTTTTTCTCTCCTTTCCTTCTTCCCTGGATACCATGGCCAGACACTAGATCTTCACTGAATGTAGAGACATACACACACAGTATCCGCCTCTAAGCAGCACACCGAGGCTATCTACTATAATACATAAACAGGGAGAAATTTAGCCAGGGATAGTCTCTAGGAGTGGGAGAAGAAGAGTCTTTTTGCCTTGGAGTTATACAAATATTCGTATCCAGTATGTGAGTCTAAAACAGAAAGAATTCAAAGTGCCAAATAGTGGCTGCAGAAATGCAGAACTGACCAAATTAGGATGTTTCTCTCCTACCCACACAATAAGGTTAATTCCCATAAAGATGTAAAAATTGTTAGAAATAAATTATATAAACAAGTTTCAAATATCTACTGATGAAAATGGGATGCAAAATTACTTAAGAAGTCATATCTTCTCATCTGATTGAAATTCTCAAACAAGTAGCACTTGAAGTTCTGCATCACTTTGCCGGCAAATTATTTTCCATTGTACAACCCTGCCAATTATCGATCTAAATAAGAGAAGAGACCGCGGGACCAAACCCTAGTCGCATGAGGCAATTTGATTCTGGATTTGTTTTCCACCATCTTAAACAAGTGCCTTAGGAAACAGCTACGATGGCTGGCATTTTCTTCATCTAAGAATAGGCAGAAGGCAATGGGTTCCAAAGCAGAAAAGGAAGTGTTTCTGAAAGAAGTTATCCTTGCAGGATATTACATGCTATTTCACCATCAGTAAGCAATTTTTTTTTACCAATTTAATTGTTCTATCTCTGCAGCAGATGATATGTTTTGTTAATAGTCATCTTAGACATAGTCCAATAAATAACAGATATAGCTTTCTGGGGTTGTCACTTATTAAAATGTTTAACTCTGTCGCCTGTGTTTATGACTGTCTTGAGTTTTTATAACTTGTAAATTCATCACAGTCTAATTAAAAGACTTGTTAAGCCAACTATAAAAATTATTTTTCCCAAGCTAATATGTCATATAAGTGCATTTGTAGTATCACATATTTTTGAGTCTGAGATCCACTTAACTACTTGTTATTGTGGAATCCATTCAGATGGTACTATTCTTTGCACAAAATACACTTTTTCATTTTACAGGGCAACTAAAAGAATGATAATTTAAACACTGGATTCAGCTTCGAAGAAGGAGTAAAAATTTCTATTCTAAACTAACAATTATTTTCTCTTTGTGATCCCTGAAAAAGTATGACTATGGGAGAGGTATCTCTTCATCTAATGCTTAATAACTCAGATAGGGGCACACAATTGGCTTAAGATACATCTGACAAAAAATGTACATTTTCCACATTTTACTGAACTATAATGCCCGTGTTACCAGGGCTAGACAATAGCAAACAATGCAGGGTGTGTTTTCATGTTGCTCAATAGAAAATGAAAACAACATGGATCTTCTTTCTAGTCAGTGACTTAACAATTGTAATTTTGTTCACATTTGAATACACTGAGCCTAACAATTTTTTAAAATTTATTTGAGTAACTGAAATTCTTCATTTTAAAGTGAAAAGAAAAAAAAACTAGCAAATAATCTGACTTATAATAAGAAATTGGGAACATCTATGAGAAAGTAGAGAGAGGCTGAAACATTTTCAGATATAATTGCCCAGAACCAGGGAGGTGAGGTGGAGGCAAAAGCAGAAACTCCAGCTTTCAGAGAATAATTAAATAGAGGAAATTTAGATTATTAACTTAGTTGTGTTATTTTTAAGTCATACCCGTATTTTCAATTAAGGACAAAATTGCATCCTTATTTTCAATATACAAAACAAAGCCTTGTCTTCTGAAATTACCGTCTTTCCTTTTCTGCCACGTGCATGTGTGTGCATGTTAGGTACAGTATAGGTGATATTGAGAGCAAGTGTCATAACTAATGGAAAAAGAAATGATTATTAGTGGGAATTCTGCAATGTCTTCTCAGGAACATGCCCCCAAAATAGCTTCAGGTTGATGGGGAATATGTAAACTCCCAGTGGCTTAATGGTTACTGACAGAAATCTCCTAGGGCGAGGCAAGTGATGAGCAGTGTCAGGGGCAGGCAGAACACGCTCTGGACAAACGCACAGGTCCCTGTTATACCAGCAAACTGCACCCACGTATGTCTCCAAGCCCACACCCAGAGCCCCACCAAACTCGATCATCTTGTAGCACAGACATCAACATCCCTGATATATTTACTTAAAAAATAAATAAATAAAGGAACCTCGATAAATCCTGACATTGGGACCATCACCAAACAGAGCCTTTTGAGTTTGGCTGCCTCATGCTTTGCTTAAGAATCTGCTTAAGCCGAAACCTGTTTGGCTCAGTGGATAGAGTGTTGGCCTGCGGACTGAAAGGTCCCAGGTTCGATTCCGGTCAAGGGCATGTACCTTGGTTGCGGGCACACCCCTAGTAGGAGATGTGCAGGAGGCAGCTGATCGATGTTTCTCTCATCGATGTTTCTAACTCTCTATCTCTCTCCCTTCCTCTCTGTAAAAAATCGATAAAATATATATATATATATATATATATATATATATATATATATAAAGAATCTGCTTAAATCATCTCTTGTTTTGATTGCCAATAAGCTCCCTGCAAAACAAAAATGAGTTAACACTTTCCTTAATGTTGTTGTGAAAAGCACAGCATAAATTTTAGCAATTGGGATTACGGTGTTTTTTGTTGTTGTTGTTGTGTTATTTTGTTTTTTCCCCCTGATAGTTCCTGGTAATACATAAATGGGCAAAAAGCAGCATTCAAAATTTAATTATATTTAACATCTCTTCTGTTTCTCTGGTTTGATACGATGGGTTGTAAATCCCTTATTTATCTGCTTCTCTATGATAACTTCCCAATCATGAAGAAAATGTATCCAATAAATTACTGATAAATATTCACATATCAATTTAGATTAATGAAAAATATTTTTGGGATGTCAAAACATTAAAAACAAACAGGTACATAGTTTTTTTTGTTTGTTGTTTGTTTTTCATTTGTTTGTTTTTTTGTTTGTTTTCACTGACCTGGACCTGACAGCTACTAAAGTTTGCCTGCAAGTTATAAGCATGGAGTAAAAGAATAAGGATCAAGTTAGGGGCATTTTCAATACTGAAAGCAAATAGAGAGATATCTATTAAAGCAGTTTTAATATGGCAATTCAATAAGGTAGTAGATAAGAAAGAAGAGATACATCTGCTTATCTATAGTTGTTGAAATGTCCTGAAGTGTTCTTTGCATGATGGAAAAAAAGACATGGAAAAGCAATTGACAAAAATGTTTAGGATCCTTTTAATTTCCAATGATGTTTTCACAGTAAACGGAAAGGTTTCAGATCTTTATTTGTTCAGAAAAATTTGGTTTTCTTCCTAGTACTGCCTCCTCCCCGACCCAACCACCCCCAAGAAAAGAGCAAGATGGGGCCAAAGAAGGAGGGGGCGGAATCAGAATCATACATCGAGGAAGAGAACCGGCTGCAAAGTTGCGTTCCCATCCCAGTCCTACTGCTTGTTAATTCTGCAACCTTGGCCAATTACTTCTCCGGAAGCCTGAGCTTCCTCCTGGTTTCCTTGTTGGAATGCAGTTGTGTGTCCTTTACATATGACTCGGTTAGTGTGACACATGTTGAGCAAGTTGGACACACGTTTGCTGCTGGGTATATTAGTCAATGTTAGTTCCATCGTTGTGTCGGATGGAACAGCATATTCACTGTAGCCTCAACATTTATGAAATCCTCACGAAGAGCCATGGTGAAATAAGCATAGAAAAAAACACACATTAAATAACAATATAGGAACCATAGATTGACTGTCTCTTGAGAGAGTTTAGTTTCCAAGAATGTATCCTAAACTTTGAGGAGAAAAAAAATATGGAGGATTTCCCAACTATATTTCAAATCCGTTTTTAATCTAACAGGACATGTGCCATAGAACCAACTGTGAAAATGTCACACCTTTTCTCTGTAGCCATCCAATTAGATGTCCCAAGTTCAGTCTCTCACCCTTCAGAAGATATTTCAGAGAGCTGTCAGAGTTACCTCCCAAATTAGAGCTCTTGATCTTCTTTCTCATTAATTCAAAAACCTTCACCTGCTCCTCATGATTGAAGAATGAATTCTAAACTCTGTAGCATGGCATTCAAATGCTTTGATAGTATGGCTTTAACCTTTTCTTCCCATCTCCTTCCCAGGCATTCCAATACCCCTTAAAAGTGCTATGTGTCCAAGGCTTTTCACACTAGTTCCTTTAATGAATCCAAACTATTTCACCACTTAACAAAACTTACTCACCTCTCAAGAAACAGCTCATGTGTCCACATCTCTGGAAAGCTTTCCTAGTACCATTTTATTCTAAGATAGAACCTCTGAACTTCCATAGCATTCTTAAATATTTTCATTTATTTACTAGAGGCCTGGTACATGAATTTCGTGCACTGGGGGAGGGGGGGGGGCATCCCATAGCCATGCCTTTGCCCTCTCACACTCCAGGAGCCCACAGGGGATTCAGGGAGCAGGCCTAAGCAGGCAGTCGGACATCCTTAGCACTGCTGTGAAGGCGGGAGAGGCTTCCGCCACTGTTTCTACACTGGCCAGCCATGAGCCCAGCTTCTGGCTGAGCAGCACTCTCCCTGTGGGAGCGCACCGACCACCAGAGGGCAGCTCCTGCGTTGAGCGTTTGCCCCCTGGTGGTTGGTGCACATCACAGCGACCGGTCGTTCTGCCCTTTGGATGTTTTGCATATTAGCCTTTTATTATATAGGATGTTAGAGAAAGAGGAAGGGGGAGAGAAGGAGGGAGAGAAAAAGAAAGAGGGAGAGGGAGAAGAACAGGGAAAAGAGAGGGAGAGGGAGAGAGAGAGAGAGAGAGAGAGAGAGAGAGAGAGAGAGAGCACTGACTTGTTGTCCCACTTGATTTTTTGTACATTCCTTGGTTGATTCTTGTATATGCCCTGACCAGAGACCAAATCTGCAATTTTGGCAGATTGGTACCATCCTCTACCTTACCGAGTGTCCTGCCAAGGTCTTATCATATTCCTTTTCATAGTCTAACTATAGCAGTTTATTAAAGAGAATTATTAGTGTATGTGGTGTCTGAGTTGATTACTCCCACTTCTTATAAGTTCACATAAAAATGTAATATATCGTAGTATTGGCCCCTAGTAGGTGCTCATAACATGGCTTTAGAAAATTGAAAACATTGGAAAAATATATCAAAGCTAGACCCAGCGACTGTAGGTTACATGAAATATTTCCACATATGGAAGGTAGGAGTCTATTTTTACTACTCTCCTGAAACACAGATGTGCCTCAAGGCAAGTGAGGACAGGTATGCTTGTCTGCACATAGTGAGTGCAAGTCAATCAAATTATGTCAGTTCCCACTAAACCCAAGTGTATTTCTTAGTTCCCTGTCAGCAAGAGAACTGGGGCAGTCACAGGTTACTCAAATCACAGGGGCACTCAGTTCATGTCTGTTTGGAAAACACAAAAATGAAGTGGGTATTTCATAACTAGTGTTTTTATTTAACAAATGTTATTAATAAAAATGCTCTCAAATTTCAAAAAAAATCCTACTATTCAATTCAAAGCAGGAAGTTATTTTTCTCATTACAATAAAAATAAGCCTCAGCTGATAAACCTAGCAACACATACACATGCAAATTTTTTTTTTCTTAAAGGGCAACTACATTTAAACTCTTTTCAAATTGGTGAGGCCACAATCATGAAGAATATATATATATACTAGACGGGTTTACATGGAAAGGAAACAATTAATTCTGTCCAATACCCAGATGCAAAAATATGGAAGGCGAAACTGGAATGACTGCTAGAATTTGGCATTTTAAAGACCACGATAAGTTTTAACATGAAGCTTTCTACATGTCTTCATCTGAGTTCAAATGTTTCCTCAAAAGAGAAATAGAAGCAAATCATTAAACACCATTTATGTCCAGAGATTGTTCTAAATCAGCAGTTCTCAACCTGTGGGTTGTGACTCCTTTGGGGGTCGAACGACCCTTTCACAGGGGTCGCCTAAGACCATCGGAAAACACATATATAATTACATATTGTTTTTTGTAATTAATCACTATGCTTTAATTATGTTCAATTTGTAACAATGAAAATCCATCCTGCATATCAGATATTTACATTACGATTCATAACAGTAGCAAAATTATAGTTAAGTAGCAATGAAAATAATTTTATGGTTGGGGGTCACCACAACATGAGGAACTGTATTAAAGGGTCACGGCATTAGGAAGGTTGAGAACCACTGTTCTAAATGATCATAATCCAATTTTGGGAGAAAAAAAAGATCCTGTTAGGGATCTTGTGTACTTGCAAGAAATCATGTTTATTTCTTGATGCGGTTCCTTAGGCCTGGAAGACAAGCCAACAAGACCAGCTGATGCTGTGGAGATTTCACAGGGTGGAAACCATGTGTTCTGGTAGAGATAACTTAGAACAGTGCTTCCCAACATCGTAATGAATCTTGGTAGCAGGGAATCATGTGGGATACACATTTATGGATTTACACACCCTGAGGGCAACCTCACTGCTTGGGGTGCAAGTCCACCACAACTCAAGCAGAAAACTGTAGTCCTTGATGGCTTGAGTGCCAGTGGAAGAAGTCTGGAGCCACCGGAAAGGCTAAAAGTTAAAAGAGGAACATAAAAAAAACATACTCTTAAAAGAGGGAGCTCCCCATCTGAGTTTAAATTCCTGTCAAATAACTTGATGGATTCCTGAACTATATATAAATAGGAAATACTCCTCAAAGTCCAGATAAAGCTAAAAGGCAAAGAAATCTAGTCAGATATTTCAGCAGCCGCTCACCACAGGGGACAGTGAGATGGAAATCCATTTAACTAGAAAGGCTGGATAGGTGCATTACATGTAACACGAAAACCACAGTAGGGTCAGGCATTTTAGAAATGAGGACACAGATTGTTTGCATGCTAAAAAGGAAAAGATATGCTCTTCACAGTAAACATGAGAAAACTGGTGAGGCTCTGATGTATCTGATTGATATTCAGAACCAGGAGTATTGAGTTAATGATCGCTGGCCTGTGTGCTCAGTGGTAGAGGGTTGGCCTTCACACCAAAGGGTTGAGGGTTCGGTTCCTGGTCAGGGGCACATATATGGGTTGCAGGTCAACCCTAGGCCCACCCAGGTCAGAGTGCTTGCAGGAGGAAATCTATTGATGTGTCTCTCACCTCTCTCTCTCTCTCTCTCTCTCTCTCTCTCTCTCTCTCTCTCTCTCTCTCTCTCTCTCTCTCTCTCTCTCTCTCCTCCCCCTCCTTCCCTTCTACACTCCTAAAAGTCAGTGGAAAAAGAAAAAATACCATCAGGCAAGGATTAACAACAACAAAAAAAGAAATAATGAAAATCATTTTATAATAATAAAAAGATCAGTTCACCAGGAGAACATAGAAGAATCATAAATATGCATGATCTATGCACTCACAGTAGGCTTCTAAATACATAAAGAAAAACCCCCAGACAGAATTAAATGTAGAAATCCACAAATTTACAACTTAATCGGAGATTTTAACACTCTGCTCTCAATCTCATTGAATGATAAAGTAAATTGATAAAAATCAGTAAGGATATAGAAAACATAGACAACTTTATAAATAAGCGTGACCCGTCATTCATAGAACCTTCTACCCAATAACTGCAGAAAACAGATTCTTAGCAAGTGCACATGGAGAGTTCATAAACACATATCATGCTGTGAGTCAAGTATCAATAAATTTACAAAGTCAAAATATATTACGGCAGCAAAATTAATTTAGAAATCTATAACAGTAAGACACATAGAAAATTATCCCTAAATATGAAAATTAATCAACACACTTCTAAATAATTGTGGGTAAGAAAAATCACAAAAAATCCCCACAAGAAAGTAGTTTAAAGTGAATGAAAATTAGAAATATCAATATTTGTGAGCTGCAGCTACAGTGTTGCTTAGGAGAATATTGATAGCTTTGAATTTATGTAATATAAAAAGTTTACAATTTATGAACTGTTTCCTTCTTAGTAGTAAGAGTAAAAATGTTAAATTAGAATAAGTATAAAGAAAGAAATAATAAATATAAGAGAGGAATCAATGAAATAGAACAAAGGCAAGAGAAAATGATCAAAGCCAAACATTGGTTCTTTGAAAATTACATAAAATAATGATTTTCTTCCAAGACTACTCAAGAAGAAAAGAGATAAAACACAACATAACAATATCAAAAATAATTTTTGATATTTTGGCTTTCTTCTACTTAAAAAATGTGTATCTAAATTTTTTTCTATGTCCTCCTAAATTCTGTCATCCCATAAACAACATTTTAAATACAGAGATCTGTAAATGAGCAACACTGATTCCATTTATTTTTACATGTCATTTGCCAGCCTTTACACCAGTTGACATTTAACATTTAAAATTAAAAAGCCTAAAATTTATTATGTCTCAGCAAAATAGGATAGTGTTAGTTTTATGTAAAAATGTGAAAAAATGCCTTTCATATTTTCCTTTATGTAATGTCAAAACATCATATTCACAATTTTTTCTTTTAGTAAAACTAATAATATTTTTGTTTTTGCTGAAGAAATAAGGGAGTAAGATGAGGGAACAGGACCATTTTCTTTGAGGACTGTTGGCTGTAACAATGGTATCAAATATTTTATTTGGAAAGGCATTCTTTCCCATGAATGCATTAATTACTAATGAAGAAGTATCACATATTAGTTTTTCGTTTGAAAGATACTCTACAAATTTGGCAATGTGGGTACTTTTCCCATGTGGAAAACAGAGAGACAGGGTTATGTATTTTCCTGCCTGGCAGGCATTTCCCTCTAGCTCACAACTCTAAGCTCTACCAGAAATATAACACTTGTTTGATGCTTATAGACATGTTTCAGGTTCAGTGGCAAGTATAAAAATTTTAATGCCTAGACTATTTAAAATTTTCATTCCCTACTTGGAATTCAAGAAGGCACTAGTCAGCAAGAGGGTGATACACTCTGCATGATTCTATTTGCTATTTCTCTGCAGAATTAAGCCATTCTCACTATATGTGGTCATACTTTAAATTAATACTTGCTGAATCATAATTGTTAAATACGTCTCGCAAACTCAGAAGTCAATATGGTCACATAGGTAGCATAACTAAGTCATAGAGTCTGGATGTAAACAACAGAGTGGTGGTGAGGATGGTGACGTGGAGAGCACGACCTCTATATGGGTAGCACCCACCCAGCTGGGCACAGGGCATCCAGAATTTCTGCATATTTTTAAGAAGCAGAATATCCACATCTTATTGCAAACTCTTTGTTGTTGAAAATAAAGATTCTCGCCCGGCCAGTGTGCTCAGTGGTTGAGCGTCAGCCTGTGAACCAGGAGGTCATGGTTCTATTCCCAGTTGGGGCACATGCCCGGTGTGTGGCCTCAATCCGCAGTGTGGGGCGTGCAGGAGGCAGCCAATCAATGATTCTCATCATTGATGTTTCTAGGCTCTCACTTTTTCCCTTCCTCTCTGAAATCAATAAAAATATATTTAAAATAGAAAAGAAAGATTCAACAATGTTTAGATGGTGTGGAAGCTCATGAAAACCCACCTTCTGACCCAGTATTACCTGTGGGATCTCTGATTAGAACCTGTGAAAGCGTGCACTTATGAATTTCTCTCACTTGCCGTATAATAAGTGATGTATTTTTATCACTAGCCTTTTTAATGACCAAAGGGGAAAAAAGGGGACACAGAACAGCCAAGGGGTTAACTTAATCATAAAACTGTGATTAGATCTTGTACTCAAATCTTCAGATTCTTAATATAGTGACCTTTTCTCTAATCATTGAGTTGGGCAGACAATTTTCCAAAATTGTTGATCAATAAAACCCAAGTTCAGGTTAGAGAGCAGAGGTAGCTCTGGGCAAAATTTGTTCCCATTCTTTGCCGTTGGGCTCCATCTGCCTCTAGTCATTTAGTACCACTATTTCTTCCCCTTATTCTTCCTGCACCAGACTCCCGAGTTTAGAAATAAAAATGGCAAACAGTCTCACTAAGAAATAAGACACTTATAGTCATTAGGCATAATATACACTTTAAAATGGAATGCCAGGGAAAGATAAATACTTAACGAACCAAGTTATATAACATTTTAAATTTGGGGCATCCATCTAAATGGCAGGTGGGAAACTAGTTATAGAAGTTCATAAAACAACCCAAAGGTATGGATGCTGTACTTCTTTGGTGGCTGTTATTAATTGCATTGCATTATGGGGTTCACTGATGCTTGAGTAATTTGAGGTAGAATGTAAGAAGTCTCTCCTAGTCCTGGCTGGTGTAACTCCATGGTTAGAGCATCTGCCGTCAGGCCAAAGGGTCTCAGGTTCAATTTCAGGTCCAGGGCACACACCTGGGTTATAGGTTTCATCCCAGGCCCCCCTTTTTTTCTCTCTCTCTCACTCCCTTTCTCACTACCCCTTCCTCCCTCCTTCCTTTCCATTCTTTATGAAAAGCAATGAGAAAAGAAAAAAGTCTCTCCTAAAGCTATTCTGAATTTTTCCTTCCTTATAACCTTTGAAACTGAAAGAGAAGAAATTTCACATCATGACTCAAATATATTAGTAACCCATCTCTTCTTCATTGTTTTAATTTAGGGAGTCTATAGAAAATTTTGAGATATGCAATATAGCATGAAAAGTGGGCTAAGCACATTTCACTGCAAGCAATTGCTTTTATAAAGATACTAGAGGCCTGGTGCATGAAAACTCATGCACTGGCGGGGGGTCCCTCAGCCTGGCCTGCCCCCTCTCACAGTCTGGGAGACCTCAGGGGAAGGAGGTGACCCGGCAATTAGGGGAAGGCGATGCCCCATCGTACCTCTGCTGCTGCCATTGCCAGCAGCACAAGCCTCAGTTGGACCTGGTTACCTGAGCCTCGGATGGCCCTGAGCATCTCGGCAGTCGCCATTCGAGGCTTGCCTGCACCTCAGGCCGGCCCTGGGTGGCTGGGGGGCTGAGGGGACTGGGCGCCACCATCTTGTGGCTGTGGGCGCTGCCATCTTTGAGGGCATGGCAATCAATTAGCATATTCCCTCCTTTTTGGCTGTGGGTGCCGCCATTGTTGCGACAGCATGAGGGTCAATTAGCATATTCCCTCTTTATTAGATAGGATGTGATTCTGCATTTACTACCTAACTAGGGATTTTGATTTATGGTTTTTGGGAAATTTCAATGGAATTCAACCTCACTTTTAGGAAAACATTCTATTTTGCTGCCTCTTCTCCCTTTTTGTGACTATGTGTGTGTCACTAGATTGTTAGGGTCCTTCTTCCAGCCATATGCTGATGAACCTAAACATAAAGGTGTATTACAGTTCCCCAGTAAAGCAAACCCGACTTCTCTAGCATATGATAAAAAAATAGAGTGAATATTTCAGATTATGTCTATATAATTAACATTTTTCAATATTATTATTTCTGTATAACATGGACTAATTGAATATAACTTTTAAACCAAATAATGTTTTCTAATGCAATGTGAAAGACCATTTCATATAGTAGGCACCTGATAAATATTAATTCAGAAAAAGAAAACCACATAATATTTATTCTATTCAGGAGTGAGTGACTGGTCATACTCTTCTTTGATTTGGCAATGCTTAATTCAAATGTTGACAGTCAGCTTTCTTCTGGATTTTTTTTTTCTCTCAAAGATTAATACCATTCAGCAATAACCCAAATATTATGAGTCAATTAGAAAACACTTACCAGGTACCTACACTGGGCCTGACATTTTGCTAAGTATTAAGAAATGTAGACATATAAAATGTCTCTTTCCTTAAGTGCTTTTCAATCTAGTTAAAAAGACAAAAAAGGAACAGACAGCAGAGGAGATGTAACCTAAGCATAACAGCTGAATGCCAATGGTGCCAGAAATGTATCGCAAGGGATGTGTCAATTATCAAAACAAACTGATGGGATACATTATTACTCACTGTTTTAACCTTTATTTGTCTCTGTACTCTTGTCTTTGGCATTGCTGTTGCTCTTACTGGAGAAAAAAATTTGAAGACATTTTTGTGAACAGTAGATTAACTGAGCTGTTTAGGCTAGGGAATGAAGACAAGTAGAGTCTTAACTTTTCCTTAAGTTTGTTGATCAAATAGGGGCAGAGCTTTTTTCTTTCACATGCTGCTGCTGAAAATACTTCATGAATAATTTCACTGGCTTTCCTTCCCAAGAATAGTTAAAAAAATAGAAAGCATTAGAATTCTAAAGTATTTTAGTCTTAAAAATCACACATTAAAATCACGAAGGGTATGAAAAAAAGGGGGTTGGACAGACCTTTCAAAACATAACCAGACAACTAACAAAAATAGTAGTAAAATAAATTATAATATTGTACTTTGAAAAACATATATTAAATTCCTAAAATGTAAATAAATACTATCATAAATAAGGAAATTTAGACAAAAATGAAAAAAGATGTAGGTTATTTGATGAAAGGGAGATACAATGAGGGTGAAAACTACTCATTATGGAGATGTAAAGAAAATGCACAAAGGTAGGGGAAGTGTAATAATGCCTCTAAGAAAGAGCCTTTGGACAAACTGAACCAAGCACAGTTATGCGCATGTGGGCATTTTACTTGGGAGTAAAAATCAAGATTTTTCCAGAAAAAAAAATTTATGGACCACTGTGACAGATGATGGCATTCCTTAAGTGAAATAAGCCAGACAAAGATAAATACTGTATGGTATCTATATATGTATAATCTAAAAAAAAAAAAAAAGACAATGACCTAGAAGAACTTATAGAAACAGAGGATAATGGTGGCGGTCAGGGTCTGGGAGAAGGGAAAAATAGGAAGAGGTTGAGAAAAGGGTACAAACATTCAACTATAAGATGAATATAAGATCTGAGGATCTCATGTAAAATATGGTGACGACAGTTGGTAATGCTGTACTGTATCACTGAAATTGGTTGGATTAAAACCTAAGTGTTCTCACACACACACAAAAGTAAATATTTGAAGTGATAAATATGTTTAGTTGATGGAGGAATCCTTTTACAATATATAAATATATCAAATCATCACATTGTATGCTTTAGATATATTACAATTTCACTTGCTAATTATATCCCAATAAAGCTGAGAAAATACGATATTTCTCTATATCCCAATCATTTATGAATTAATTTACATTACAGAAACATGTTGTAGCTGAAAAAATTTCAATTGCATTTTTAAAAATATTGATTACCTTTGGATTATCAAAGGGACTTTTTTATTTTTAAAATGAACACTGGTATATTAATATTCACAATGCCATTTTAATAGTCTTTCAAAAACTATTGGAAGATAAATATACTAAAGTAAATACTTATCACATAATATAGTAAATGCTAATATTGAGACATACACAAAATGAAACTTCTTGGCTTCTGAATATAAAAATTATCTTTCTGGCCTCAGCACCTTTGCTTATGATGACTTGCCTTCCTTTGCTAGGCTGACAATTTCTGAGTCATAAAATTGTCCTTCTTATGAAGAATCTCCTCCTTATAAAGAAGCTCCTCCTCTTTCAAGCTTACCTTAATTACCCATAGGATGATTACTCATGCATCTGACTGACTACTGTACCTTGTATAGGTCACTTTTGATATATGTTAAATGAGAACAGTGCAAGAAATCAAGCGCATATTTTGGTCACCAAATCAGTACTGGTGTGGTACATACTAAGTGCTCAATAAGCATATGTTGAATGAACAGGGATTATTATAGGTAGTGGGGATGTTAAGCAAAAGCCTTGGTGACATTAACTCTCCTAATCTCAGTTGCAGTTAAGATAAATTTCAGGAACCAAAATAGCAACAATGCAAGCTACCTTTATAATTGTTATATGGTAGCGCCAAAGAGTTTCTCATCCAAACAGCTCTATGCTTCTAAAAGTTGTTTTGAAGTTACTTTCATTCTACATTTTTACTAGAAATTTTTTGAGAGAGACTTATTTTACTAACAAAAGTGACCAGCCCAAGTGAATATCTGTTGTTTTCAAGAGGCTTGAAATAGCCTAAGAGGCTTGAAAGCTAAAACGTGGAGATTTTTATTGGTGGTATAGTTGTTTTAAAAGTGGAAATGTATTCATAGACATAATTCATATCACTTACTAGTATGTAACTAAACACACCTCCATTTCTTATTTAGTTTCCACAACATATAACATTTAAGAGAACATGAATTAACTGAATGGCTTACAAGTGGTAGTCATTTTAGCTTAATCTCTGTAATTAATTTTTATGGACAATAAGAAAACCAAAGATCAATGAACTATTTTGATCTGTCTTGCTATAACTATCATGAAAAAATGGGCGTGCCTGTAATGATAGGACATGAAATGGCACCACAAAAACAATGCTCTTTCTACCTGATGACATCCCTATCCTTATTTACCAAGACTATATCAGTGACCTTTCTAGATGAACTGCAGATATTAATCAGCTCAAGGATGTGTTTCTAAGGTCCACAATAGGAGAGGTAAAAATACCCTTTCTTGTTTCTTTGACATTCTCTATATATAATACTCAAAACTACTTCTCTTACTAATTGTTAATTTATTTCCTTCACTAAGCTATTATATTAAACTTGAAAGATCATGATTTATTCATATTTATTCCTTGAGTACTTCACAGAGCCCCTGGAACACTGTAGCAGCTCAATATACCTTGAGTTAATTGAGTGAACAAATGACTGACTGAATAAATAAAATCAATATTTTGAAAGCAATAATGAAAAAACCAGGAAATGAAATTGACATTTACATAGCCCATGGCCTGGCAGGTGGGGTGCTGACACAACTCATAAAAATGGCTCTAAGGGCACCACACCGTGTCTGTAGCATCTCCACAGAGGGCCAAAGATTTATTGGCATACAGATCACAGCTAATATGTCTACAACAGTCTAAAAATAGGACAATATGCCCCAGCAATCCCATTTCTGGATATATATCCAAAGGAAACAAAACCATGTTCACTGCAGCAACACTCACAATAGTTATGATATAGAAATAGCCCAAGTGTTCATCAACCAAAGAGCAGAATGAGAAACGTAGCACCCAAGAAATAAATAATAATGTGACATGACAGAGGTATTTGCTAAATCTGCCATGGTAATCACATTGCAACACATCGAGTCAACATGTCATACACC